>NW_013530969.1:5874558-6344453 GCF_000836235.2 Papilio xuthus
TATACTTATTAGTAATTTAAATATTTGAATGATTTTCGTAACGACGTGCAAAGTCCAATTGTAAAACGAAGTAGGTGACATTTAATTATTGACACACATTCTAAACAACATATTCAAATGTAAACAAAAACATTGGAGTCAGTTCGCTGACTTCGCGTACAAAGGTCGGGAAAAATATATAATAGTGAAATGTAAACATAACATATACGATAAATATTTACACTTCAGTTTATAATCCGAGCTGATAGAGTGAAGTTATGTTCTAACTTTTATTAGTCAGATTTAAATGTGATTGTTTTGAAGAATATCGATTAAATATTTACTAATCTGAATGGGCTTTAAAAATCTATAGCACGAATTGGGTTCGAGTATATGGTGTTATAAAATGTAAGCTATAATAATATTTTTCAACAAATTTGTTTTTAATCAACTCGTATAAAAAGTTTCTTGTCTTATATATAAAATTCTCGTGTCACAATTTTCGTTCCCATACTCCTACGAAACGGCTTGACCGATTCTCATGAAATTTTGTGAGCATACTGAGTAGGTCTGAGAATCGGCCATCTATTTTTTAATACCGCGCGGACGGAGTCGCGGGCGACAGCTAGTTATATATGTAATTTTTGGTATTAATTGTATATTTAATGCAATAACTTTATGTACTTAAAAATTCCATAACCGTTGACCTCTTTAGCATAATTTATATTGTACTTTGATCTGACGCAGAAAATACTTCTTATAGAAACACGATGTGCACTTTGATGCACAACGATAATTTGAATATAATTTTAAACGTGTCTTACACGTACTTGACTTTTCAAATTCATTGTGGACAATGTAATCGTCCGATTATTTATCGATGTCCGAATTAAACAATAACGATGTGATATTAATATATTTCCTGTATCATTTCAGATGGATAGCAGTTCAGAAGCTATGGAGCTGCGGCGGGAACTGGACGCGGTCAAGAGCGCTCTTCAGCAGCAGTCAGAGTCCGTATTGAAGCAGAGGCACCAGCTCGTCGAGGCCGGACAGGCGCTTGCTGCACGAAACAAACAGGCCTCCCAAGAAAGACGAATGCGCCAAGACCAACTAGCTCTTGTCTTACGCTCTCTTGTCCTCCTAGAATCTAGACTCACAAGGGAACAAAAACAAATCCAAGTATCCCTGCAACAAAAAGACAAAATTATAAAATCACAACAAGAAGAAATTACAAAACTCAAGGCTAGAAAGTCGTACTGCAGTAACTGTCAGCAGCTTCTCGGGTTCACAAGTGAACAAACAAATATTGAGACCGATCCAGAATTCCACAGCTTGGAGAGCACGGACTCAAGATTTCCAAATACTTTCGTCAGGAGTTGTAGTTATCGCGAAAGAAACTCTCCTCCAGTGTTCCAAAAGAATACACGACTAAGTAAAAGCTTTCAACTGCCGAAGACCGATGTCACTTATGGCAATTCGAGCTCGAGTGAAGAGGGTAATACCGCAAGCATCGGCAGTAAGGGAACATTCATCAAAAACAAACAAGCGTTTGTAAGACGTGATGTATTCCGAAGATCCAGGAAATATTCAGGACGGAAAAATAACGGTAAATTTACCGACAACATGCAAAAGAGTTACATCAATCAAAATAATAGCAGTAGCACTGAAGAATGTCTTAGTATGAATTATAGAGTGAATCAAGATGACAATGACTCAACAGTTAATCTAATCGCAAACGATATTCGACGAGCTTCGTTGAAAATAGATCAGTTGATTGGAGAGGCGGCGAAAAAGGAACTAGAAAATACTCAGAGTGATTCCGATAAGACGTATTCAACGACGATGGAACGACTGCACGGCATCAAAAGACAAGCGTCTGATGAAATCAAAGCTAATAGACAACTCTTCTTAAATAATGTCCTAAATGAGGAAAACAACGAGAAACCTTGGTACTGTAATGTCAGCGATCCAGAGAATGATGCTGATGGTTTAGACCAAAGAGTATTATTTCATAGTAATAAATCGAACAAAAACGAATTTGGAATCGTTGAACATAATGGAATTCAAAATTCTGAAATCACATATGCAAAGAATGATGTTCTATGTAACAATATAATAAATAACGTAAACGACAATTACAGTTTAAAATTTGACGACAAAAACAACAACATTGAAGCTAATATGGCAAAACAAACAACTGTTACAGAGATTAGTGAGAATTGGTACGCCAGTACAAGTGATGCTGACGACACCCCACCTAATGAGATATACAAAAATAATCCAGTACTTGAATGTGTCAATCAAATTTTGCTACAAAATTCATTGGATGATAGCAGTAATGACAATTCTAAATCCAGTGAGTCTCCAAGTCCTAAAGCAGCAACAAAACGCGTTCAGTTTTCTACTTTGAATAGTATATCATACGATGACAAAGTCAGAACAAGTGGTAATAATCATACGCTACCAAGAACCGATAAGAGGGCTAATAAAATCGTTAAATTCAGTCTAGAGACTGCTTCAGAACATAGTTACGAAGTGCCTAATACCGCTCAAGGATTTCAATACGAAATTCAAAGTATCTACAGCAATGAATATGAGCCTATAGTTACAAAATCTATAGAACAAAAATCAGTCCCAATACAGCGTACGGTGCCAAACGTTGAGAAGAATGTGCCTAAGATAAGAGGGTCTATGGTTAAAAATATCGCTGCTAATATCGAGAACAGAAATAATATATTGGAAAGAAGAATAGACAATAATTTTGGATCGATGAAAACATTCAACAAAAGAAAAGTGCCACGAACTCCTCCCGCATTGCCGCCCAAGCCAAAGAATTTATCAGCCAAATTAAGAGCTGAGAACGCTGTCAAATACCCGACAGAATCTTTAGACTCTGAAGCCGTTGCGGCTAATCAACGGGTTGCAGACGTTAAGATGAGGAAAGTGGGACAAGTAGCAAACGCTAAGAATGTAGAACCGGACTACTGCTCCATTTCAGAGATAAATGTTCCAGTAGTCGGCAATAGTAAGAGGGAATTGCTACTTACACAGCCAACGGTAGAGATACATAACGAACAGTACCCGATACACGCAGTGAACCAGAGAAACAGCGTGGCTAAGGTCATATCACTACCACGAATCCAAAATAAAATAAGCGACAAAGACATTCCCAAACTTCCTCACGTCACGGAAATTATTATCCCCGATGAAGATGAGAAGCCAACCGAAGAACAACGTTCATTCCCAAAGTCAGCAGACAATTACTTGGCTAATTTTAATATGCATCCTCTACAACCAAAACTAGACTCCCGCGCTTCCATTCAAATGGGAAACACGGTGTCGTCGATACTATCAGAAATTAACCGAGGTGTCAAATCTGGTGTGAAGCAAATAAACCTTACTGATTTAGATAGTCAGTTCAACCCTCATCATGGTTCTGAGAAAATACACGTTAACACGGAGCCGCGTAAAGCTGCATATTTAGATGATATAGACAAGTTTGATTTGTCGCAGGATTTTGAAGAGTTTAAGATAGATGATGAGCTCGGCAGCATCGTCGCTGAAGAATATCGCATCAGTTCCGGCAGCAGCGACGGTTCTGCCTCAGACGTCGTCACCGAGCTACACACCATTGTACCTGACACCACCAACCAACATAACAATGCAAATGACGATAACGGAAAATCTGACAACTTTCATGACAATAACGACAGCAATGTGAATAAGTGCTTATCAAAAAATGCTAAGCTTTCAAACAAACCTGATCTCCTTTCCAATATAGAGAATTTAGAGACTGAATCCGTGAGAAACTCTGACATAGAATCCAGTAATTCGTCCGGCAGTAACAGTGGCTCTTATAATACAGTTAAATGTGAGCCAAGGATGATTATAAATCAATCCGAAAATGTGACAAAAACGAAAGGATCTTTCGATTTCTTTCTAGAAAGTTCCGGTCTGAGTTCTAAGTCTATTTTTGCGCCGAGCAAGAATTACATCACTATGAGACCTCCAAGTGCCAACCATAAGAATGTACTAAAGCCCAAGGATGTAAAAATGCGCGTTAGGAACCCAATAACAACGAACAATATCAACGAAAAATCAATGACTACCGCTATTAAATATTTTGAGCCGTATGTCTAGTGTTTTTAAAAATGTATTTTTTTTTATTTTAATTAATAATTAAGACGTATAAACTTATTTATTGTAGAAATGAACTTGCCTGCATAATATTAGTATTGTATTTATATTAATGAATTTTGTAAATATTTTAACTGTTTTAGTTTCTCGAGTATGAAATATATTAAAAATATGAATTCTTTTGTTTTATTTAATCCTTAAAACAATATGCATTTGAAAATTGTGTAGCAAGAATAATCGCGACACGCGCCTTCGTAACGTCATAACGCATGAGATTTGTTTATGTTATTACAACCGCTAGGTGGCGCTGTACAAAATTTAATATTTTGTCAATGAGGTTACGAAAATATTCTCACCAAAATTTGTGCTAGACCCCTTAAGCATTACGGAGCAAATTATTATATCTTTTTATTAATAAAAAAACTAGTATTTGACCTGATGTTTAATGGCGAAGTGATAATTCTCCTACGAAAGTACAACTGGCTACTGGCAATCATTTACGATTTAAAACAATAGGGCTTGAAATGATAATAAAAATACGAAGTTAAATATTAATATTTATTAGAAAACTTATGTAAGTAGTAATATGGAATAAATATACACAGATACATCTAAATACGTACTTAATTATGATATTTACAAATCAACTTTTATCATAGCAAGAAGTTTCATACATATGTTTCGACAGATGGCGCCACAGACCTACGTAAGTTTACAAGCTCAAATTGTAAAATGCTACATAAAGAAACTGCTATTATTTCCGTTTGATGTATCTAAGACCACGATATTAGATAAAAGAATGACGTAATTATTTTATTATAAATATAATGTAGATACGTAAATGATAAATCAATACAAGAAACAATTAACTTAACATATGTAGACACTGCTTTATGACTATAAAATAAATAACAAGGGGAAAATTTTAAGTTGCACGAACCTAACCTAACTTTAAATACGATTTTGAGTCAGGTTATTATGGTTTAAATCATAAAAAAAAAACTTTCAACGTTTGAGACATAAAGGTTTTACTACAAAAAGTATATTAAAAAAATAATTTACTTAATAACTAATAGGTACTCTTCAAGGCAGATTTCAAACGTGGGTTTGGGCTATAGTCGGGATTCGGCGTGTAAGGCTTGGGTGGAGTGGGTCTCAGCATCGACGGTGTCAGTCCTGGGTCCTCGGAGTACGAGAACGGGCGGGGCGGCATAGTACCCGCACGTGGCTGCAAGTCCTGCCCTGGGAAACGGTTGCCTTGCACGAATTCCCAATTCGATGACCGTTGAGGCCCTTCGTTATACATATAGCCCGGATGGGCGTTACCAACGGATCCTAGCGTCGAAGTCCAACCCTGCTGCACCGGCCAAGGGTCATTGTAACTGGGTTGTTCAAAAGCATTTAATAGTCCTCGGCTGTGGATGGAATGTTGCTGTCTCTCTTCGGCGTTTTTACTGTGCAAGTAATAAATCAACATCACCAGTAGCACCAAGTTCACTATGTGAGCCATAAATCCTTTCATAGTTAGTACCATGAGGAAGAAGGAACCGATTCTCAACGTATCTATCAGATAATTAGTTGGTGCCATTACTGAGTTGGCGTTTAATTTATCCGTAAGTGTGGTATAGTCCGAGCCGAAATGTACGGCGAAAGTAATGTCAACCACAAGCATCGCCAGACATAAGCCGATGTGTACATACGCCCCGAAGTCCAGGTAGTACCAACATCCTCTGCTGAGTACTGATATTGTCAGAGACAATGCGGCGACAAGGCTGGCTGTAGACACCGCTAATGACACTGCGGTTAGCACGAACACAGATTTAGATTCCGTCAAGTCTTCTATTGGTAAAAATGTTCCACAACTTTCATCTTGTATGTATTGCTTATAAATTAAAATTAGGAAGTAATCAGAGTTTTGCACTAGGGTCTGGGCTGTGGAGCAGTCGAACCTGAAGATAAGCGCGAGGCAGCACAATATGATGTAAGTTGTGGAGACGATCCCGGTGATGGCGCACGACAACAGCGCTGTCACCATAAACTTCCCCGTCGCGCCCATTTCTAACAAATTAATTCACAATAAGTAACACACCGCGCACAAACGAATCACCACTGATTAATAACGATATATCAGCGTTTAATCAATATTGATAATTTTTATCTTTGTTATAGCGAAGTGCGCTATGCGAGGGACGTAGGCATTCTCTTTGTAAAGGGTGATCATTGCAAGCTATCGTTTCTATGTATAAGTGTCCATTTTTGGTGGCCAAAATAAGTTTAAACAACGAAGTAATTAAAGTATTCCTTGTTTTGGTTTCCTATACCCTATTTGATGTTTTAAGATCGGAATACTAACCAAAAACTAAAAAATTTGCAGTAATAGCATATTGGGAATATGGGTGTTTCCTAAACGACCGTTGGTTGAAGTACTTAATTAATTATTATTAAATAGTTTGTAATTTATATCAATTTTGAAAAATAAACAATAATGAAAAATTGTTATGAATGTATTAATTCATGGACATAGCATTAAGGGTCACTTAATGAGGTGAAAGGTTAATTAAGTGAAGATTTATTTATAAACAAATTAAATATGATTTATATTATTTTGACAGGTGAAATAAAAAACAAGACTATTTTGATTTAAATTGTTAAAAATACGTTTATATAATAATATAAATAATAAACAATGGACATATAAAAACTAGTATAGTATATTAATGTATTATTGCATTTGTGGTGATTACATTATGTATTAAAACTTAATTTAATAAATTGTTTGTTTTGAATACTGACTATTGTCCATAGTCTGGGTTTGGCGTATAAGGCTTCGGTGGCTTGGGTGATTTGGACCTGAGCATAGTCGGGGTTAACCCTTCCGAATATGTGAAGGGCCGATGAGGAGATATCCCAAAGTGCGCTTGCGGTTTCGAGTGCCCTTGCAAAGAGCTCACAGGCAAAAATTCGCAATCCGATGTCTGCGAAACCTCTTCATTTTGTATATTACTAGGCTGTACGTTTTTAACAGGTTCTAGATTTGTAGCCGCAACGTTCTGTATTGGCCATGACTCGCTGTCTCGTGTTGAGACGTTCAAAACTTCTTGAATGTGGTTTTTAGGTTCCTTCTGTTCAGTGTTTATCCTGAGCAAATAATATATCAACGGAACCAACAGGGGCAAGTTTATTGCATGCGCGACGAAACCCTTCATCGTCAGCACAATGAGTAAAAAAGCACCGATTCGCAACATATCTATTAAATATTTAGTAGGCTCGTCTAAGATATCTGCATTCAATCTGTCTGTTAGTTTGGTGTAATCCAATCCGAAATGTATCGCAAATGTCATATCAACAACGAATGTTGCTACACAAAAGCCTGTATGCACATAAGTACCAAAATCTAAATAATACCAACATTCTTTATTAAATATCGCTACAATAAGAGACAAGGCAGCTAAAAGGCTCGCAGCAGAGAAAGCTAACGACACTGATATTAGCACAAACACTGTATCTGAATGCATTAAATCTGGTATTGCTAACGAACCAAAACAAGTGTCATCTTTTATATATTGCCTGTATACTAAAATGAGTAGATAATCAGAATTGTGCACAATTGTTTGAGCGGTGGAACAATCGAAGCGGTAGATTAACGCGAAGCAGCACAAAGTTATGTAGATGATTGACACAATTGTTGTGATGCTGCAAGACAACAGCGCTATAACGATGAATTTTCCTAACTCAGACATTGCCAAAAAACACAATAAATAACACACCGCGTAAACGTATGAGCAACAACTGATTAAGAACGATATATCAAGTTATAATCAGCATTGATAAATTTTTATGTTACTTACAGTAAAATGAACTATACAAGAGACGGGCGTTTCTGCGAAAGGTGAACTGTAAACTTTCGTGCACTTAAAACCCTCGGTAATAAATAAATAAAAACCTTTATGTTATTATTTTAAAAGTAGGATACTGGATTGTAATAAAGGAAAACCATAAATTTTAAAGATATAAATTTAATTTGAAATAAAAAATTAATAAATAATTTACAGATATTTATAATATTTACAGGGACAAAAACATTTATTTTACAATTTATCACGACTACAAATTCTTCGTAATTTTCTTTTCACATTCATCAATGTGGGAACTTTTAATTGTTTTAAGAAATTTGATCCATTTTTGCTTCGATGTAATGTTTTACCAGATGACTTATTTGATAACGGTTCAACATTATTTATGGTAGATTCAGAACTGCATTCACTTGAAGATCTTGCTATCGATATGTTGGAAAAAGAATCACACTTCTTAATATTAGACCTGTTTAAAGTCCATCCAGAATTTTCCATTCTTGTATATGGCTTTGATCGATTGCGTCTTAACGTCTTTAAATATTCTTCTGAAGAAAATGTCGTTGTTTCATTATCTACAACTGCAGGAATACATCTTGTTATTTCCTCGGGATAATCCAAATCGATAGCTTTACCCCATTTACGATCTAAAGCACGAAATGCTACACTCAAATGTAAATGTAGATCCATTTTATTAATTAAAAATCACTGGAGTTGTGAACTTGTCAAAGACTGGTGAGTTTGTAATTTGAATTTCGAATTTGATTCGTATTTAAATGTCGCTTAATTACCCCCACTCCCAATACGCAATTAATATAGAAAATATTAATTAGATAAAGGGTTAATTAATTACATGTAGGTTTAATTACTACAAGAGGTCACTAATTAACTGATAGGACAATTAATTAATTAAAGGTATAATTAGTTAACTGAAGGGTTAAATTATTGCAATATTGTACATCAATTTGTTATAAATTAAGTAATATTAGATCAAAATTATATACTATTATTAAATTAAAATGACACAAAATACAGTAGAACCCCGGTAATACGATTTCCATAGGAAGATTTCCGAGACGAAAACGCGTGTTACGCAGGAAAGCGTATTATTCGGGAATGAGATTTTTTTTTAAATAAAATATTAGCAATTTTTTTGTAAATTTACTAATATTTCTTTTACCATTCCAACTAAGCTCTAGACTTGTGCTAGGATATGGTTTACAATAGTCGAATGGCGGGTTTCGAACTCCCGACCTCGTGATCGGAAATCCATAACCTTAACCATTAGGCTATTGATGCTTCATAAGAGAGATATAAGACGTATTCTACATTTTTAAATTACTTATTATTTATGGAATCGTTTCTAATTTCTTATATATAGGTACTGAAGAATATATTTATACACATTACATACTTTGTATAATTATGTACAAAAAAATTAGGAAGGAAAACTTAAAATTGCAGAATGTCTTGACTTCAAATATTCAATTAAAGATGATTGTGAAAGAAAAAGATAGAATAAAGTAAATCTTACTTTTTATTTACACCTTAACAATACAATTTTTCTAATATATTTATGATTTTTTCTTCTTTACTGGTGCTTTTTTGTTATTTTTCAAATCTTTCTTCTGTACCTGAAAAACAAAGATAAGATGTTAATGCAATTTTCGAAACTATAAAGAAGATTTAAGATACATATGAAAACTTTTCTCAAGTTGTAGAAACTGACACAAAATGGCATATAATGTAATTATATAAAAAGGTACAAATAGTTACAAAACTCAAGATTGAAAATAAATTTGTAAAAAAAAACGGCCCACATGTAGTGTAAAGGTGAACTTTTACTGCACAGTTTTAATGCATTAGGAACATTTCATCATCATCATCATCAGCTCACTATACATCCCCACCAAGGAGCTCGGAGCCTACCCTAAGTTAAGGGTAATTAGGCCATAGTCAACTACGCTGGCCAAGTGCGGGTTGGTTGACTTCACACATATCTTTGAATTTTTTCTCAGATATGTGCAGCATCACGATGTTTTCCTTCATCGTAAGAACGTCAGATAAATGTATATGTGTAAATCGGAAATCGAAAAACACATTGGTACATGGCGGGATTCGAACCCAGGACTTGCAGATTACAAGTCAAGTGCTTGATCCCCTGAGCCACCACTCAGGATCATTTCATTAAAGTACAAATAATTTAAACATTCACAAGTTTTATAGCCATAATATCAACAACTTGACTGCATAAAAAAATGTATACTAACTTTTCCATAATTGTCCAAGAAATGTCCAACATCATTATTAACTCCTTTCTTTTTCTTCTTGCCAGCTGTTTGCAAAATAGTCTTCAATATCATAAGCTGTTTCTCATTGTTCTGTTCTACTTTCTCTTGCTTTCTCTTCTGCATTAACTCCTTGTAGTTTATGTACTTCTGTTTAGGTGGTTTGGCTCCTAAAAATTAAATATTATGTGATGTTACATGCACTTAAATATTTGATATTAATTTAATTATTTACTTATTATTCATATAGTAATACTGAAAGTGAGAACTGTTGATAAGATTTTATTTGTAATTATTGTGGAGGGTCCATAATCAGAACTTTATCAGTGTTTTTAACTAATAATGTTCAACATATGATATATTATGAGCAGAAACAAAGTTGTCCTGTAAAGAGTTTACTTCTTACCTAAACTAACTGCTAAAGCGATTTTGGCTTCTTCTTTCTTGGTACCATCAAATCCAGACATCCCAAACTTTACAACTTCATGCCGAATCTTCTTAAGATCTAAGTCTTTCTTTATATGCGGTGTTTGGTTATGCTCGTCAATTTTGTTTTCATGCTCTGAAGTTTGTTTCTTTTTTGGTTTGTGTGTTTCAAATTTAACCACTTTGAAATTGCTATCAGCATTTTTTAATGCAAGCGCAGCCTTCGTCAACACAATCGACATATCTATAATAAATTAATCTGACAAAGTTTTATTGAAAAAGGTGTACTATTTTATAACTGAGTTATATTTTAGTTTACATTATTCACATGCCATGTGTTTTTGTTTTGACACATTTGAGTTTGACAGATTATCATAGTCATTTGTCAACTTTGTAAGTAGCAAAAAGTTGTTCTGCCATGAGGTCTGAAAGAAAAAAATCGTACGATACGTATCGATTCCTAGGTTTGCTAGAAAAAAGAATCCCTCGACATGTTGAAAACCTATGGAAAAAAGGCCTCTGAAGGCCTTCTAATTAGTCACACTTTTGCTTTTGTGTCCCGAACACTCCATCCAGAGGTATAAATCTATGCATAAGAATTGTCTCCTATGTGATCAAAACTTCAAAAGTGTCTTAATAAGGAATGTCAAAGTCAATCAAATATCATTAAATATAAAAAAAATCACATCGCATAACTTTAATTTGTATTTAGTTTTATACTGAAAGAAAATCAAAAACATAACATTAGATCATACTTACGTTTAGCGTATATTAAGAATAACTTATGAATTGAAAATATGCGGCGGACTAGCTAATAATAGGAGACTTTTAGTTTATTTTTCACATTGATATATCTCGTTGCGGATGTGTTAGAGACGCAACTAAAAATAATGTTACCGATGTTGAGTATAAATTTAGCGCCACAGGTATTTAAGCCAACTGTAAGCTGAATAATATGATAATTCGCTCAGTGGTGGAGCATGTAAAGTACGCGACAGTAAAGTTCACATTCCTTAAATATTTTCCAATATTTTGAGGCTCTATAATATGTTAGATGCACTAGCAGTTTTACAATAAACTTCATATTTTCGTTAATATACCACCTTAAAACAAACAACAGATATGAAGAACAACTTTAAACTTTCGGATACATCTGTAAAAGCTGGTGATCTTTTATTAACTGAAAAGCCATTTGTTTATGTTCTTTCGTCCAAGGAGAAAGGATTAAGATGTGATAATTGCTTACAAAAGTAAGTAAAATTGTTTTCTCATGTAGTTCTTGTACAATAAAACATGTTGTTAAAATTTACATTTTTAAAACTCAGCTTGACAAAAATATGAACTTACATAACTTTTGATTGGTCCTAATATTAAAGTTTAGATTAAATTCATTCATAAATCCCGGTCAATAATATATCTTATTCAAGTATGTTACATAATTTAGAATATATAATGTATCACATAAATTTCATAACATAAATTATATTTTTATACAGGTTAAAGGTGCTCAAATGTTCAGGTTGTCAGTTTGTTCATTACTGTGGACGAGTATGTCAGAAAGAAGCTTGGAGTGGACACAAGGTAAGAAAACTCAAAGGTTATCAAAAAAAATGGATTCTTTATTCTCACCTTAATAATATATCTGGCCACATTAAACTAATGATTATCAATGAAACCATACTATTTAAAAAAAATCATTTCTGTTTGATATGTGAAGTATGCATAAAGATATATTTATAAACTTTTAGGTGTATTCAATGTATTTGACGTTTATTTTTTGCCTTATGCATGTAAAGCAATTAAAAAAACCTATATTTTTGATTGTTACAATTTATTTGATACTTGTTATATGACAGTGGGAGTGCGCTAACTTGAAGAGAGTGGCACCAAAGATAATACCAGATGCTGCTCGTATGCTGGCCAAGATTGTAAACAGACTAAGTAGAGGCGATGGCCACACATGTCGTGCATACTATACAAAGACGTCGTTTCGCATGTGGAAGGATCTAATGTCACGTAAGCATAACATTTTTGTTTATTATAATGAGGATAAATGGCTTAAAAGCCTGAAAAAATGTGTATACAAGATTTTTTTTCACACATTTAATGCCACTAAGGTTTTCTTCATATTTACTGTGTAAATATATATAAGCTAGCTGTCGCCTGCGACACCGTCTATGCTGAGTTGAAAGCTTGTTTATAGTCTATGTCTTCTTCCAGACTGTGTGAAGTTTTATAACTGTGCCAAATTTCATCAAGATCCCTTGAGCGGTTCCCGAGATACTTTGTAACCAAAATTAAATTAACCATCCATCCATACTGTAATATACTGAATGATTGACACATTTTAGTTTACTTAGTTTCTGCATTATTAAGTACAATTAATAATTAAACATGTTTTTTTTTGTAATATTTCAGATTATCCAGATTTAAAACAAGATAAAAAGCGAATGGATCATTTCACATCACTATGCATGGTGTTGTTTGAGTTTCTCAAAGACATATCATTACCAAATACTGTTGAGTTAATGGGAATGTACGGTAGAGTAAGTACTTCAACACTTTTAATTTAAATTTCTCATTGAACATCGAGAGGACTGAAAATTGAATAATTTTAGAGCGAAGGTTTTGATTATACGAAGCAGTTCTGTTGTAATAACATTATTTTTGATAGTAGACTCTTAATAAGAATTTAATTAAGTTTAATAATATTGTATTCAATTTCCTGCATAATATTGCTAACTCAATATAATACAATAAACCAGGATAATCGAGAAATCTCTATAAGCAAGTCATTGCCATATACTGACAAACACCACAAGCGAGAAACTCGGGTTAGAGAGAAATCTTTATAAGTGAGAAATAATCTCAGTCCCTTGAATTCTTTCGTATTCAGGTTCAAATGTAATATACTGGTAGGAATGGAAGTACTATTGGTGGTAGTTGCATAAGGAAGCATGCGCTACTGCTTGGGCTGAATCTCTTTCCAATTGTCATGGCAGAGTGTCCAACATTTTTGTTTGTTTGTGTTCGGCCATCAATTTGTATTATTGTGAAGTAGCATTTACTTCATCATTTTGCTGTTAGTTCTTTTTAAAAAGATGCTTTTGCATCAAATATCTAATAATATTATATTCTTATTTCAGATGGTTATCAATAGTTTCACAATACTAGATATAGATATGAACTCAATTGGAACTGGGATATATCTAGCATCATCTATTGTAGACCACAGTTGTGACCCCAATGCGGTAGCTACATTTGATGGCAACACTATTAATATCAGAGCCGTACAAGACATGCCCAACTTGGATTGGAATCAGGTAAATACATGAAAAAATCATAAAATTAATTTTATACAGATTATAATATAATAATATAAATCTGCATACTATCAAATATTTTGACATGTAAAGTTTGTAACCTCTAAATGTTTTCTGTTTTTGGGAGAATACTCCTTGTTAGTTGCCACAGAGAAAAAAAAGATAAAAGTTTGACAGTTTGATAATAGGTTGACATTTCAATCTGTCATATCTGCTTGTCTATGATTTGGACCTTTTTTTTTTTAATTAGCTGTCGCCCGCAACTCCGTCCGCGCGGAATTAAAAAAACTTACCGTTTAGGGGGATGAAAAATAGATGTTGGCCGATTCTCAGACCAACTCAATATGCTCACAAAATTTTATGAGAATCGGTCAAGCCGTTTCGGAGGAGTACGGGAACGAAAATTGTGACACGAGAATTTTATATATAAGATTTAAATGTAGACATTTATATTTCTTAGATTCGTATCTCATACATTGATCTCCTGAAGACACCGTACGAGCGTCAGACGGAACTATTGGAGAATTACTACTTCTTGTGCGAGTGTGACAGGTGCTTTGGTAAATGCTTTAGATGTGCATACTAATTATTTAAATGCATGACATGACTAAAAAAAATCATTATTCACATGATGCTACACTAAGAGAGTATAGACTCTAAAGAGTCATATAGATGACTCTTTAGAGGTGCCCTTACTGTAGATTTAATATTAAATATCTATACAAAGGGACTGTTTCAGTAATTTTAACTCGTTAGAACTCGGAAAGCAGTCTGCAACAGAATTTCTTTTAATTGTAGTTCAGTGTAACATTCTTTTAGTTCAGTCATCTGTCTTATAATTCAATTGTTCATAAAAAAATAGATTTTGTTAATCATTTTCTTTTTTCTTAAAAATGTGCTGCTTGTGAATAAGGATTTTTATGCAAGTCAAGTCTCATATTGTGATATCTATTTTACTTGTCTTTTTTTATCATTAATATGATTAACAAGATTTTTTATTCTATACACTTAAAATTTTTATATTGAATACACCATACATGTTGGTACAGAACTTTACAATTTTGCTTGTCCTACCTCACACTATTTTAATTTTTAATACTCTATAAACAAAGTGACAAAACTATTAATTAAAAATTTATATAGTTACATTATTATTCCTTTTACAGGTGATATACAAATGAAAATATTACATGCAGCAAAATGTCCAAATCAGAAATGTGACAACCCTATCAAAATATCATGGAAGGATTGTGAATTGGTCAGAAAACCTAAAGATGAGAGCGAAAAGAATGGATATATAAAAGAGAATGGAGATAGCAATAATGAGAGTGAGATAAAAGAGTCAGAATGCAATAATATAAGTGAAATAGAAAGAGATGGAGAATGCAGTGCATGTGGTACAAAATGCACGGAAAAAGATATAGAAGTTTTTAAAAAGACTATGGAATTCACGGAGATGCATTTACAGAAAATGAAAGGTTCCTCAGTTGCATGTATCCTTTTTTTTCAAAATTTATGTTTTTTTTTAAATGGTGCAATTTTTTCCCGTATATAATTTTATTAGAAACACGCTTAAATGTATTTTTAACTTTAAAATTTAATTTTACTTTTGGTTAGAAATATCAGTTTTGTCGCTGTCTATGATTTTATATAATAATTGTAAAATGAAGATAATTGTCCCTATGTGTTCTTCCAGACTGTGTTCTACATCTATGCCAAATTTCAGCGAGATCCATGTAGCCGTTATGGAGATACATTCTAACAAACATCCATTCATACATTTAAACTTTCGCATTTATTAATATAAATTCATTTAAAAAGATAAAATTTATATTAAACCTAACTACAGTAACACAGATGTAGATGTTTGTAAGTTTTGCTTAGAGAAACAAGAAGGGGTTCTACATCCACTGAATGTGATGCATGCTCAGACATTAGACCATGCGTTTGATGCCCTCATACAAGTACAATTATGGGAGACCGCCTGTCTGTATGCTGAAAAACTTATTCCATGTTTCATGTGAATATCAGAGTTGGAAAATGGCCAACACAAAATAATAATAAAAACTTGAAAATAACCCAATGTTTAATATAATAAGTTTCTTAATATATCATAAGGTGGCAAACGAGCGAGCGGCCACCTGAAATCGCTAAAATAGCGAAGTGAGCATTGTCCATAGACATGGCAATTGCATTGCTGTTGCCTACCTTTAATCAACGGAGGAGAGGATGCACAGAAAGAAAATATTTTCACTTCCCATGCATTCTCTCATTCGGAAAGTCCACTTCCACTTCCCTAATTAATAAATACTGTTTCATCTTACAGATTTTATTATGGCGAAAGGCATCCGTTACTGGGATTGTTACATTTGAAATACGGAAAAATATTGCTCTACAAAATGGATCTGTCAAAAGCCTTAGAACAATTGAAATTAGCAGAGAAAATACTAAAGATTACACACGGTGACCGACATCCGTTGTACAAAGAACAGTTACTGCCGTTACTAAATCAAGCTATGATCGAGTGTTAGAATTTAACGTTGTTGATGGTCATATTGTCAATTATTTTCAAACAGACGTATCAGACATTTATTGTGTTGTGTAGTAAAGAAAAATAAATCATAAGATTATTTTCTTGTTGTTTTTTATTGCTGAGAGAGGAAAGTACGTAAATTAGTAGATGCTTGCTTGATTTCAAATACCCGATTTAATTTGGTGAAAGGGTTATGATGACTAAGCATTTCTATGACTACTACTTAATTGTATACGAAATTCTTGTTTCCTTCATCTACTCTTCAGGAAAAGTTAATTCAAAATAATAGAGATTAGCTTAAGGTATTGCATTTTTTATTTACATATTTTATACAAAAATCGGAAAATACATTCAAAATCTGAATATATTTTTCAGTACTGGCAACATCCTTTAGTGACCGTTTTGATTCAAATTTTAATCGTGTTTGCGATTAGGCAACACTGTACCATCGATAGTGATGTTTAGTTTTCTGTCAGTATAATTTTTACGATTACGATCAATGTTAATTTTATTTATTAAAAATCGATTTTAATTGTGAAATAATAATTTCACTTTTGAATATTTTAGTTGTCAATATGTAATCGCAAACAAATTGGTTTATTGTGGAAAAAGGAAAAATCTTTCTTAACCAATTACTTTCGTTTTCAGTAACATTTTTTCACAGCTATCTTGAATGATTCCAAAAATATATTTATCATTTTAAATAAATTAAATGAGTATCTTTGCGAAGTATGCATAAATCAAAAATTGCAGGGCATTTTAAATCGATGACATTTCGATTAAGATGATCAATTTTAAACGGACATCACTAAACAGCGTTTATTTATATGCTGTTGTCTGTTTCAAATTTTGATTTCATTTTAAATAGAGCAAAGTCTAATTTTAAATTAATTGTGCATACTAATCGTTTGAAAAAGAACAATATCAAACTAGTGTAACGTAAAATTCGTTTGTGTTAGTTATCATCTAGTGCATATATGATAATCAATTGCGCTGCTGCGCTATCGGGCATGTCAAATTTTGTCAAATGGTCCCTAGCAGTCGGGAGGTGTAGTAGTCTCGCGGATTTCGAAGTGTGTGAACAACGACAAATCAATAAGATGGTCCGTTGATAATTTACCTGTAACTGGACAAACAATCTAGTCCTTTCTTCCATTAGTTTATTTGTATTATTGGACAAAGCAGTTGAACTTTACACAAAATGTTTAGTAAGCCATATGAAAAGAGACTGGTGCAGCAGTGCAGTCCAGTGAGCAAGAAGGAATCGGTGCTCGTTCGACCTGAAGTGATGGACAGATTTATACCTTGTCGTCCTGATAATAATTGGCAGACCAGCTTCCAAGGTATGTTGTAATTGATTTTATCAGTATCTTTCGCAATCTTAATTTTTCATATCTGAAACAGTAAACATAAGTTTTCCTCGAATTGGTATATTGATAACTATTGCTATTTTCTAATTTATTTTCCTCTGTCATGAGTCTTAATCAAAAAATGCATATTATATACTGCCATGTATAGCAACAATATGATAGAAATAGTTAATTAATTAAAAATTGAGGCAATTGAGTAGATTTTGAAATCTGTCCATTAACTTAGTTTCTATTAATTTTCTCATTACAAAAATCTGTATGTCATAATTTTAATAATGATTAATTCTCTACCCACATATGAAAAAGTAATGCTAGTATGGATTAACCCAATTTTGTTTCTACATAGTGCCTGATGTCGTCAAAGTAAATAGTTTATTTACTTTGATGCCACAAGAGGATTTACTAATCAATAATCATTGTGAATATCAATTTCGGTGTATTTTAATTATTACTTTTGCATGTCTACAGCATTACATCTTCTTTGATATTTGTAGTATACCAATCAATTCTTAACCGTAATCATGAAATACAATGTCTGTGATAAAATCTGTTTTGAAATGTAAGTGTAAATCTGTGATTTATGAAATCATTTATTTAGACATAGTGATACAGCTTTGTTTTATCCAATTTTGTAACCTAACAAATATCTTTGTGTAATGTAAAATTTTTAAATGTAGTTATGCAAAAAATGTGAATATGTGGTCTAAAGTGTTAAAACACTTTATTTTAAATTTCTGAACAATAGATGAACTATTTATACAAGTTCGCTGTTTAAGTAAGAAATAATTTTTGAAATGTTAAGTATTGTATTTGACAAGACTGAGGTATTACCTCTAGTGGACTTATTTCTCTCTTCACTTTCATGACCTAATATGGATATCAACACATTACTAGTTGTTGCACACAACTCCATCTGCTCGGGATAAAAAAGACACTACCTGATTCTTAGACCTGCTGAATATGCATATAAAATTTCAAAATAATTGGTCAAGCATGTCAACGGAGTATGGTAACTAACATTGTGACACGAGAATCTTATATATAAGATAAATCTATGATTTATCAAGATTGAGGCTTTCTGTTTAAGTTAATAACAACATTAACATTTTTCCGATGTCAAAAATTTTATTTAAAGTTGTTTTTAATTATCAAATTGGAACTATTTGTATTTTATTTAACTAATCCTAGAATTTAAATACCAATTAAATATTCATTTCTATCTTAGATCCATTATTTTACTTGCAAACATAGTGTTTAACATGAACTGTGGTTCGGTTTAAAATGAGGTGCGGTAGATTCCCTTTCTTTCCTATAAAAAGATTCTATTCATCATAATTTTTTCTTGTTATTTATATAAGACAAGTTACTTAAATTAGGTAACTTAGTAGTAATACTGGTTTTTTAAAGATTTAACTTAGTAAAAGTCAAATATTTCACTCACGATTTTTCCCATCTCATAATTATGGTAATTAAGAATTTAAACCAAATATCATTAGATAATTACTGTTGCAATTTATTTACTCCGAAATACTTGGGTAAATGACATTATGTATAAAAAAAAACTAATTAAGCGTTACATAAATGGTCATAATCATGTTGCCTAATATGTAATAGGGTATCAATGAAAATACAATTGAAATAATTATAACTTAACTAATTATGATAAAAACTAATTAATACCTGGTACGCATGATATTTTTTTATTTTGTATTGTGTAACTTTTTAATAGTAATTTCATTATTTAGTTCAGAGTTTGATGACCATTTGTGATTACTATTGTGCTGGCTTTTAGGTTTATTAAAATTCTGATTAGAAAATGTTATCTTACTTATATTATAAAGGTAGAAGTTTAGATAGATGCATGGAAGTTAGAAGGTATCTCTGGGATGGTTTAATGGATCTTCATGAAATTTGGCACTGACCTAGAACATATTCTGGAAGAACACATAGGCTATTATTAAGGTATTTTAATTTCGCGCAGATACAATCTAGATAATATAATAACGCATGTTGTTTTTCTTAACAAGTTTTGAATAAAATCTCTTTGGCTATTTTTTAATCTGTAAGAGATCACTCGCCAAAGACATTATCTTTGTGTCAGGTGGGCAATTATATTACACTTATTTGAGATAATTAATTTGAATTATTAGTATAACAAAATGAATCTCGGAAGCAAAGCTCCCGCAATATAATAGGTAATGGTAAAAAAGTTTCAACATGCTAGCTGTCATTACGGCACCATTACAAATTTTCTCAAATCATTGTCATTACATTGTAACTATCTGGCAGGTAGCAAAAAGACAATAACTTTTGGCTTATTGACTTTTTGATTGGTTACTACTGGCACTCGATAAGTTTTCGTTTTTTTTTGTTCTCTATTCAAACGGTAGATGGAGCCGACGCTCGTATTCTTTTATTAGTTAAATATCAGATTCGAAATTTGAATTATTCGAATGGATAATAAAAAAAATGAAATTCTAGATATGGCAAGCGTTGCGGTCAATAACTTTTTCAGACGGGAAAATCACGCTATTCACAGCGCGTTCTCTGGAGCGTGACGGATTCGAACCTTGGCGTTGTATTTTTTTTCTATAGATAAACATTAGCTCGTTAAAATCTACTTAACATAACATTACGTGTTAAGTGAAGGCACTTAAAATATTATGCAATGACAAACTGTCCAAAAAGGTAGCTAGCACGGATGGTTGTGAAAGCACGTCTTTGAAATTTAAACATGCATTGCTTAATAGGAAATCAAAAAATTATAAGTCAATTTCCTGGAAATCTTGTCACTGTTGACTCAGATTTTACCTATTATTGTTTTTCCTGCTTCATAAAAGATTAATTTTACTTTGAAAACTTCAAATGACGGAACAAACTAAAAAAAAAACGTTTAACCCTGCTAAAGAAAAGGAACGCTAGAAGTTAAAGCTAGGCTTTCACTAAGTTCAACCGCCAAGAAATGGATATTCGATTCCTTGAAAATGACAACTATTCCTTAGTTCTGATTTAAAAACGCATGTTGATGTTACATGACAGTTAATACTACCTGCGTTATTAGTTCGAGTCTATCACCGATACAAACCGCTACCATCAGCGCCAGAATGGCGTAAATCAAATAGGCACAAAATACTACCTCTAATAGCCGGTCCATTTATATATGTAAGTATTAATACTGATAGAGATAGAATACATTTAAAAATAGATCGTAATTTCTGCTTATTCTTTTTAATGAATGCCATAATCATAAACTAACGGTGTTCTAAGCAGGAATATGGATGACTTAATTGAATTAACTCCCATAATGAGCCCTACGGTGGTTTCTGGTCCGTATAACCGATTAAATTCATCTGCATTACTTTAATTATCTAACCATATTGTTTTTAATTATAAATTTTAAATTATTCCAAATTCAAACGTAACTCATAGAGTACGTAATAAAATTCACGGTACGTAATTACGAAGTGAGCATACCAAGGTTAATTGCCCTAGACAACGAAAACCCGAGTGATTATTTTATAGCGAAAAAAAAAAATGACCAATTAAATCAGAACTCTTACAAAAAGTCGACTCTATTTGCAATTCGTAGACGATACGCACGGTTGCACAGAGTATAAGAACCGCCATACTCGAGAAATGTAAAGTACACTTAAGAATTGTAAGTACGTAAATATGTGCTCTGTTGGAAATACCTTAAAGGGAATTTTGCATTTAAAGCATACTTCAAAAATTTAAAAGGTCATACGACTTCGTGTTTATTTTGTAGCGCTTTTTTTTGGAAGAAACTTAAATAAAATCATGATGTTATTATATTATTATAATTTTTAGGGTTCCTTACCTCATAGGAAAGAAACGGAATCCTTATAGGATTAATTTGTTGTCCGTCCGTCTGTCTGTCAAGGTCCTTTTTTTAATCTTATGACAAATTCATGACCAATTTTACAGAAAAAAAACATAGCTAATGTATCTTACTAACATAAATGCAAAAATGTTTGTTAGAAGGTATCTCCAGAATGGCTCAAGGGATATAGAATGCATGGATGTAGAACATAGTCTGGAAGAACACATAGACTACTAGTTAAGTTTTTTTTTATGACGCGTGCACGGATTCGCAGGCGATAGCTAGTAGAGGTGTATTTTCGTCTTTGCAAGTAGTATTTCTAAAATGGCTAACTTGTAAAAAAATATATGTTTTTTTGTCACGGTGTATTGTTATTCCGTTCTACATTGAAATGGTCTGGTAGATTTTACACACGCCTTTTACTAAAATTAAATCATTGGATATAAAAAGTATTATAGTTAGTTGATTTCATACGTTCTTTAACAAGCGATATTAAAAATTTGTAACGAAATATCAAAGCGTTACATTTATTGTGATTGAGTTATTATATATTTTAATATAGGTTATAAGTTGCAAATTGCGATACATTTTTTTAATGAAATCATTTAACTATAGTAGATTTTAAAATATGAATATGGTGCTAATTAAAATTAAATCAAAAGATATTTAATTTGAACATAGTCTGTGCGAGTGTTGTTGTGTTTGAAGTTGTCAAATAATTTGGTAATATTTTTAAAGTGGTAAATTGACCACTTGTTGGATGAATTTACGAAAGTTTTTGATGTCAGCTGATAGTGAAACTTTAGTGACTTTTAATAGTGATCCTTTTTGTCGTATTAAATCTAAGGTGTTTGCTTTAGTGAACACTCAATGACTCTGAGAGAGACAGGAACGTGTGCAAAAATTAACTCTATAATGTGAGAAATTTACCGTAAGTATCTGAGTCCAACATCTTCGTTTAAAACATAATGTTATCTCTGTTTTGTCAAAGATGAGAGACAGGGATGACTATATATTTTATACACATATTTTGGTATCAGAAACCCACGGTTATTATTGTGAATTCATTGTCATAGTTTCTGTAATGAAATGTCATAGAAAGAGCAACATCCCGAAGCTTCATGTACCTTATTCCTATGTGATAAGTATTAAAGTTTATCCCAGGTCGTCGTACTGGTAGTTGGGCCTTAGAGCGTGAAGTTCAAGCGCTTCCTCGAGTAGCCAACAGGGGGCGACGACATCTCGCCAATCGATTGCATTGCACAGATTGCTGTGCATCTACGAATAGAATATTCAATGATTTTATGTATCAAGTTTGTCTTGAAATTTTTGATGTATTTTGGTAGGAAATCTATAGTTGAAAATTGCTAGTTAAAAATGTTGAGAAGATTGTAGCATGTGTTCGTAATATTTCTTTTGGACTTAATTACCTCTTTATAGGCAAAAATATTCATGGAGTTTAGACTGAAATAAAAAAAAAGTTTCCAATCACACTTGTGTAGTTTTGTACAGTTATCTTTCTAGAATATTCTGTCTGCAATTATCTATGTTACTTGCAGTATTCTAGCAACAAACATAATATAAGAAGTTAAAGTATATGTTCAACAGTATTATAGCAGACTATATTTCGTTAGTAAACTAAATAGAAACTGCGGGAGTAAACTAACATGAAGCTAAAGATTAAGTCGTGAGCAAAAGGCTGAGCGAAGTACATGAGAGAAGGGTAACCGGCTGGGTCCGTTATGTACGGTTCCTATACCTAGAACCTATATAGATGCTATTGTAGGCTTTATAGGAATCGTATAAGCTACGCTGGATCTATGCCAACGCATTCTAGGTCATTTAACCTTTTATAGTAGCACTAAACCCTTTTATATACGCCAATTTGTAATTGACCAAGATTTTACTATGCTGTAAGAATATAGATTTGAGTTAAAAAGTACTTGTAAATAAATCACTTGATATCTTTTACACAGAGGAAAATGTACATGTACTTATCTTTGAATTACGATCTACATTGATAAGAATGACAGGTCTTAACTGGTAGAATTTTGTAAATTACAAAATTACACGGCTCGAAATTACGGGTTTTTTTTTCTTACTTCGAAATTAATTGACGTCACCGTAAAAATATTAAATTCGTGAAATTTTCAGTGAATGTATTTTAATAGTCGTGAAAAATGTCACTAATTACATATTTTCGGGGTCTTGTTTTATTCTTCGTCGGAGTTAATGGTGCTGCATTGAGATTTTATAAAAGGTATATGACCTTTAATGTATTTAAATATAGCGTGATTTTAAAACTACGATAATGGAATTAAATATTTACATTAATTATCTTTTTAATTGTATAAATGGTGTTATAGAAGACGTTGTTATCGTTCCACAGTCGGTTTCCCTTTAATTAATTTCATAATGCAGTTGCGGTCCGCGAATCGTGGCTCATAGACCTTTGGTAGAGCGGGCGATGCCCTCCAGGTGGATCTATTCCCTGCTATCTCATCCACGACGGACGTCTAATGAAATCTCTGTACACTTCAATTACCTTATAAACTAGATATCCATGTTTTATAATAGCATTTGTAGTAAGTCAGATTTTATAAATATTTTTTTAAATTTTGAGATTTATTAAATTTAAACTTTCTTCTTTTCTGTTTGCTGTTTTTATAAGCATTTATTTAGTCCCGATGTTTGTCATATTCCAAATTAAATCTCTGTATATATATAAAAGAAAGTCGTGTTAGTTACACTATTTATAACTCAAGAACGGCTTTACCGATATGGCTGTAAATTGGTGAGGAGGTAGCTTAGAGCCAGGAGACGGACATAGGATACTATTTATTCATTTTTTTCGATTTTACTTACTAATATTATAAATGCGAATATTTAGATGGATGTGATGTGGATGGATGTTAAGATAATTAAGTTTTTTTTTATGTCCACGCGGACGGAGTTGCGGGCGACAGCTAGTTTGATCTAATTCTTGGTGATTGAGTTGAAATTTTGCATACATGTGTAAATCGTGTGGCTGTGCAATATTAAGCTGATAATGTGATGATCTGATGATGAAGCTGGCAGATGACCGTAGGAATTAACGCAATGCAACAACACAACCTCATCGACTTTGGGTTTTTTTAATCGTCTTGACGAATAGTTTGTCTTTTTAAAATAACAAAAATCTTCTTCTTTCGTTCTTTTAATATAACAAAAACGCAATTAACAGCTTGTTTTTCAAAAGTTTTTTGTGAATAAACTTGTTTAGTAATTAACGAATATTTTTTATATTTCGCGCGTTGACTTTAAAGTTTTTTTTTATATGTTATCGATGCAGCAAATTTCCTATAAGAGCACTCGATCCTTTATCCGTATATTAAATTAGTAACAAACAAGTCTTGTGCTCGAAGGCATCGACTCAATGGGCACTAGACAATACTTTGTTAGTCATAAAATCAAGCTAGATTGTGCTATAGCGGTTTTTATCCATCGTATCCATTGTATCCTTTTAAATTGCAGTTATTAAATTAATGCGATGCAAATTATTTGCTGTCATTGTTTTCAATGAATAGATAATATTCCTGTTTTAAGAAAAATGCTAGAAAAATATGTGTTTGGTTAGAATTGTACTAAATAATAAAGAATTTGATTTAAATCTATACTATTCTCTAGCTGTCTCATTTACATTATTCAAGATACATATTTAGGATTAGAACGATGTACGGAATCACCGATTGTATGGTTTTCTTATCTTCTCCTTTCGATGTCTTAAGGAAGCTCACCTTCCTTAACTATAAGTAGATCTTTTTTTTAATCTGTTTTTTTTAATACGATTTATTTTACTTTGAATAAATATAATAAATATCTTAAAAAGTGTAAGTAGAAAGTTTCATTTAACTTTAATAGTAATCTATATATATGAAAATCAATTGCTGTTCGTTAGTCTAGCTAAAACTCGAGAATGGATCACCAGATGTATCTTATCTTGGTCTTGAAATGTTCGTGGAGGTCTAGGAGAGGTTTAAAAGGTGAGAAAAATTCAAATAATTGCCGGAAAAACACTATAAACAACACTTTTCTGTTTCCCATTTAAACGGGACGTAGAACACACCCTGGAAGAACACATAAGCTAATAATTATGTTTTCTTTAATTACGCGCGGACAGAGTCGCGGGCAACAGCTAGTGTAAAATGTAATCAAGTTTAAATGAAAACGTTGGCGGCATCTATAGTAAAGCCTGTATGAGAACAAGTTTAATGCAAACTGCACGAGTACCTTTCTAACGTCATTCGGATATTGCGTGTACTTGAGAGTAATTAATGTAAGTTGTGTATTTGCCGGCGATATTTTATAGTATATAGTGAAGTTAAATATACAACATGAGTTAATCCTTACTAATATTATAAATGCGAAAGTAACTCTGTCTGTCTGTCCTTCTTTCACGTAAAAACTACTGAAATTTTAATGAATTTTGGTGTACATATCGTCTAGAGCCTGGGAAAGGACATAGGCTACTTTTTAAAGCGAAAAAGAGGTTCTAAGGGGTTGAAAAGTGGGTTGGAAATTTTAACGGAAGTAGCGTTATTTTAACAGATAGAAGCTTCAAACTTTTTAAGGCTGTTAATTTGATATAAATGAATATGACATTCAATGTACATTTTACCCTCAAGGGTGCGAAATAACAATAGGGGATGAAAGTTTGTTTTAGAATATGTGATGAATATCCTTTGAATGAGTTTTTTATGAGTTTAATGTTTTGCCGTTATGTAATATAAGTGTTAGTAAAATATAATAAGTAGTCTAAATAATTAAAATGCTACCCAAAGACAGAATTTCACGTGGAAGAAGTCGTGGGCACAGCTAGTAATATTATAAACTAGCTGTCGCCCGCGACTCCGTCCGCTTGGATAAAAAAAAATGAATTAGTGGCAGCCCACCCATCCATCCATCCACATCACATCGATCTAAACATTCGCATTTATAATATTAGTAAGTTAAATAAAAAGCAGCTCTTCAAGGCATAAATTTGAAAAAAATGAATAAATGTATCCTATGTCCGTCTCCTGGCTCTCAGCTACCTCCTCGCCAATTTTCAGCCATATCGGTAAAGTCGTTCTTGAGTTATAAATAGTGTAACTAACACGACTTTATTTTATATATACAGATGCATATGTTTGAGTGTAAGATCAGATCATGGGTTTATCAGAACGTGTCTTCGGCTTCTTACGGCTCTGCGGATCTCGCTGAAATTTGGCATAGATATAGAAGGTAGTGCAGTAGAATACATAGGCTACTGCTAGTTTTTTTTAATCCAAGGCGGACGACAGCTAGGTAACATCCTACCAGATGCTTAGAAGAGTATTCACACAATCAAGTTTTTTTTTACTTTTTAGATAAGCTTAATTTTCTAACAATATCGCCTTTGACCTTTGTTAATTATTAAAGCGGGCAAGGTCACCGGTTAATTGAATTTGAAATTCGTCATTGAAGGGACGTTTTTACAATTTCCTCGTGTTATGTATGGTAATTAGGATTGTGTTACACCGATCGCTGTACCCGGGTCAGATGCCAATAAAGTCAATTACGTCCCATTTATTCCGCTCCCTGAATTATGTCTTGCTAATTTACTTTGTGTTTTTAAAGTAAAATGATTTTATTTAATAAATCCTTTTGTGTATTTCTTATCCTAAAACTATATGATATCCAGTTCTCACAATGAATTTTGTGTGTTACATTATTTGTATTAAGATTTACTGAATTTTTACTCTATTAGAAAAAGGAATTAAAAAATAACCTTAGTACCCTTAAATAATAAAAATAAATATAATAAGATTTATTATTGTTAGGAAGAAAATCTGAAAATGAGTCAGTGTACTGGCGCAACACTAGCCTTACTAAAATGTCGACGTTTATGTCCCCTCACTATTCATTCTGACACTGGACTTTGTAACGAAAGCACGTCATTCGCGCCAAATGATTCTAACTAATACTGTCGAAAATTATTAAGCGAGTAATCTTAAGTAGCGAGAGTATCAACGGACGAGATCCTGGTAAAAGCAACCTCCGTACGCGAGAAAAATTAAAGGTCTTTTTGACTCTGGCTTGAGCCAGATTCGACTTAATTGTAAATTTAATATTCAATTTAAGTAATGACTTTAGATTTAAGCCTATATAATAAACTTAATGATTTCCTTAATTACTAATGTGTTATTTATTTATTAACATCATAGGTATTAATAATGTAAAATTATTATTTTCCCCGCACGAAATTATGCGTAAAATTTTTATATTACTTAATACCCGACAAAAAAAATAATAGCTCTATCTATTTTAAGAGAGCGTTGCTATGGACATGAGCTGTTTTTTTTATTATTTTTTTAATTAATGTTTTCATCTGAACATTCTATTGTTTTTGAGTTCTCAGAGTTTAACGATGCCTATGTGCATCGAACCGTGTTTATATGAATTTAAAGTAATTTAAACTTTATTGCTTTGTTGTTAAGATTGTAAGTTAATTGAACGTAGAGACTAGTATGATAGAGTACTTAGCTTTCACAATTTCATAGGAAAGTTGTTTGAATGGAAACTTGTCGGTTTTCCTATTTTGCTGCGTATCAAGTATAATATATAAATCGATACTTAAGTTTATTTTGAAAGTTGTTTCGTTGAAAATTTTAAATTTTATATGAATCTCAAAGTTTATTTGTGGCTTCACTAGATGGCGCTGTTATTTTCTATAATATTTATTCCGATTTTTTTTCTAGACTTGCAGTTTAATAACAAATTTTTAATTTCAATTTAAATTTTCGGGGTTATTTTTTTCATAATTCGCCGAAATATGTTAATTGTGGGTGGGTTATTTTTAATGCAATATAATATAATTTTAATAATATATCTTACATTTTTTGATAAGTTTTATTGGCAGTTATCAGTGGGGTCGACGCATAAAGTGTTATGAAGTATTTTATATAGCTCTTGTCATAACATACCTGACCTTCTCAACTCATATCTGCACAGTGCATTATTTAACCCATTTTTTATATACACTAAATGGCAGCTTATAAAATTGAATTCAGTTTTATTTATAATTTCAACTAACCTCATACTCACAGATATTACTAAGGGAATGTCAAAATTTTGATATAGAGCTCGAAAGTTTTTTCTACATTATGAAGCGATATCGATGGACAGACGGACGGATGGATGGATGTTTGTTAAAAGGTATCTCCGGAACGGCTCAATAGATTTTGCTGTAGGCACAGATGTAGAACATAGTCTAGAATCATAGGCTACTATTTTTTTAATTCCTCACAGACGGAGTCGCGGGCGACAGCTAGTCTTAACATAAACGAAGATTGCTTCTAGTTTTTGTAGTATTTTCAACACAATTTCATAGTAATTGTCGTAACAAAACCGTTGTAATGCTAACGGAAATCAACGGCAGTTACTGTTACAGCATAACTGAGTTTGATTTGATACGCTCTAAATTAAGTAATGGACAATCGGAAAGACATTCGAATTTTTAGTACACATTTCAAGAAAATTCATTTGTTTTTTTATATTTCCACTCCCGATGTACTTTCATTTAATATGGTTATCTCTGTTTATTACTTAAAATTAATGATTAAAACATATGTTGCGATCGTGAAAATCCCCGAATAAATGGACAGTTGTTGGATTAATAAATGGTTAAATAGTGGTTGGACTCGCACTGGGCCAGCGTGGTTGACTATGGCGTAGTCACCGATAACTTAGGGTAGGCTCCGAGTCTCTCAGTGGGGACGTATAGTGAGCTGATGATGATGATGATAAAACTAGTGGTTTGGGCAAATATACAATTGCAATCGCAAAATAGCATAATATATAACATGTATAGTCATCCATATTGCAATAATGGCTAGAGTACCTAATAGCAAAGGACATAATTAGGTCAAATCCTTGTTGTCGTCTGCTCTTGTTTGAGCTTGTTACGATTTATGTATGCTCAATTTGTTTGCAAAATCTAGGTCTAGAATTTTGTACAATAAAGTTAACAATTAGATGTAGATAGCGTTGCCAGGCACCCGGATAAAGCCGGATATAGGTATGGTCTTTGATTGCGTGCCCGGTCAAAACGGTGTCCGGCTTTTGTTAAATTTTTTACAGTTCGTAAACGACACTGATTTTGCGTACAATTTTGTTTGTCGTAACTATTAAAACTGTCCGCACTTTCTACGAAATGTCCGGCCAAACTGGTTGGTATGTCCGGCTATTAGGTTTGGCGACATATCAATAATGTTACAGATTTAAAGACATTGTCGCAGTTAAAAATAATTGATTATATTTGCATTGTAGAGTCATGAGTTAAGCTGTTCAGTATACTATCGCATCAACATTCCAAAACGCTGATAGCTTCTGCAACCTGTAGGATACGATATCTTTGTTAAGGTCATCGCCGACGTTCCACTAACTTAATGTACAAATTGTTTGACTCCTGATAAGTAATGTTAATCGTAATGCGTAGAATTTTGTTACGCACATTCTGTAATGCGGTGTGCATGAGCCATTGTTTTGGAATGTTAACATATCAATAATGTTTGTGGTTTTGGTATGACATTTATATTGTACTAGCTTTCTGCGACTCCACTATATGTTCTTCCAGATCCGAGATCCTATAAATTGTTCTGGAGACACCTTCATACAAACATACATCCATCTAAACATTCGCATTTATATTAGCATGCTAGTATCAAGTTAGAAGTAGGGTAAAACAAAATGTAGCTATAACCGCGAACGGTTGCCGTAGTAAACTATAGTGAATGCATTATTTTATGATTATTGTTTCTTGTTTAGCTATATTGTGTAATATTAAATAGGTCAATATAACTTAAGTATGGAGTTGTTGGTTTGTTGGTCGTGGTTCGATTCCAAGCTCTAGCAATGAATGATTGTAGCTACTTCTTTCAAGCTTAAATATATATGGAAATGTGAATCAAGAGTGAATCACGTTAAATTAAGCAAAATATGTTGGTACTAGTTGTCGCCTGCGTCTCCGTCCGCGTGTAATTAAAAGACATTGGTTAGCTTACGTTTTCTTCCAGTCTATGTTCTACATCTATGCCAAATTTCAGCAAGATCCATGAAGCTGTTCTGTAGATATCTTCAAACAAACATCTATCCATCCATCCATCCAAACATTAGCATTTATAATACTAGTAAGAAGTAATAATTAATTCGTTACTTAAGGTGCATTTTTCTCATTTATTTTGTACAGCTGAATAAACGTGACTAAATCAATATGTGTATACTGCAATATGGAAACTGACAAATTAGCACTTTCGGTAACATCAGTACAACTGACGATTGCACATCTTACTAATATTATAAATGCAAATGTTTGGATGGACGAATGTTTGTTTGAACGTATCTCCGGAACGGCTGTATGTTGGTGAAATTTGGTTGAGATGTAGAACATTTTCTGGAAGAACACATATGCTACTAGTTAAGTTTTTTTTTTAAATTCCGCGCGGATGGAGTCGCAGGCGACAGCTAGTATTATACATATCTTTCCAACCTTTAGATTGTATTATCCTACTAAAGATTTGTCTTAATGTCTTAGTTTTAAGAATTGTAAAATCTCAATTGTTTTTTGGGTTTTTTTTTATTTCTAATACTTGTGTAATATTAAATCATGATGAATAATTACTATGATACGTTTTCTCGCATAGAGACAAGAATCTGTGATTAAAAAAAACTATCTATCTATTGGTTTTATAGAAGTCATCGGTTCTAATGTTATGACTGACCCAATGACGTTTCTATTATCAAAATAACTAATTGGTACTTTGCCTTATCATAGTACAAATTGCGTGAAAAATAGTTTCTTGCCTAGCAAATATTTTTTATCAGCTTATGTAATAATAGAAAATATATGTAATCGACTTTGTTGAATTTAGTTAGATTAAACATTGGGGCCAAATTAGGGTGCATTTGCACCTACGGCCACAAGCCTTCAACTTAACAGCTGACCGATGATGTCATAGGAATTCTTTAAATGTTTGCTCGCGAATATCACAAGTTGATAATGATGCATATAAACGTTCAACTTAATGTTTGCAATGTACACATTACCACAATTAGGAATAATTATTGGAAGTGTTAAAATTTTTATTTATACAACATCGACTCAATGGATTTTATGTCCATGTCACTAATTTTTTCTCACGACTTAATTGAGATTAAAAATGTATCCGGCTTTTTTAAATCATAAGGTGGCAAACGAGCGAGAGGCCACCTGACATCGCTGAAACAGCGAAGCGACCGCTGCCCATAGGCATTCGCAATTGCATATACGTCGCCCACCTTCAATCGACGGAGGAGAGGATGCACACAAAGAAAATATTTTCCCTTTCCATGCATCCTCTCATCCGGACAGTCCACTTCCCATCCTTTCCTTATAAGAAAAAGTGTGGGAAGGGAAAGAGTACTAAATTAGGCCTCCAGGACGCACACTCATCAGACGAAACACGGAATTACTTCCACTTGACGCCTGTCTTCTGTGTGGTCGTGGTATTTCACCGGGCGGGATTCGTGCAAAGATGTTAAAGCGGGCTGTACCACTGTTAATTTTACTTTCCTTCAAAAGATATTTTAATTTTACAGTAAATTATGATTTATTTATGTTGCTTATCTTTGATTTATTCATAATAAAAAGATTACGTACACCTACATAACTAATTAAGTTGTCTATCTTTTATATTCAATGTTCAAGTAGTTTTAACAAAAAACAATTGAAATAAAACTAGATTCAGTAGCGTTCTTAGTATTGTGATAAAAATGGTTACAAGTTATTCTGCGAAATTATTTCATTGCTTAAGTTTTAAGTTTTTGAATATGATTTTGCTTTGCCGGTCGAACGAGTTCATTCCTGTTGCAGCCAGTTATTATTTGCAGCATGACTCAAAATGTTACGTTTAAAAAATTTCTTAAGATAATATCTAGAACTATGTTAAGTATGCTGATACTGGCAGTATTAAAAGTTGCCTTTTAGTTATAATGAACGTTTAAATACTTCCAGATAATGCAGAATGAGTACCTAACATGAATATATGTGACAATCGCCATCGTATCGTAAAATTTGTGCAACCTATCGGACGTAAATATACAAAATATCTTATACTAATTTCGACATAATTTACGATGACGATACGAAAGTGATTGTCACAAATATTCGTGCTAGGTCCACTGTAATTTCTAATTAACATACTATGTAAGGGTTTATGATAAATCTATTTATTAATTGCTCTTTTGGTAGTTAAATATAAGGATTGTGTTTTAAAGTACTTTCTTAAAATTGCATGGTTTTCTTAGAACAAAACGAATAGGGTACGTAGCTGTTCAATGCAAGAAGTTTAGTATTTATAATAAAGTAGTAGCGTAATTAAATGTATTTCACTCGACACTTAATACTGTTATCAACAATGAGTACGATGTAAATGGGCCCTTAACATACAGTGTTAGATATACAAAGTTACAAGATGTCATTGTAACTGTATTCACTACGCTTCGAAGATAACCCGGCGCCGCGTTCATTAAACTGTGACTATTCCACTTTGTCGTATGGTAATTAGTTCCCTTTCTATTGTCACGTTTTCTTTTATTTTTTTAGACTTGTGTTTATTATGAAGCTCTTTATATTGAACAATTGTGCATTATATTAATATATAAGATCTTATTAATATTATATATGTGAAAGCTTAGATGGATGAATGTTTGTTTGAAGGTATCTCCAGAACGTATCAATGTATTTTGATGTCATTTGTCATAGATGTAGAACATAGTCTGGAAGAACATATAGGCTACTATAAGGTTTTTTTTTTATTCCACGCGGACGGCGTCATGTGTGAGAGCTAGTAATTTATAATTTTTGCAATCGGATAATCATGAAATAAGGAAAAATAAACGACTTAGTATGAACTTACAATGTTCAGAAAATACTTGGCAAAGCAATTTCGTTAGTGAATTGAGGAAATTATTTTTAGAATATATATATTTTTTTGTTACAATGATGTAAAAGCACGTAACAAAGTGCATGTGCATTTCTTATTTCGACATCGCAATCTAAGTCACGTCCAATTCCATATCTGACGTTGTCTTTATAGTCAGGTAAGCGGATAAAACTAAGTAATATTCTACAATGCATAAAGCCATCCATACACGTTCAAATCATAAGGAGGATTCCGTCAGTATTCTTACAATAAAACAGATCGAAGCTAACATTTTGATAGTTATCTATGCAATAGTAGACATCGCGTGCGATTTTATTTTATCGCTTTTCAAATAAAACCTTAAACGGAATACGTAATAAGCTAGTGTCGGCATTCCTTAAGTGGGGCTTTTCATTGCGATCAGCTGATGTGATTCACTCGCGCCCGTTGCCATGGTATTTTCAGAAGCGAACCGTTCCGATCATTCTCGGAAGTTCATTGCCGGTCAGTTGAGTCAACGTGCCTTTATTTTCCCTACGTCTCGACGGCGACAATTTTTCCAACATAGTTGCGCAACCAAGTTAATGGCTTTTTGTATTTTACTCACGTAACTGGACTTGTATTGATTTAGGTGTATTCCGTAACAAATGTTTGAACGATGGTGAATGTTGAATATAATTTTTTTTTATTAATTTTTACTGTTCATCGAGACAATTATGAAAGAATATTAATATTACTCCTTACTAATATTTTAAATTCGAATGTTAGATGGACGGATGCATGTTTGTAAGATGGTTTCTAGAACGACTACATGGATCTCGATGAAATTTGACATATATGTAGGCAGATAGGTTACTAATTAAATGATTTTTTATTAAACGCGAGTGGAATCGCGGGCGACAGTTAGTGTAGTATAAAAGTAAAGACAGCAAAAATGATGGTTGATTGTATTTGTCATTTTTATTTCATAACTATAATATTTAAAAAAAAAACACAAAAAAGTAAATTTTAAAACATTATAAAATTAAAAAGTACTTGTTTTTAATTGTATTATGATAAAATATGAAGTAACGTAATGAGGAAAAATTATGTATTGAATCATAATACGTAACCGAATCGAGAACATCAATCAGCTGAGCCAATCGTTCAGTATGTGACCGGTATTGAATCATACATATATATAATGTATATGTTTTTTTTGCAAGTCGTGTTAGCATCGCGGAACGAGTATAAACGTGTCTCGCGTTGACCAGCCTTCACCCGAGTACACTCCGGCTGAGATCAGCTGGTCGCTTTGCATAAATACGACAACTGCATATGATTCAATCTCGCTTGTCATCGACACATACATATATACTTATATTTATGTATATATATAAACTTATTTAGTTTTTTTTTGCTAACGCATTCTATGTTTATTGACCCGTTGGTGTTCTTGTCTCCTACGAATAGATTTGCGTTGCTTTTTTTCATCTGCTTTTTTATTTTAGGATACAATAACATACAATGCTTCTTGCCTTTTTTATCTCTTTGGTTTTCTAATATCTTATATCTATTTTAGCATGGCTTATTGGCACGTTCTTTATTGTAATACGATTGGATTAATACAAAAAGAATTAGTGTTGCCCGATTGAAATAAGTCGAGTTGATTGCTAGTTAAATTAATTGAAGTTTTTTGTGGTAAAGCTCTGATGTGTTAGAACTCAAAGACGCGGATTATGGATGATGGATGAAAAGGTGGAGAAAGTTTAATATATTTTGATAATAACGAATTAATAATGTTTATATTATACGTGTAGTTTATAGCTACAGAATTATTTTTAACGATAATAAAAAATTTGGATGGCATTCATATTTATTAAAAAATATTTAAGTACAAAATTAAATAAAGTATTATTCGTGGTAACGTACAAAGTGCTTAGAAAGCGTCACGCGCTACTAAAAGTATTTTAAACAGTTATCTATTAAAAGCTCCGTAAAGTTGCGTAAAGCTTAGCACGCTTCAGTGCGTCTTCCGGAGCGCTTCTGTTGCTCTAACATACTTTCTAAAATCGTCATTGTACGCGTTGCCATGGTAACGGCTACTCTGAAGAATATAGCGGCGGCAGTACTGGTTTATTCCTTATTTGTAGACAATAATTTAGGCTTTTGAATAACCGTAACTGACGCATTGATAGTCGTTTTGTGTTCACTAAGGGAGTATCTCTGGGTCGATTGTATGAAATCTACACTAAGGGCTATTTAAGTTAACATTAGGCCTTTAGGTGTGCCAGTATATGACTAAAAATAATAGCTATACTAATAGATACCTATTTAGACAATTTCCTGATAAGCTACTTGCACACAAAATAAATTTAATATTTGAAGATTAGCAAAATGTACCCTGTTTAGAGGCCTCTATAGTTAAACAAGGAAATGTTTGCTTACCTACATAGAGTGTAACGTCAATACAAATTATCGTCGACTTAACACGCGGCTGCGAGCAGTTATGTGTTTACTCGATGTAGAGTCAACAAAGGCCTCAATGAGGCCCCAGTAGTCTGTCTACTGGGCAATGGCTTGGGGATATTTAGCAAGAAGCTGTCAAGGTCTTGAGGCCTTATTAAATCGGTCATCACGGCAAATAATATCAGACGCATATTGACCTCTTAAAATAGATCCAACAGCCTACTCTGAGATGTAATGCCCTACTTTCTCATCTACTTTTTGCCTTTTTGTTTCGTCGTTTGTTCAGATAATCTTTAATTTTATGCCATTAATCCTGCATTGAAAGATTATTTGGGTTAAGTTTAAGCGTTCTTTTGAATAAAAATTGACTTTTTATATTTATAAGTTAAACGCAATGTGTCTACATGCGGTGTTAATCAGTTCTTCTCATTAAAACACATATCAATATAATTACAGATGTACGAAGTGGATCGAAGACACGAATGTTATCTTGGTATTGTTGTATGTACCTTTTGTGTCTCCATCATTTATCACAAGACGATGTAACGTGACATCGTGATCGATTTAGTTGACGGCTTGATATTGTCGCGTATAGCTAAAGTCTATAGCACACTATTGTGAAAGCGAAGAACCGAAGCGAAGTCTTTTAGATCAATAATCATGATGGGAGACTCTTAGTGGAGTTATACTACGGAAAATTTTACGGATATAATACGGTAATTTCATGATTGACTGTACTAATAATGTGGCAATAACTATATCGTAGTTTTCACGTGTCCCGTGTAACGCTTCGCTGTAATTCCGTGTCTTCTTCGCAGTTGTGTGCTACAAGCCTTAAACCGGATAATGTATGCTCCACACGTCAACGGGACTGATCTCTTTTGTGTGATTGCCACATTTTTTTTACTGTCTATTCCTCTCGAGCTTTTGACACCTGAAATTTAGAGCATAAATCACTTGTCACGTAGGTATACATGTGTCCCAATACGGTAGGACTATGACGTCATTTATATACAGGTTATGTAATGCCTAATGAGCTTTGACAGCTCTGTTATCATTAATCTGACAGAACCTCGATTCAATACCTCTTTCAATGTCAATAATAAGTAAATTCTCAATTCTACGTGGACATGTAAACAGGATTAAGTTAAATAAATGCATTTTTAAAAAAGTTACTATGTTGCACGATAATTTATCATTGTTGCATAAATATTACTTCGATTGTGTTTTGTTTAAAAAAATCTAGAAATAAATCAAAGAAATTAAATTGTCAATTTTGATGCAACGAGTTATATTTTAGCAACTCGACCAGTCTATCGTCTTCTCAAAACTGTAAAAAAATGATTTTTTTATAAAAGAATGTTTGAATAATTTTATGCAATCGTCTAACAAGATTTCGGTCGCAGACGGAACGTCAACAGATATTTATTTTTATTACAATCAAATCGATGGGAATAACATATCCTAGCGCATTGTGGCGACTGTCGACGTCTAGGTTTACAGCCGCGTTATCGGTTCAATGCACTCGCGAATCATCGATTTTTCTGAATACATAATGACGTGCCGACGAATACATTTCGATTATTCCGTATGCAGCGACCGATGCCGCGATTTTTATGCTTTAAAATCGATTACACATTCTAATTAAAGCTTGGACGAGCGACGAATGCACGAATGTCGATTGTCCACTTTTTTATTTAATATACACGACGGTATTCGCTATTGTTATAACTAAATGTTACATGAAAGTTAACGTATAAAGTGTCTGGCCTGGCTCACGACTCCATCCGCGCGGAAAACAAAATAATTTATAGCGTATGTGTCCCTCCAGACTATGTTCTACATCCATGCCAAACTTCATCGAGACCAGTTCAGTTGTTCAGGAGATACCTTCAAACAAGCATCCATCCATCCATATATCCATCTATCTAAACATTTGAATTTACAATATTATTAAGAATTTGCGACAAGTGAAATTTTAAAGTCAATTTGACAACATATTCTGTACGTAGATGTAGCATGCAATTTATAAAATGTTCTTGGTATCTCAAAAGTGTCTTGCTATGTTTATAAAGAGGTCTTAAGGTAAAATATTAGTCAAGTGCGCTGATTTATAAACATTCGTTTAAAGAGATATGTTTACTACTTTCCTTTTGACTTTGAATAAAGTAGAATTCTGAGTTATAAAACTGCTTTCGGTGTAACGTTTATTATTCTTAGTGTTACGTAAGCATTTCGTTAAAGTTAGTCGACTGACTTGAAAGTAAGTCATCAGCCTTTACCTGTTATAATGATCCTCATTAGGCACGTTGAAAAGTACATTCAGACGAAAGCCTCTATACCGCTAATACCTCATTAGTGTAAGACAGACGACAGCTTATATTTCTCTTTAACAAAAAGGACCAATTTGTTTTAGAAATAAATATATTGCCTCATTTCAAAGAACCATCAGCATATTGACCTTAAAAAGGATATAATCTAACTTGAAATGCGGTAAAATGCAACGTTTTATGTTTTTCGAGTCGATAGCGTTAGGACACGTGGGCGACACACACACAGACACCCGGACAACGACTGTGTAATTTGTTTCATCAGCTAAGACAGACAATTGTACAGGTTCAACGCACCTATGTCGGCGGCGGGGCGCCATTTTCCGTTTTCCACGTGTGAACGCCCCCTAATGTATATAGTAACGATGTTTAAATATACTGTTTCATTACGATGCTATATTTAAACTAGAAGCCCTGTCTGTCGTTCGTTACGAGTTTAATGTTTCGTCTCAATAAATTTCCCCCGCGTTTAGAATTTCAAATTTCACTCCGCTCTCAGCGAATTGCGAGACCTGTTCTAAAGAGTGATGCATCCGATAAATGTATCGACTTTAGATTTTTAAAAAATCTTTATTCATAACCTAAGTTTGGAGTCGATTAGGTCCTGTAGAGGTCCGCAGTAAAATTGAGATAAATATGCGACGCATCCCACGGACTTAGTTTTATTTGTACGTGATTAAGGTTTGAGAATGTTTTTTTCACATCAAATGCTATGTGATAAATTGAGAATTTTATTATTTGCTTGGTGCATATAGTAAAACAATTCAGATTGTAAAGTTAAAGCACTATTAGGACTTTGTAGATGTACAGAAAAACTAAAAAGTCCTATGAGTAAGTATGCATAAAATTGTATTTTAGAAACCATGACAATAATTTTGTATATTTCCAAATGTAAACGGTGCATCATATGAATAAATATTACATTAAACTATTTTTAATATTATAAATCATAATCTAATGTCATATTTAGATGAAAAATATTCATCTACAATGAAATAAAAATAATTTAAGTAACTTTAACATCGTTTTTATAATTTTTGTAGCATATAAAAAATCGTATAGATAGCACTTATAAAGGCAAATCAAGCAATTTATAGCTCCGTAAGTCGTAATTAACCACCCACAGTTGTCGATTGTCGAGCGTGGTTGCTCCCAGCGAGATCGCATCACCTAGGAAGCTGGCTAGCTAAGCAACAAACAAGATGCAATATGGGTTCCTTGCCTTACAGGGCACCGCGGATAATGACTCTGTCAGAATACCATGTTCTCAATGATTTGTACATTGCTTTGAGTTTAATATTAAGTATAGTTGTCTACTGGTAGTAAGGTTTTCTTTATAATTAGTATATAACTGGATGGAGGAATGAGTGGGTGGGCTATAGCAAGGAGAGATGAATAGTTTGCTTGAACATCGATTGGTGTAATAAGTTTTTATTCTTTTATTTCTAATGGCAACATTTCTGGGTTGCCACTACTGAACACTCGTACGAGTTTTTTTTTATACTAAAAATGTCCTCACTAAGGTCATATTGACGACCGATTTTTCCAATTCGACTCAAATAACCTGTCAATAAAAATGTCAAAAGATTTGATGGTCAAAAGAAAAATAACAAACTTATTTTGATACGAGTGGTTTAGGCTATAAAATGTAACTCATTTGACCTTAGGACGAGTCGCCGAAATGGGGCGCATTTTAATATTTTAGTTTGCAAAACCTCAACGATATGGAAGTCAGTGCTCTTATTCTACCCGAGTAAGTCGTAAACGTGAGCCTCGACTATTTTATGCATAATGCAACTAGAATACAAACTGCTGTTTTTGTTCTCGGTGCATGAATAATTTTATCCCCAATGTAACCTGTGTTTTTGTTTATTTGATATTTTAATTTATATTTAATTTTTTTTAATCGTATGTGAACAGGAAATTACTTGTGGTGTTTTATCTAATAGTGGTCAATGATAGTGTAACTCTCATGAGTCTATAAATGTGGCCAGTGATAAAGAAAATTCGTCGCAAATCTTTTATTTTTTGACACGAAAAAGTTTTTATTAGACAACTGATTAGTTATTGCTTTTCATAATAGTTAAAGCCACGTCGTTTTAGCGATGCGCACATTTTAATGTACGGATTAAATACCATTCTTTTGGTTTTAAATAAAAACAGAGCGTCTAGTTCTGTGTGCGTCTTATTAAAATTAACAAATACCAAGAATGTTCAGTCTACGACCATGCACGTTCTAACCGTAAACTTCCACTGTCTGTATATGTTGTTTCTGTTTCAAAACAATGAGATCAAAGGGTGTTGATGATTTTCGACAGTGGAAATCCAATACAACAAGAAACAGTCACGTTCAAACTATGCACTTAAACAACAAAAGTAGATTACTTTACTTCGTTCCACGAACAGTGTTATTTCGATTGTATAACGTTCGGGTCAAGATAAGGTTATATAGTTCTGATAAACGGGTGCATTCAATACAAAAACATTGGCTGATGCGTTGTTCGAGTGGCCCAATAGACACGATAACGATGTTAAAGAAACTACAATGCGATGTGAATGTGAAGTGCATTGCATTACCTATGCAATTTGCGATGCGCATTTTACCGTTACTGACCTAGCGCTATTACTAGTGTAGAGTTAAGAAAAGCCTACACAGGATAGGACTTGCATTCCATGTTCAATGTACGATTGTAATACATCGATTGCAGTTGGTATATTTTGTATACATAATATTTATAATATATTAGCCGTCGCCAGTGATTCCGTCCGCGTGGAATTAAAAAACTTAATTAGTTTATGTTTTCTTACATACTATTCTACATCTATGCCAAATGTCATCGATATCCATGCAGCCGTTCCGGAGATATCTTCAAACACCCATCCATCCATTATTCGCATTTATAATATTAGTAAGACGTCAGATTTATGATATTAGTAAGAGTAAGATGAGCTGATAACCTCGCAAAACTATTCAAATTCTTAACTAATTTTATAGTATTGAAGCAAAAGAGTTTAGAATTTCTAGTAGTATTTTAAAACAATAAGCCTGTGTATAACACCTAAGGCTATAAATATACATGTGAACATATTCTTGTAATGCATGTGACATGAACTTAAACAATATTGAGGTGACTTTGAATTCATTGCGTTATCGGAAGATGTTTATTTAAGTTGAACAAGCTGTGCACACTGCACATGACTCGGAGTTTCTATTGAGTTTAAAATTCCGTTAATAATTTTAAAAAAGAACATAATTTTCAGGACCTAGCATTTGATGAATATAGTACACTAGCTGTCGCACGTGACTCCGTCAACGAGGAATTAAAAAAAAATAGTAGGCTACGTGTTCTTCCAGACTATGTTCCATATGTATTCCAAATTTCGTCGAGATCCATTCAGCCTTTCTGGAGATACCTACAAACAAATAAACATCCATCCATCTAAGCCATATTAGTGAGTTATTCCGTATAAAGAGTTATTACTCTTTTTAAGTTGATGTACTCATTTTTAGTCATAGCAAATTCTTAGGTGACGTAATTTATTGAAAAAGGTTGAGTGTTTTACAAGAACATGTCTAAATTAATCGCTTATGCAATCGTTACTAGATCCTTATTGGTTATGAATCTAAAGTGCTACTTCAAACGGTAGCACTAGTTGTCGTAACTTTGTAATTAGGTCGCCTTATCAAACCTTCATGCAACACACCTGCGTACACGCATCGTACTGTTCTGAATTTACCTGCATACATTATAAAATTTGTAAAGACTTATTATTATTAAGTACTTTAAAAATGTACCATAGTTTTATGGTAGATGTGTCGTTGACCTTTTTTAGTCCTACTATTAAAATGTAAAATTTATATTTGTATTGGAGAATCAGCTGTTTTGGTCAAGGGCGTTGTGAGAACGGAAAGGACTTAAAAATAAAATTTGGTATAAAATATAAAGTTTGTTTGGACCTCTGTAACTTATGGATATTGTAAATGCCTGTCCAACTGGGTATTTGGGACATTTATAGGACATATATTATTTTAATTGACTTGTTTAAAGTCATTTCAAATGATTTCGATGAATTTTTGGTACACGTTTTGGTGCCATCATTATAAAGTTTAATGATTGGAGAATTAAAAGGTTATGAAATCATTTACTTCAAAAATTTATAGTAAAAAAATAACAACTTGTTTTACTTCAATCTATTAGACAGTAAATGTATATAATTATATGTGTATTGTAATTAGTACACGGTAGCGTGTTTTCGAACTCACGACCGGTTACGCCCATCCATTACATTATCGTAGTCACTTATGAGTAAGGCAGTAAAACAATAGGCACGCCTAAAACCATTTAAAACACTTCCAACAATATCAACAAGGGAAAATGGGAACCTAGCAACCACAATACGGTACAGATAAAAATAGATAGTAGACATTTGTAACTCAACAAAAATTTATGACCTGTAGATCAGTTCACGGCTTATATGTAACAGATCAGTGAACTGACTTAGAGATCAGTTCAATTTATACCTTGTTCATAAAGTCACCAGGTAGCTCGTGGCTCTTCGATGCACATATAGCTGTGTTAATTTAGTTGTTGATCCATAGCTCAATGGTTCACGTTTATGTGAGTTAAACTTTTGAACCGGTTCACTGATATACACACGGCTGTAGGTGTTTTAAGTGTTCTTGATAAGACATTATCATTAGGAATTCACATAAACTGTGTCATAGTGGTTTGTTATCTAGGTGCTTCATTGCTAGGTGGTTTTATAAAATGCACAGGACGTGATTGTAGGTCGCGATATAATGTTATCAGGTAGAACGACAAGTGCATTAAATGTTCGCGATATATGTCGTTATCTTATAAGTTATACAAGATATCGATTAAGTTCTAAATATCTTCTTATAAAGTCCATATTAAAATGCCCATGTAACACGAAATGTGAGACGCAAAGAAGGTGTGATAAGCTTAAATGCTTAACAAAACCCGCAATAAAAAGTGGTATCTGTTGGTATGACATTTGCTTACTTCCGAATTAAACGCGCTTCTTGATGTTACGTGACGGTTAATTCTATTTATATTATAAGCTCGAATCTGTACCACCGCTACAAACTGCTACTATAAGCGCCAAAATGGCGAAAATGAAATAGACACAAAATACTATTTCGTACAGACAGTCCATTTATAAAGGTCAGTGGTTGGCATGGCATAATTCTTTGATAAACGTTTCTTTTTGCATGATTATTGTTTTAAAGAATGATTCTGGCCAACTAAAGATACATAAAGTATTAAGCCTTTTCTTGTTACTATTAACTCTTTCGGATAATCCGTATTGGAATATTCGTGAGATATATTTGTATGTTATTGTGTCTTCCCACATATGGGTACACGATCGTGTGTGTACATATAGGATATTCGCTAGATCAATTCGTTCCAATTTGCAGACAATTCTGTACCAGTGAAGAAATGGATGTGGGCAGTGACCATGTAGGTGGCGGCCTTGTGAACGTCGGTTAAACATTAACAATTAGTCTAATACACCCACATTGGTAAAATCGACTCTAAAACGTTTATAAATTCAGTGCAAATTTCCATCCGGCAGGACGTCGTCGAATTTGGCGATGGGACAGAATTAATTACGTCTGTCCGTTTGTCACGTAGCTAACCAAATAAAGTACAAAGTATAACGTCGTTGACCATATATGGACATCGCTCAGGAAGGAATAGGTGTGATCGAACTCAAATATGAGCTCTCCAAGATAGCAACTAATGGTATATTATTTATTCCGTTCTGTCGTATTGTAATGCAATTTCGGTGCGCGCTTCCGATGTCCGGTCGCTGGCGGAGTGCGTTGACCTAAATCTTGGCTCGACTTTTAAATACGTTTATGTAACCTTGATTTATTTCACGGTTAAAGATGTTTAAGTGTTGGAGATAGCTGAAGGTAGTCTGTTTGAAATTATCCGTCACGGTGTTACTGAGGAATTTATTAACAGTTAATAGAGTAAGATGGTTGTTAAATTAAATGTAACTCTATCTCAATCTTACTTCTTACTAATATTATAAATGCGAATGTTTAGATGGATGGATGTTAGTTTGAAGGTATCTTCAGCACGGCTTAACGGATTTCAATGATATTTGGCATACATATAGTATATGTATGCCACATAGTCTGGAAGAACAGATAGGTTAATTATGTTTTTTTTTATTCTGCTCGGGCAGAGTTGGCCAGTTTAGTTAAAAATTATTATCAGTACACTAGGCAATGTAACTTTAAAGTCCCGTAATAGGATAAGTAAGTTCCTTATGCGATTGTTTTGAGATAAGATCGTTTCACGAAATCGATTTCTCGCTCATGAACTATTCATGCGCATTCGATTATGCGTAATTGCGGTGGAAAATCTATGCGGAAAATTCTTAGAAGCGAACGCGGGTCGGCGCGCATTTATTCCGCGCATGCACTCTGCTGGGCGTTATGAGTTATGTCCTAGTTAGTTTCACACGAAGGTACCACAGTAGAGTAGCACAGTACTACTATTGTAAAATATGAAGTGAATTAAAACATAGTACTGCGTTGTCCTAGTACTGCCCTCGTGTGAAAATAGCATAATTATTGTACATCTGATATAATGGACAGCATTGAACTGACATGTGGGTGTATACCGGTTGTGCGTCTTGTCTTTATGTATTAGCATAACGCCAACATAACATATCTAACAGGCGAGTGGTTTATATTATGTCAGATTGATTCCGCAACGCTGCATCGGTTTTAATTGCGTTTTAGATTTTAATTGAAGAAATTCTTCTTCCATAATTATTTTCATTATGATTGTCCTTAAGACAATTGTATATTTTCTGTACAGATGTTTCGTTGGTGGAAAAATAAGCAATAATGCTCGTTGCATTTTATTAGAATTTATTTGTCCGTTTGTTCAAAATCTGCATACGTTTTGTTAGCGCTCGATTCGTGGAACGTGCCCCGAATAACGATTGTATGGAATCGTGACAAGTAATTGTTTTTGCATTGCGTTTTAATTCTTAACTTGAAAGTTCTAAATTTAATTCGTGAATACACTAAAATATGTATAAAAAACATTACATAATATGTTTCATTTTAAATAACCTTTAACGTGAAGAATTAATTAAGAAAACTGTAAAATAAAAAGTTATGTTAGATGTTATATGTAATAAATATTATTTATAAAAAGTTGAATTAAGAATACAAAAGAGACTTCCGGAAGTGTGTATAGTCCTCGGTCATTATACCGGAAATCAATAGGTATTTATCGGTGCTGGAACCTTGTCATAGTGCACTATCAATACTTAGTTATCTAAGTAAATTTACTTGCTTATAAGATTTAATAAAACACCTGTCACTTAGCGCCGTTATTGCTACGAAGTCCCATAGACGCGATGAAACCAGGAAATGGTTTTTTATCCCAGTAACGGGACGGGTTCAACTATCCTATGCTCATGCACGGCTTCTATTATATCTTTGAAGGCATCTGCTACCATTATTTACTTACGTATTGAATATTTCATAAAAATGTCTAGACTTTATACTCAACCTAAGTCTAGATTGAGAACAATACAAATTCAATATTCTGATTCATACAACCACGCCCGTCTGTGTTTGTTTTTGAAAATCTTTCTAGCTGGGTTATTTTCATGACATAAGCTATAATAATAGGAAATAAACGAGATATATGGAAAAATGTTGTATTTAATTTCTACAAAATCTGAATATTATTGAAATATTTTAGGCTAGAGTCATTTAAAAAATTAAAAGATTTTTAGGTTTATGAGTGTGAAGAGACTAGGATGGGGAGAACAGGGACAATTGGTTGGGTTACGATGCAAGTAAGGCAGAACATTACATTTAATTGGAAGTTGAATGTTGACGTTCTGATCTAACATAGAATAAGATAAGAACATGCAAATAGTAAGGAACAAACACATATACTATGCGCACTGCATTGGACATTGTCTCACTGTCTTTATAAATAGGCCAGGCTCGTTGTGAGACAGGAGTTCGTAATTAATAGAACGAGATGTATGTTACATCTTGTGATTGCAGTTGCATATATTATGTTACATCGCTTTAATGCAGTGGTACACAAACTTATTTTGTCTACTGCCCACTTTGAGTAAAAATATTTTTTAGTGCCCCCATATTTTCACATATTTAAAAACCACTTTAACTTCAAATTAAATTAATTAATTATTTTGACCTATATATGTATATTAACGGCGAAGTCTAAACGAAACTTTTACTATAACCCGCAACTTGAAACCTGCAGCGCCCACAAGGGGCCGTTATCGCCCACTTTGGGAAAGACTGCAATGTAACATGGCTTCAATCCATAACATTCTTGTGATATCGTTATGATATGCCATGTGATAATAGCTAATAGAACTGCGCAAACAACAAACAAGATGACGAATATATTGTCATCTCTCTTTTCCAAAGAATGAAATAGAGAAAACAATATTGTTGGTGTAACACAAGCTAACCGTTAGATTCAAGGATTGGAATGTGCTACACATTTCTCCCGTCTATCCCGTTTACGTATTGTTTTTTATTTGTAAAGCCTTAGCTCCGGTAACTAGTCGTATGAATCAGCAATACTTTGACTTTGCAGTGATTCACCGGTCGAATGCTCGATGAACTTTAGTGGTGGGCCGTTCCTTCAGATATTGTATTTTTGGCAATGTCTCCCGCAGTTGTCGGCGAATCAACGCGTTGTGATTGTGATTGATATTTATAAATTGTTATTTGGATTTTTTTTTAATTCTTATATGGCTTGCTTTAATTGCAGTATTATTAAGTTGCCAAGGATTTTGTCTGTAATTGTCATTGCTTTTTAGAAATGATTTTTTTTTAATCTTAGGAATTAAAGACATTAATAAATAAGACCTTTTTATTGATTGCTTTGAATAAAATAATGTTTGAAATTATGGAAATATCATCATTTTTTTAACGTGCATATTTCAAATTATATTGGAGATTATTCGCAGATATTAAGCTAACATGTAATTAATTAATTTGATACCAAAACTATAATGAGAGCAAGGTTTATAAAGCTTTGTATTACAAAGACTAAGAACATTTGAAATCGGGATAAACATATTTATGTCAATATGAGTAGGATAAATTGTGAAGAAATCGTCATTAAAAGAATTTACATTTAGACAGGAAGAAATAGTGTTGATGGTAACTATTTGAAATGATGGTGACAGTGAATATATATCACGTAAAGATAAATGTTGTACCAATGAATCAAACGGCACGCGCCACCATCTGGCTAGTCGACGCGCTTACGCATTAATGCCATGCTATATCCAGACATGTCAATTTATGATCATTGTAAGATAGTAACGCTTTCTAAGCGTTACGTCTACCTTTTCATAATCCTAGAGCAGTGGTTCCCAAACTTATTTCGTCTACTGCCCACTTTGAGAATAAATATTTTTTTAGCGCCCCCATATTTTCACATATTTAAATACCACGATAACTTCAAATTAAATTAATGAATTATTGTGACCTATATATGTATATTAACGGAGAATTCTAAACGAAACTTTTACTATAACCCGCAACTTGAGACCTGCAGCGCCCAAAAGGGGGCGTTGCCTACTTTGGGAAAGACTGTTCTAGAGTAAGATACGTATTACATTCAGTCTCGCCGACTCTTCCTGCAAATACACTTTTATATTTGAAAGTCGTAGTAGCATTGAATGTGTTAATCTTGATAACTTTTTTATGTAAATAAGCAAAGCTGAAAAACAGTGTCATATTAGATAACATTGTTTGTAACAACTGTCTGGTATTTACGTAAATTTAGTCATTTCAGTGGTTTACCTTAAAATACTAATGGAAATTTAATTTTGTAAATACATATATTAGGTGTTATTGTTTTTGCTTAACATCCTTGTAAATATATGATATATGGATGATTATATTCAATTATTATTTTCCTCCAATTAGTTACAATTAAATTTATTTTCGACTCATCATTGTTTGACGAAAACAAACCAAATATAACATGAATAAGTACTAAATCTTAGTATACTTAATTAAAGTAAGGTTTCCATTGCAGCTATACGTCGAGGCACAGAGAACCAGCCGGCAAAGAAGGCGCGGGCTGAAGGCGCCGCTAACGACGGCACTGGCGGGCGAGAGCACCTCGCCTACACCTGTCTACTCCGGAACGAGCTCCTTGGCGCGGAGATAGACGAGTTACGGGGTCCGGCATGCGAAAGTAGAGCAGCACTGGGTGCTGTTCAGCTGGCTTCCGCTGCCACTGCTGCGTTATCGTACTCGCCCCGAGTCTTCAAATTCAGAGCACCCGTGCATAGTGCAGAGGTAAGAATTTTATAGCTATTAACTATACTACAAACTTACCAACTATTCTGGTCTGAACATAGTCACTTTAACAACCACATAATTGTAAAGTCAACCAAGGATTTTTATACACGACTAGCTAAAAAACATAAAAATTATTAGCCTATGTGTTCTTCCATATTATGTTCTACATCTATGCCGAGTTTCAGCGAGATCCATTCAGCCGTTTATATGGGAAAAGAAAAGGGCTGTTTTTAGGGGTTTTTCCTGCAATTATTTGAAATTTTCACATCTTTCAAACCTTCCCTAGACCTCCTTGAACATTTCAAGACCAAGATAAGATAAATCCGTTCATTCTTTCTCGAGTTTTAGCGAGACTAACGAACGGCAATTGATTTTTTTTTATACATAGATATTGCTGACTATATGGACTGATCGTGTTTTGTTAATGTTCATACCAGTTCCATTATAATATAAAGATATTGAGTTGTATGATGCGTTGGTTATGGGAGTTGACTGCGTGTCAAAACACAATTAATAATAAACAATGCTCTTATTAACGCGTGAAAGATTGTATAAAGAGACAAACAAGTTGATTCTATCTTAAATTATTATGTGACGTGATATCTTAGTTTCGACGCAAGATAGCGTCTGTAAAATTAGTTGTGCGATGACAATATTGATGGTCCCATTGATTTATGTATTCGGATAGTCATTAATTTTATATTGCATTTGGTGCAGTAAAACTTTGATATAATCGTAACTTTTATTCTGCCATTTAATGAATATTCTAAATTTTAGAAAATCCTTATAATTAGTAGCGGCTGTTTGTGATAAAATTTGCATTTTTGCCTTAATTCCATTCCGGTATTTGATTTGGTGCAGAAAGTAATTAGGAACGATATCCATCAAAGTTGGTTCGTTCATAGATTTATGACATATACATCGGGGTCTTTGTACAACGATTTCAAACGTTCCACTTACTCCATTTTATGATGATGGCATAAAATTATAGTGAATACAAAAATGCTGTTGTTTCAATTTAAAAATATCAATTCAAATCTATTCGTTTTGTTAAGATACTTGAAAATATTTTATTTGACCTTTTGCGTAAAAATATTTTTAGTTTTCGGATCTTTGATTGATCCTTGGATATTTATCTCTATCCAATTTGGCATTGTTACACACACACAAACACACACACAAACGCAAACAAACACGCACACAAACACTAGCAAATAGAATTGCATGTTTAATTAACACCTTTTATCGAAAATGTTGAAAAAAGCGACCGATATGCCATACCAGTGTGCATATTTGGCTGTGTCTAATTGCACCTCAATTTTGGCTCGCAACCAATAAAACGAATAAAAAATAATTAGCAATTTGCACGTTTTTCACCAATTGGCAAAGCGCACAGTTTTTTGTTAAAATTTTAATTTATACCCTGGCGCGCATCAAAAAGTCGCGACGATAAATTTCGTTTCGAGATTTGAATGCCGAATGTCAGGGACCGGCTTTTGATGCCTGCATTTTATTTATGGCCGTATCACTCGCGTGTAAAAGCAGTATTTTTTACAATTTGATGAGTTATTTAAGAGATATTAGTGCACTTCTTTATACGTGTAATAAAACCACTTTGCAATACTTATACTCTTTGGTTCCGATCTACTTTACAGAATGTTTAGTCCACTTACAACCGGAATTCCACTAAACTTATCTTTTTAGTGATTTGAAATTAATTCACTGATCCGTAATGATCATACGAATTGAGTATGACCTTTTTAACCCCGACAATATTAAGTTTATTATTGTCCGTGTTTTTAAGCATTTTTTAAAGTAATGAATGTAACTTGAGCTGAATCTCAAATCGATATTATCAGAAATATCGATTCTAAAAAATAAAAGCTTAAATCGAGCGAGTTTTACACGATTTTATTTTAGGGTCAAACGACTATGTGTGAATTTGAGATCACTATAATATCTTTATTGCCTCGTATTTATTTTGATGCACTTTTGCTCAACTTTTTCTATCATACAGGTCAATGACCGTGGGTATTCCTTTTTTATTTGGAGGACCGGCACTTTGAAAGTGAAAATTTTCGACCCTCATTTAAATTATCAGGTTGCAAGGATGCCTTCGCCCAGATTCGCTTTTGTTTGTATCGTTTGAAGCCGAGATTTACTACGGAGGTGATACTGCAGTAAAATTGAACCTTTTATATCAGTATCGTTCAGATTGAATGGGACACAATTTTGTATCCTCGGATACCGTCTGACGTCTCCTGTCTTCTGCGAACCATTTTATTTTCGTCAATTTGTTTTTTTAATTAACGTTTCCGATTCCGAGAGATTGAATTGCCAATGCAAACATAATTAGCGCGTAATGTAAATGTGATGCGAAGGTGCAAGCGGTTTTCTTTTTTAATTTTTTTTTACATATTCGTACACGCGTTCCCTTACGTAAGTGACGGCCGTATTTTGCATGACGTTTGTTTTTTATGGTGCATAAACATTGACATGATTGGCATATTTCTGACACAGGAAGTCATATTTATGCTTGGAATAAGCTGCAATAAATGTGAACATCTCATTCGATCACGCATGCACCGGTACTGTTCTGTTACCTCGTGTAGTACTCGTACAAAAAGTTTAATAACCTCTGAAGTTAATCAACTTGTGAAGTGAGTTAAAGAGTTAGCTTGCTTTGATTCCAAAAATATTAATTAACTAGTCGCCCGTGGTACCGTCCACGTGGAATTAAAACAAACTTAAGTAGCCTATGTGTTCTTACAGACTATGTTCTACATCTATGTCAAATCTCAGCAAGATCCATGGTCCAGCTCTTCAATCAAACATCCATCTAAACATTGCTTTTATATAAGTAAGATTTTAAATTAAACACAGAATGGAACCATTGATTACGAAAATAATGATGTACAGTAATTTTCATTGTCAAGGCGGCTTGCTTTTGTTTTGATGATACTGATGAAGTTCGCGCTTCGATTGTGTAATATGAGAACGATTTTGTATCAAATATCGATGCCTTCGGTGACGTAAAAGCCAATTGTAGGCTGATCAGCGATTTACGGTGTGTTTTGTTTAAAAGTGCTTAGCGAAGTCTTAATTTTAAATAGTCTTGTAATTGATATATGTCGGTCGGCAGTTAAGCTTTGATATTCTCTATGTACTGATATTTTTTTCTAATTCTAATAGTAGCTGTGTTAGTTTCTCAATCCCTTTGTACATATTTCATCATCATATAAGATTAGCACTTTAAAATCAGGGGTCACTAATCTATTTTGGCAAGTGGTCCGCATTAAATTATTTGGAAAGTGCCGAACTTTAGCTGTGGTGCTGTAAGTGCTTGGGATTCAAATTTGATAGTAATTATTTTTCATTTATGACATCGAGAGCATATCCACTTGCGCGTGTAATGTTTAACACGTAATTCTGGATAAAATTTCTTGAATAAACATCAATCATCTTTAAATAGCGGAGATTTAAACTTATGTTTGCGGACCACAGTTTGTGTAGCCCTGCTTTGAATCAATAAGCGAGTTAACGCTAATCAAACTGAACGTTCAGTTAAATAGCCCGCAGTTTCGGTGCAAAAATAACCTTTGTGTGTCAATTATCGCGGACGAGGCGTTTAGCGGGACGGTGACAATGAGGATGCGCTAATAGAACGAACGCGAAACATTTTATGCTAATTTTTATAGAGAATGCAAATTTATTTCTTTTTATTTTGAATATTTATAAATATCCGTGCATCTTTTTTCGTACGTCCATTACACGTTCGATACAATGCCATTGTTTTTTTTCCACCATCAACATTGGCAAGTTAATATCTGTCCAGTCATTTGTCTGTCCGCCTGTCTGACATCATTCAGTGACAACGACCTAAAATAATAAATTATTGAAATTTTACGTTCAAACGTTAAGAATATTGATTGTTTTGCGGCGATGTTTGTGTAAAGTTTTACGATTCATGTCCAAATATTGAACGTGTCTCAAAGATGTGCCGGATTGCGGTTGCGTTTCTTGATGACATTTAAATTAAAGTATTTTACGATGACAATACTTTTATTTATGTTTTTGTTTTTATTGTTATTAAAGCTCTAAACAAAGTCCAATGATTCGTAGTCCTTTCTACATTCCTAAGACCTTTAGTCCAGAGGTAAAGCTTGTGAATGTTCGCTGGATAGTGTGGCAGAGGGCTCGGCATTGGTCTATCAATGGTGCTAGCTAACGTTCCTTTGCCCGATCTATGTCCTTAGAATGATGAAAAGGAAAAAACTGGCCAGGTGCGAGTCGGACTTGCGCACCGAGTGTTCCGTACAAGATTATCATGCTAGTGTCGAAAATATGCGGCATAAACGGCTATATGCTTTGATTACGTTGGCTTAGAAGTTTGATTTTTTTTTAACAGCTCCAAGTGATAGTAGACATGAACTTGATACTTCCACGCATTCCTAAGAAAATGGATCGTGACAGACATACGGACAGTTCCGTTTCCTTTCGAGGTACGGAACACTAAAAATTTAAACTTAGCCTGGTCTAGCTGTAGATTTCACTATCTTGATGTATGGAATGCATATACCTTAATCCGATAAATAATTTTTTAATAGATAGGGTATGACAAATGTGATTTTTAACACGTCTCAGCTAAAACTTGTTTTTTTTTTTGCATATTAGAAACGCAGTCTTTTGTCGCCTTGCCATATAAAATTTGTCTTTCCATTTTTAAAATGTACACAAAAAACATGATGCGAATAGTTTTACAATATTAATAATATGTTTCCGAGTTTTTTTTTTAATTTCAAGTCCGACGATCTAACTGTATTGGTTATTATTTTAGTATATTTATGTGTTATTTGTGACTCTGGGTGATATTTAAATAATGTAGCTAAGTGTGCTTGTGTTGTAATAATTTATTTGCTTACTGTGTTCATTTATAATACTGAATGAGCTTGTCAATAAGTATTGTGATGCATTTGTTCTCTTACACATGGGTATGTTATTAATTTCCTTGACTTTAAAAAATTATTTGCAGTTAGCTTTAATTCGAAATCATTTAGTCATTATCCAAAAGTAAAGCAATAGTTTATTACCTATCTTAAATTCCTAAAGAAAACAGTACTAATCCACTTTTTATATAGTTTGTGTAAGTTGTGTTGCCTTTAATCGACACGGGAAAGAATTCATAGAAAGAAGATATTTGCTATTCCTATGGTCCCCTCCTCCGCCAAATCCATATCCCCTTCCTATCTTTCTCTTACAAGGAAATACAAAGTACTGTCTATTGTTTCATTATAGATCTAATAACCGGAAATGATTAAAAGGTTATAATTTTAGAGCACGCTTCTAACACAATTAGCCTTATTAACACTTGCTCTCTGCAGCTTGCAATTTCAATATTTTTTGTACTATTGCTTTGAGGAAATATCAATGGAAGTTGAGTTTTAAGTTGGAGATATTTAAGTAAAAAGTAATGAGATTAAATGTAGATACAAAGGTAGAGAGAGACTTAAGAAAGTATGGATGGATTGTGTGGGATCAGATATGATGGGCGATAGAGATGTATGGAGGAGTAGTACATACTGTTCCGACTCTCTGGAGGGATAAGGGCAGGTTGATGATGATTATGATGATATTTAAGATAGTTGTAGAGATATATTTCAGGAAAATAAATTAAAATGAATATAAGGGTTATCGAAAAAATACAGTTATGTTACAAAAGTTGAATTTAATTAAATGAATTAACTAAAAAGTATTTCATCAAGACGCAAAGGAAATAAAATAAAAAAAAGAAGAAAACGATTCAATGTAGTATCCGTAAAAAAATCAGTATTGATTAAATTAAAAAGAATAAAAAAAAAACACCGAATGTATAGCCGCGTTCATTCGCGTTTCTCTTAATTAGTGTTTTTTTTTATTGATTCGAACATCGAAATGCATTAGCCTCACGTCAGTCTGCGGTGTTGATTGCCATTTGGCTGCCGAGTGTCGACATAAGTTAATAGAAAAGTTGCCGTGCTTGGTAACTCTAAGTTAATATGTCGGAGTTGCCGTGCTTGGCTTCATGTCGGAGGTGATAGGTCGTTTGTAGCAACATGTTCATTAAAATATGAAATTATTTTGAATTGGCAAGCTGCCAATCGCGTGCTCACGATTTAAAAAAAATATTAAGCATAACTTTGGTTGAATTCAACACACACACGATTTTATTGATGAAGTTAATAGCTTTTTTAAGGAATTTTTACTTTGCTTGTAATACATATTGGAAAGTATTAAACTAGTGCGTTATACATGGTTAATTAAATGGGATATCCGATTTGTAGGCGTTCGTTGTAGTTATTTATAAATTAACTTGATGGTTAGCAGCAGCAATTAATGAGATACTGAGTAAATATTTAGCCGTGTATCCGCTCCGCCTCTAAACTATATCGGGAAAGCTATTTTCAGTACGCCAGAACTCACTTCGGATCTTCACTTTACGATTTACCAACGGAAAGTATTATTATAAAAAAATAAATCATACTTCTTACTAATAATATAAATGCGAATGTTTAGATGGATGGATGGATCTCACGACTAAACAGATCTCGATAATATTTGTCATACATATAGAACATAATGGGAGAACACATAGGCCTCTAATTATGTCTTTTCTTTAATATCGCGCGGACGGAGTCGCGGGCGACAACTAGTTGATGGATAAATTTGTCCTCATATAAACTTCTTTCTAATTAAATAAAAACTATGAATCAAATTTATGGAAACGTTAATAAAAGATACCTAACCTTAATCTTGACTCACAGTTGATCTTGACCCTGTCAGAAATGTCAATGAATGTCAAACTTTATAGCTTACTGAAAAAAAATGAGTAACAAGTACAAGTAATCAGTTTACTCTTGCATACGTTAACAACAGCTCGTATAAAAATGTAAAAAAAATAGATCGTGCAACTTGAGTTCATTGACTTTTTAAGTATTCAAACCAAGTTGGTATTTACAAAAATACAGTCACTGTAACTTTTGGACTGACACGTGACAAAATATATCGCCCGACTGGGACGTAATTGTAAATTATATAAAAGGTTTTATTTCCTTTTGTAAATTAACTTTATAAATGCTTGTGATATCTGTTTATTGTATTTGTCAGGCTATATCAAAATTAAATTAATGTTATATTCACTCTGTGCATCGGTTACTCTGTGCAATCGTGGAAAGTGTAGTAAATCCGAAATATACAGAAAAAAAACTATTAAAACTATTCATGAAATTCTATATCTGTCGTACAAGTGCCACCCACAGTATTACAAGTGCTCTAAGTGCTGAATACAAATTTGTATACGTTTTTACAATGCATTGGCATTTCTGACTCAATTCTCAACACTTGTCATATAAACACTATAGCTGTCGGTGCATACATTGAATCCTAAAACAACTTCTTTCATGTATTGTAATTTATTAATTCTTGCAACATTTTTGGTCGCAACAATTGATTTTAACTTTGCTTACGATCGATTTGTGGAATGATTTCTAAGCAAATGACACATTGTTTCGGTGCCGGATTTAATAAATCTTCACAATATATACGTGATTAATTTTAATACAATGCAATTAACAATTTAAATATATTCTAAATTTTTGAATATTTTGATTTGCAAAAATTGCATGGTTCTGTAGAATTCCTTATTACCTTTTATTTCAAAAATTCCATGTTCGTCTCATCATATTTTTATACTTCCTAAGCCTACCTAAAAAGATCTTTGTGTTTTAAATAATCTAACTTTAAAACATCTTCGGTAATGACTGTAACAAAAACTGCAGGTTATCAACACGTGTCTGTCTTTTTTCTGTACTTCCCCCCACCATCCTTTGCATATTCGTCGCTAAATCAACTCTCAATTACCGTCTAAATCGATTAATAAAAATCATATCAACTTGATGAGATCGAGGATTAATTAATAATAACAAAAAGGTGAGATTAAGTTCTGTAACATTTGAATTCAATTCGCACTCGTAATGAAGTTAAAGAGCGAAATAAGTGCGCGCGCCGATAGCGGCTGCAATTATAAATGACGCGGGCGCGACGAATCGCACGTCGCGCTCACATCTAATGCTTTTTGTCAGGAGTCCTTGAACGGATAAAAGTCTAGACGTTTTGCAATTTACGAATTTTTCGGCCGCGCATTTCAATGATGCGTGTGATCCCAGGGTTCATTGGTCCGTTAGTATCGCATCGGATAAACTGCCTCGTTTTTATTAATCCTCTCGAGAGAGTCGACACCGGATCCGTGATTGAAATTTTCAACGCACGAAATGTACACCGTGTCGTATTTTTGCAGCGCTGCAAAGAGCTATCGTGGCCCTAATCGGGTACTAATGCAAATTGTTAACTGCTATCATGGAAAATTTAACTGTTTCTAAATGTAATCTTTTCACGGTATACCTGTTAAATGTAAGGTTCCTATGAGAAAGGATATTTTGCAAGGAAATCGATTCGAATAATGGTTTACGGAGTCAATGAGCGTGACCGTGCGAGTCGAGGTAAGTGCGATCTCAACTCGATAGTTAAAAGTAGAACAAAAACCGATGTAACATCACTTAGCTACTGATGAATAAATACAGTAATTACTTCAAACGTTAGCATACATTAAAACCTCTTAAAGTATCTGGAAAGCAACACTTAAGAGTGATCAATGATAAAAACCTTTCAAAATAACATACCGTACCGATAATTTGTATTTGCTCATCAAAATTTCATTATCATGTTTTTTATGTTCCTCGTTCAACAGCCAAAACAGATTCAAAAGTTTAGTCTAGACTCACGGTCATTGCCAGGGGATGATTCGTAACTTTTACATCGTTCGTTTCTATGAATGCATTCTTTTTTTCGTGTTCATGAAATCGATTTCTTTGTTGGTTGTTTTTGGACTTACGGCCTGTGGCTGGCTGCCGTTGTGTTTTTGTAATCTAGATCATGTCTTAGATTGTCCTCCGAAATGCTGCATAGTCACGTTTCGATTGTGTAGATCATCTTATACATTTCCAAAGACATTACGATTTATATTTTTCTTTAATTACATCGATTTTATGTCGACTCATGATTATCTATCACTCATTGTTTTTATAATTACTTGAATTATTCATTCTATTATTTTTAAATCAATACTCTTTAATCTCTTTCGTTGACGTTAACAGTGATTGAAATCCAGATGTCACCAATGTTATCCGATAGTCAAAGTGTTGACATTTGCGGCATTACGTGGCTTTATACCTATGATATTGGAATGGTTCATGCCAGTATGACACGTGCCTGGTACGGTTTGCATCTAGATATTCGTTCATTTGTCACTATTGTTATTTATATCGCAAAAAACTAGTACAGAATATGCTTCGTAATCGAGTTTTATTTGTAACATTGCACATGGAGACTAAGACCATAAATTGTTGTAAACTTGTCAAAGAAATCTTAATATGCAAGCTATAAATAAGTTAGACGACTATAATTTTATGAGATATTTCTTCTGATAATTAATTGGATATTTGACGATCGGACGTTTTAGATTACCAACCAATATTCGCTGTAAAAATCTGGATGAACTTGCATACTATATTTGCATTTTTATGACCAACGTTCAGATCTTTTCCTATAAAATTTCGTATTTTTCCTAAGCGCTAAATTATTTGCAGTTATTTACTTAAATTAAATATTGGAAGGTAAACAACCTGTTTGAATCTACTTAGTGTGGCTCCCGTGTCATCATCCGGTGCCCGGTCACCTGAAGTGGCCATCCGTGTTCACTCAGTCTTGTTTACAGAAACAACATCTACTGGCACGCGGGGGAATTTTTGCGAGACTCATCTACGTGGCCTTAATTTTTTTCCGACTATTTACACAGCCTCATTGTTTGTGAAGGCTTTTTATTGCCGAGGCCCGATAGGGTTGACAATACTGTAAATGTACGTTATCTTGATATGAGTAAATTCATTACTCTGAGAATATAAAAATCTAATGTTAAATGAAATCAGTTTTGCAATAATGTGAGTCGATTGGCTACACTAATATTTATGAGCACGTCATTAGGTATTGTTATTATTATGATAGAAGCGACATTGAAGGAACAACAAGTAAGTGATGTAATCGATTCAGGGACATTGGGAAAGTATTAAGTAATACGGAAGCTGTGATAAGACGGGGTCGCCAACCTCAAAGTGTGATGACGTTTTTCGTGCGCTGATACGCGACTCGTCCAAATAAAGAATCGTGTTTGAATAAGATTCGAATGGCATTCTTCTATGCTAATATGCAAGTCGCCGATGACTTATGTCCGTCTCAGCCGTTTGAATTCATTATCATTGTTTGTATGCGACGTAAAAGTTTTGTTTAATTTGAAAACGAGTTCCGTGTTTTAGATTTGGTATTCTCTTCGTAACGTGCGGCTAGGATTTGTCTTGAGAACATCTGCATTGGTATATTTTTTATTGCAACACTTACAACGTGACCCGCTTACGGAACCATCCAGGTCACAAAATGTGCCATTCATTTATAGCGCCAATCAATCTGTTATCTCTGATCTAGTCACTAGGTGGTGGATTTTTAGCTTTTTATGCGTCTGCCGTGTGAGGTCGTCGAACTTTGATTCTGATTGCTCATTCATCTTACATCATTGTGGTTTGGGACGTATTAAAATTTTTCTTTTACCTTTTCTTAAAGCTTTGTCGTGTCATTACTTTATATTCTCGTAATGCATTTTGTCTGGTCATATCTAATCTTGTAAGTCATTTATGATTCTATTCTGCTTATGCGTGTTACCATTAGTATACGGAATTTGATAAAGTTTCTACATTTGATAACTTTTCATTAAATTTAATGCGAGTAATTCGAAATGAGCATTGAATTTAAGCTATTTATTATATCGATTGAAGACATTTTTATTCAATAGTGCTATTTTTCTTTAGCGGTCGATTTCTCATCGTTTGCGGTGGTAACATCGCGTTGCGGTCTAGACGTTGGTGTCATCGTCACCGATTGTGCCATTGTGCGGTCTATTCAACTTGCTTTTTGTCTATTAGACGTGAATAAGGCAATCACATCTCAGGAAGTTGGCAATTTGTAGTATAGATATTGTTCAACAACACCACAAGTGTAACCAAAGATTACGATGGTCACGCTATGTTTGACCAGCTATAACACTTATTACAGAGTTTCCTCTCTTGTCTCTAAGTGTACCATGTTCATTATGTTTTTTAGACACTTGAGAAGCTTTTAACTGGAGTTCGTAGCTAACCCGAAGCTAAATACGACTGTATTTTTATAAGCGAATAACGTGACTCGCGTTTAATGACTTAAAATGTTCTTGTACATAATTTATTTGAGATGAGATTGTGTAAAAAATCACTATTCGCCTAATCAAAACAACATTAGTCAAACAAATTGTCTAGAGGTGATTCGGATGTAAAAAAATTTAGGAAAATTGTTTAGGAATCGCATTGCTTGAGATTATTGAACTTTGTAAAAGTATTTTTTTTGTAAGTTAAGTAGAATCACCTAAAGTTAACTCATATTTAATGCTAGTTGGGTTAGAGCTCTCTCTAAATATGAGTATTGTAATAAAGATAAGTAAAACAACAAAACAAAGTCCAATTACCGATGTCTTGGATTCTAACAAGTCATTGTCACGATAAAGATCATCACAAACTGTCTAGACTTTCGCATTACTTATTCTTTATGCTGAGAACAAGGGGTATAAACGGAGTCGTTTTCTTAAAACGGTCACATCTCATGCCGGCGCTATCGCGGCTCGATCTTAGCTGACGGGGCTTAGCGCGTATCCTCAAAAACCAGTTGCACTTCCCTGCAGGCGAATTTCGGCTTACGTAATATAATGATATGCATTCGTTTTCAAGCATGGTCCAAGGCCACCGTGCCAGCGACCACGTGGGGGCGGGTCCCGCCGTTGCCGATATCTTCTTAAGTGGCAGTTATGAATTAATCACCGTGCACAACGTGATGCACTTTCAATCTTCAAATACTTTCCCGTTATACTTCCCGTTCATAGACTTTCGTTTGCCACTCGTACGCTCGCGTGTTGTTCTTTCACGTATAAGAATACATTGGAAGGACCGATGGTGTGAAATCTCGTTACAAAGCTTGTATCCTTCTCCTTTATCTTTTTTATCTGCAATATTTATTGTATGTTCGACATGCATGTTTATTGAACAAGTATCTTATGTTTTCGCGCTACGTAGGCGTCGCAACCCAGTTCTGTTTGCATTTGAATTTAACTAATATGTGTACCGACTGCGAGCTTGTTGTTCCACGTTGTTGTTTTCTTTAAACGCGCCGGGCCGGACACCTCCGATATCGTCACCCACGCTTACACATATTATTCTATTCAAGTCGAAAAAGATCGAGCATTAGTACAGGACGCATATGGCCACGGCGACCCACGTCGCTGCCACGAAATTCGCAGCAGTTTTATGAAGGTGTTATTCATCTAGATTACTCGGGAGTCGCAATAAAAGCGGGTTCATGGACGTCGCGATGTCGCACGTTACGAGAATTGTGCAGTTTTTGCAGTAAATTACTCGGAATTTACAGGCTCGTTTGTCGGTGAAAAAATTAACGTTAAAGTTGTCAACGTAACCTAGTTAAAGAAGGTAATAAACTAAACGTACGCGGTTTTATGGCTTTATAAATAATTGTCCTCCGTGTATTATTTTAACAGATACCTGTACAAAGATCTTTGCGAAACTCGTTATACGAATGCATTCTTCGAATTGAGCCGTATGGAAATTAAACTAGCGTTAACGATCTCTTATCAGGTGTTATTTTGCTGTACTAAAACATTGTAGCGAGCGAGTGGAATAGAAATTCTACAGCGATGATTAATTGAAAGCGTCGCGTAAAAAATCGCTGACAAATCGAGACGCTATCAAACGCACGCGGGCTAAGTTTGCGGCGTTGGATTTTTTGCTTCGCTCGCACAAAAGACATCGGGTAGCCGAACCTTCAAGGACTGTGCTGTTCCGCTTCAGGTGTTTCTAATGTACTACCGAAACGATCTTTGCTATACATTAAAATGTAAAATAGGCAAACTTATGCAATTAAAATGTCTTAGCTTTATCATTCTTTCGTCTTGTAATATTATTCAAGTCTCTGTTTTTAACATAACGCGATTTCTGGTGCTTAGAGGAGATTAGTTCATTCAATTTATCAAAACTTTTTGTTTTCTATTTGGATCGTAATTTGTTCGTCCGTTACCCGAGTCTCTAATGAATGCACTATAATTTTTATCTTTAACACCGTCTTAATGTTTTTATAGTCATTATGGTGCTCTCAATTTTTTTTCGACGTTGTTTAATAGCTCGATATACTTTGGTTAAACATTGTCATTACATTAACGTATGATATACAAGGAATATAAACCTCGTGGGCCCTATCCATTAAAAAAACTTAATAATTGTTTCAAGTACATTTTAGCCTACACATATGGCAACTAATATCCCAAGCTGCTAATAAACATTAAAAGAAATCATGTTTATTGAAATGTAATTATGCGAAGGCGTCTGAAATGGAAACATTTTAAAGGGCAAATCACACTCTTTTATAAATATATCGACGTCAATAATATCAATCACCGGCGGTCAGAGGGTTAAACACGTGTTAAACTAAACAGTGTCAAATTTTTTTTTCGATTTTTTTGTAGTAATACAGCGAATGTTTTTCTATTTTGAAGTTGACTAACTCTTGACTGGGTAAAGTTTGAAAATTATGGTTGATTTAATACTTAGTGTAAATATTTTAGACGTTGTTTTACGTATTGTAAGTGTACGTATATTTTATATGGACATTGTGTTTATTTTAAAGAAACTGATAAAAGTTAAAAGTAAAACTTATTACGTATTTGATTTAGCTCAGCTGATATGGACCAAATTTCGGGACGAACCTGTTTGCTAATGGGATCGCGTGTGTGGTGACACTTAGAAAAAACGTTTGATTTTATTTCTGCAACATTTAAAATTTCCCTTTTAATTATGTTTGGCATACAAAACTGGACAACTTTCAAGGCTAACTGGCTCTTAGAATCATTAAAAGGTAACTAAGAGTGGAACTTAAGTATTAAATTATTCAGGTCATTGCGCGGAGGAAATGAAAAATCGCTTGCCTTAGAAGGGGTCATCTTCAAATATTTTGCCTGCATCTTTATCTCGATTATCTACCGCTAAAAGACATGGACTTAATCAAGGGATTGCAGTACAAGTTTGTTTTATTAGAGGTCTTTTAAAACGATAGCCCCGATGAGACGGTAGCCACTTCTTGATAGTCATTTACCTCTGTCTTCGGCACTTCAGAAGTCGGGCCTTTTGAAACCCCTTTTCGTGTTTTTATGTTATACGGTTTTAGATCTATATAAATATAGAAGTGATTTGTAGTTTATTATAAAGGTTATATCATTGTAGTAATTAAACAAAGTAACGAGAAAAATATATTTAAAGTAGCTGTCTGCGTCTTCGTCCGCACAGAATTAAAAAAAAAAGTAGTAGCCTATGTGTTCTTTTAGATGTTCTATATCTATACTAAATTTCATTAAGATCCGTTCAGCCGTTTTGGTCAAACAAACAAATATCAATCCATCTAAACATTCGCATTTAAAATATTAGTAAGATTAAGAGGGGTTCAGTTGTTTCAAAGTAAATCCAAAACAAAGATGAGTTTTTTTAAATTGTCACTTTTTAAAATACATTGGTATCTCTCTTACTTTAAAGAGAACAAGGGGGTTAAGGATAGGTATTTATACAAGTGTTTCGACAGTGTAAATCCACAGTGTAGTATGTAATTGGATGCACTATCGATGTATTGGTTCAACCGGTTGAATTCCCTTTGATTAAGAGATCCGGGTCGCGATATTTGCTTCCCGTATCTACGCCGTCGCCAATCTAATACTCCAGCTATCTGCTGTCTGGACATGCGAATGTATTAACAAGCTACTTTGTAACAGGCTGATAAATCTTTTAACTTGTACTATGCACATTTCTCTTAATACTTATATATAGTATAGTAGATTATACGAAGAACTATCGTCTTGTAAGAGCAGGTATTAGATAAAAGTCAAAGGTGTCTTGATGTTTTCCTAGCTCTTCATCCCCGCGAGATTAAAACCCTACTAAGTCGCCTTGGTTTTTCCAGACAGTGTTCTACATCTTTTTTTTAAATTTAAGATCCACGAATCCGTACTGTATAAAACTTTTAATAAATATCCATAATATTAGTAAGATTACTATTTACTACTACTATTGCTAGTAAGGATTGTTCCTTTTTATTAATTTTTTTTTTCTTGTTCCAGGAGAATATAGATCCGTCCCCATACAGTCTGTCACCAGTGTCAGCAAAATCACAGAAGCTTTTACGTTCACCACGCAAAGCTACGCGCAAGATATCCCGGATCCCATTCAAAGTGCTTGACGCACCTGAACTGCAAGATGACTTTTACCTGAACCTGGTTGATTGGTCGGCACAGAACGTGCTCAGTGTGGGCTTAGGAAGCTGCGTATATCTATGGAGCGCTTGCACCAGTCAGGTAGGTTATGTTACCTTGGTACTTGATCAAGACTACACAATTCTCTTACTGCCGCACTCAGAGACGTCAAGCATCTCCCTTAGTCACCAAATAAGACATTGCGGCAGTATGAAATGTTGATTAGTGATGGTGTAATCCAGACGGAAAGACATTCTATGCCATAGAATCTTTTTAGTAGTAAAATTTAGACAAAAATGACGGTAAGATTGTATTAAATGGTGGATGTGTTTGTGTCAGGTGACGAGGCTATGCGATCTGTCATCGGAAGGCAATGCTGTCACCTCGGTGGCGTGGAGCGAGCGTGGTCATCTTGTCGCCGTTGGCACGCAAAAGGGACACATCAGTGTTTGGGATGTAGCCGCCAACAAAGAGGTAAGCAAGTATTAAGATTTTTAGTGATATTTCCTATGTCTAACATATTGGTGGTCATCATCATGATTAAATCAGATTAGAATCGTTGTTGGAAAGATTTCGCGGCGTGTGGTTTCTATCACGCTTCTATAGGCAACACAATTTGTCACGAATATGTTGTAACTATATGGGTGTTCTGCGTGCGATGTCGTACTTTCCCTAACACGTTGTAGTCACTATAATTTACTAGCTGTCGCCCACGTCCCCGTCTCTATGGAATTTAAAAAAAACTTCATTTTTGTTCCTCCAGACTATGTTCTACATATATGCCAAATTTCATCGCGATACGTTCAGCCGTTCTGGAGATACCTTCTAACATACATCCATTCATCCATCCATCGATCCATCATCTCCAACTTTAGCATTTGTAATACAAGATTGACTGAAATTAGAATAAGTTGCCTTTTTAGGCGTTTTATTAAAAAGATTGCGCATTGTTTCACTTGTACTGACCCTAGAATTGACTGTATCTAAAATTAATTTTCAATGCATCTAATTAAGCCAATATTTTTAGCAAATAATCCAATTTAAAGACAGTTGCGTAATACCTAGATATCAATATTGATTTTCAAGACATTAAAAACTCTCTTTGAAATGCAATTCAAGCTGTAGAACATAACTTGGTATATTTTTAGATGCAATACATTGCGAGGGTGTGGTAGGTCATGCATAACGTCACCTACACGCTGTCTGTTTGTCTGTTTGTTCTTTGATATGCTGTCGGCCACACTAACATATGTTGACACTAATGGTCTTGTCTAACAGGCCTTTTTGTTTACATTTAATATATAGATTTTTATCCTTTAACACGATAAATACTTCTTTATACGTAGTAAGTTTAGCCTAGTAATAATATGATGAAAAGATGACTGTCATATCGTCTTTTTAAATTTCATAATGAAAAAGTAGAATATATTCGATTTCATAAATTATCTACGCAGCCGCCCCAATGTTTACATTAGCTCTGAATTTGTGTAGGAGATAAATGATGCGTATATAAGATAGACTATATATTTTTTACTCACACTAAAGAAGACACTTAGTAGTGATTCTAGAAATCTCTTACTAAATCAACGCATAGGAAATCCATTTACCGACTCGACTAGGTCTAGTCTCATACTGGAATTAGGGAAGGAGGTATTTAATAATGTTGAACTTGTGTATTGTTAGGTAACAAAGCTGCAGGGCCACATCGCGCGTGTGGGCGCGCTGGCCTGGAATGGAGACATGCTGAGCTCCGGCTCCAGGGACCGCCACATACGGCAGCGGGACACCAGGACGCCACGTAAGTTGCTCTGCTGACATACTTACTTGTATTCTTTAGTGCTTAAGTATTTTCAGTTGTTAGACTAATCTACCAAGGGATATATACTCTACGATAATCTTACGGTGTACAACAATATTCAAACTTTATGAAGGCTCGAGATTAGATGAAAATGTTGTTGCCGAAAGTGTGTTTTCATTTCTCTTTTACGTCCCGTCTATGCATAAAATTGTGTTTTACACAGCTTTTTCTACGAAATCGCGAGCTAACATATAGTTTGAAGGGATACACAAACTAAGATACAAACGTTGGTACAAAGCCCTTCGATCTTGCCTTAAACCCCGTTACAGCTAAGATTTGTACGATGTTCCGAACAGCTAATATGTTTGAAAAATATTATAAGTGTTAAAAACATTTTAGTATATGTAAATGGCTAGATAGACAATTTCTCCACGCCGCTATGACTTATTGATCATATTATAAACCTATAAATCATTTTATTTACATGAATATATCTTTATAAAACTTAACAATGCATATAAAATGCATAAAGTGCATATCCTATGCAGTTGAATGGCGACTTTATTGACAGTTGATTGCATACAGGAAATGCTCATTGCGACTCATCGTAAAGATTATATACACTCCGAGATCAATAACATGTACACAATACGTTACAATATTGTTAAATAATCATATTATAATGCATAAATTTATTCTTATTGAATTGGAATACGATACCAAAGACATACAAAATAGTAACTAATAAGTTACTATTTTGTATGTCTTACATACAGACTAGACTACAAAATAGTAACTAATAAGTTACTATTTTGTATGTCTTTGGTAAGCCTCTAGTTACCTTTTTTAATTAGGATTGTTACTTATCTTTCTTTTAATGCTATATTATTTTGAATTAGGAAAAATATGCTTTAGGATTATAAAGGTTGCAAAGAAAATAATTAATATAGGCACAACTGTTCCTATATAGATAGCTAAGATTTTGTCATTTAAAATTAAGCGATTATTTTAAACGAAGTCGATTGAAAAATATTTTATATAATAATTAGTAGCTTTTTTTCAGACTATGTTCTATATGTGTGCCAAATATCATCGAAATCCATTGAGCCATTCTGGAGATAACTACAAACCTTCATCCTTAGAAACTTCTGCATTTATAATATTAGTAAGTTATGTTTTCTCGTATTGCAGCGCAACAGACGTCGCGCGTGCTTCAAGGTCACCGGCAGGAGGTGTGCGGCCTCAAGTGGTCGCCTGACGGACAGTCGCTCGCCTCAGGGGGAAACGACAACAAACTCTTCGTCTGGTCTATGGTAACTATCATTTTATTATCTTGCTAGACCAACAAGAATATCTGACCCGGTGAGAAATAACCAAACTAATTAGAGAAGAAACGAGAGAGGTGTGTCAGCACCGCGCCGAATTATCTTTGGTCTCTGCCTACCCCTCTGAGAGTTATGTCGTTGTTATAAATTTTTTTAACTTATGTTATCTCGTTAACAATTTTAAAAAGTAAGATTAAGAATGTATGAATAGAGCAACGTGTGTATGTATGTATGTATGTATGTATGTCTGTTTGTTTACAGCACAGCACGTCCCCGGTGCAGACGTACAGCGCGCACGTGGCGGCGGTGAAGGCGATCGCGTGGTCGCCGCACCAGCACGGCCTGCTCGCCTCGGGCGGCGGCACCGCGGACCGCTGCATACGATTCTGGAACACGCTCACCTCGCAGCCCATGCAGTGTGTTGACACAGGTAATTTACTGAAGATTTTATACCCATGACGCGAACATTTTGTTAAATTCTGTAGTTATTTTGAAAGTTGTTTTCAACAGCTTATTATATTAAGATTATGATTTATTATAAAAGCATAATCAGGGTTGGTAAGAGAGGCGCTACTATCGCGGTGAATTCTTAAAAAAAATATGTATGCCGTTAAATACATCAGATTACTTTGTCCAGTCTAAATAGTTCGACAAGTTAATGAAAACAAACTGTTTTATTTACAGGATCACAAGTATGCAACTTGGCGTGGTCAAAACATTCCAGCGAGTTGGTCTCCACTCACGGATATTCACAAAATCAAATCCTCGTATGGAAATATCCATCTTTAACACAGGTAATTAAACTTAATTTTATATTATACACATTGAATACAACCCAGTGTAATTGTAATTTTGTTTAATTTTCAAATTAACAGACCAAAAAATGATTATTATACGTCTATTAATGTAGATATTATTGTTTTCCAGGTGGCAAAACTAACAGGCCATTCGTATAGAGTACTCTACCTTGCCCTGTCCCCCGACGGCGAGGCGATAGTCACCGGAGCAGGGGACGAGACATTACGCTTCTGGAATGTATTCTCAAAAACTCCTTCCCACAAGGAGAACAAAAGTGTACTCAATCTGTACACTGCGCTCAGATAAACTGCAAAGACTAAAGTGAAACGTCAAGTGGCGCTAGTGTGCGAGGCATAGACTATACAGTGAAGTGTCAAACTAGTGCTGCCATCTCCCGATTTTGAGGCATAAACAATGTGAAATGTCAAACCAAATACGTTTGAATGCGTGCGATGTAATTTATTAAGACGCAACAAGAGTGAAAATTATGATTTAAGTTATCAGATGTCTAATATATTGAAAGGGATTTTTAATCGGTTTAGCTTGTATGCCTAGTTATACATATGTATCATATTTTTATTTGTGACAATTTGTTTTTGGAATCGATTTAGTGTAGGGCCGGGATAGATTAAAAATATAATTTGACGTTTAATTTCCCGCCTTTTTCTACTGTCAGATTATATTTTTTCTGAAATCTGCTGTTCGATGTTTTTAAAACCAGTAAGGTTTTGAAATATTGATAAAGCTGAACTAATATTGTTATACAAACTGTTGTTTAGGGATATTGTTACTTTTTCGTGCAATTTTTGAGAAAATCAGATAATATAATAAATTAACAATGTATATGCTAGAAATCTTGAAAATAATATAAATAAGAAAAAAATGTATAGAAGACCAATATAATTGTTTTTTTTTCTTATGTTACTTTATAGAATGATACCAACATATATTTTCAATCTAATTTCTTCACAAATTGCACGAATCAGTATTGAAACTTTTGCGTAAGTTTTGTATGTATGTACACTTGTTTGTGTATGGCGTATACATTTGTTTTTTTTAATGATTTAGACAACAAATTATTGAATTTACGTTCTTAATTATTTTGACAAGCTTGTTTGTAGTGAGAATTTGAAGACAGTTTTTTTATAATGAAAGTAATTTTCCTAACAACATTTTTATAGAAGTTTACACAGCTGTTGTAACATGAAATCGCTTAAATAAAAACTAAAAATTAGCAGCTAAAGTCTTAAAACAAGATAAAAAATTTCTCACATATATAGTATGTTCCAAATAGTAAACTACTAAAATCAATTTAAAAATAAAATAGCCTGCATTTATTGATGAAAATATTTTTTTTTATTTGAATTTCTTTTGGTATGATTATTAAAAAATGTGTATTAAATTTTCACTGCATCAGATGCTTGTCGTTATTTACAATTTGACCAATTTTTTGCTTCGGCCATATTTGAATATGCAATTTTTTAGAGAACTCAAGTAAGAACTTGAGTTCTCTAAAAAATTGCATGCTATAAAAGATTACATAGGAAATCGTTCCGAGGTTACATTTTTGTGAAAATTCAATTGTTACGACCGGCATTACTAAAATATTTCTTTTTTTCTGTTCCAGCGATGAAAGAGAGTGCATTATCTCTCGCTCTATGTTAGAGTGAGATAGCACTATCAATATTTTATAACACCCTGTATGTACTCTCTAGTAGGAGTTTATATGGCGATTCCAGATACATAATTTATAGGCTTGCTGTCATTTACTGTAAATCTCGATTTTTTTGGCTGGCACGGCTACACACGTGCAATTAAATCTGAAGGTGTGTAGCTAGCTTTATATAAGGCGATAGGGTAAGATCTTATCTGTATTTCAAAACACAGAACAAAAAATATCTGGATCTGTATGAGTCAGTGACAAATTCAATGTTTATCGAGATTTAGGTAATAAAAATTGTCTAAAAAGGGTTTGTAGCATTATTCTTTATAAGTAATTTAATTTTGATAGAATTTAATTGTGATTTGGTTTTTCCGATTTCCTTTCTTTAGCAAACGTTTTCTTAGTATTTAGTTTGTATAGATCCATTTTATTGACATTTATCAAGGTATGTGCGCGAGGAGATCGGAAATATAAATTGTAAATATTTAAACTATATACTAAAAATATATCTTATATATTATGTATATTAGAGGTGCCAATGATCTCACTGATGGCAGATTTGGTAAAAAAAGTTTCGATTATAATATTTATTATTAATTTATTTCCCGAGATATTTGTCGTATGGCAACATCGTATAGGATATTCCTTAGTCTATGGTACGATTTATTTCGTATTTCTTTTTATATTTGAAATTCTCGTTACATAGATGTTAAGGCAACCTCTAATTATATTGCCCTGTTCCCATAATTCCTATTAGTTTAATATTAAAAAAAACGTAATTGGATTTGTGCAATGTAGGTTTATTATCTATGGTACATCGGTGCTGTGACGTCACTACTTGATATGACAACTACATTCCCGCGTAATTACTCTCTTTTGATTCACTTTTTTCTTTGTATTTCTTTTAATCTTTTGTTTATACGTCATTTTTTAATACTTTTATGAATTCTTTTGAACACTTTCAAATCCCTTTTGTATTTTTAATTGGAACTTAAATAGTAGTTTTTGTCTGCGTTATTTCTTTTAAAGTGAATTGTTGGTTAAAAAAATATAACTAACTGCTATACTCTGAGAATATTAGATGCTTACTAAGGCAGTCTCTTAATGTAAACTTAAGAGATAGAAATGCCACTAAGTGATTGCTTTAGTAACTAAACTATTTGCTGTGAGTTTCTGACACCAAAATCTCTGTATAAAATATATCGTCATACCAACATGTTTTAAACAGGGCTTTAGGTTTCAGAAACTCACGGTTAATTATAATAAATGTCATATTAATGAGTACATCACAGTACTGTATTCCGTTTTAATTTTGTGTTCATGCGTTCCATAAATTTATAATTGAACGAAAATTAAAACATTAGTATATAAGGTTGATTTTATTGACACCAAAAATTAACTTTTTGCGCTTCATTTAACTAAATTAAAAAAAATTGTGTTTGGGTTTTTAGTGTGCAACACTATTAGTCATTATTTTTGGTTTAAATTGTACGTGTGATTTGGTAGATTCTAGAAAAATTTAAGTAATAAATATAAATATATAAATTTAAGTATTTTTTTTTGTGAGAACTATCGATTCATACAATGAATTTTCAAAAACGAAAAACTGAATTGTAAAATAAAAAAATTTGCTTTATAAATAACGCCTTAAATGTACTTATCATTTCTAAATAATTCACCACCGCTCATTTCGTTAGTAAACTTTATGTTAACATATGTTTTAAAAAGATTTATTTATAAATAAAGAAAGATATAATATATTTAATGGATGCACTGTAAAATAGACTGATATTGTACACCCACTTTGTTAATAATTAGTCTTTATTTTGTACTAAAATATTAAACGTGTGATCTGTAGATGTGTTTCATTTTTATAACATTTAAGAGTTATTTTGACATTTGTATTTACACGTATTATCTACAATAAAGGATGAAAATCTATTCAAGAAATACAATTGGAGTGTATGTCTGTTACCAGCAGTGGTAGAGCCCGCTTTAACATCGCACGAATGGGCCCGGCTCGCCCGGTGAAATACCATGACCACACAGAAGACAGGCGTCAAGTGGAAGTAATTCTGCGTTTCGTCTGATGAGTGTGCGTCCCGGAGGCCTAATTTAGTCCTATTTTCCTTCCCACTCTTTTTTTATAAGGAGAGGATGGGAAGTACATGGGGACTTTCCGGATGAGAGGATGCATAGAAAGGGAAAATATTTTCTTTCTGTGCATCCTCTCCGTCGATTAAAGGTAGGCAACGCATATGCTATTGCGTATGTCTATGGGCAACGGTCACTTCGCTATTTCAGCGATTTCAGGTGGCCGCTCGCTCGTTTACCACCTTATAATATAAAAAGAAAACCTTATAAAAAAACTATACGAATAGTTCTTTTCAAATATCTAGACGGCTCAAGGTCATCAGTGCGATGCGCTGTTTCGCACTTCACCTAAAATTATGTTCCGAGCAGCGACTCGCAAGAATTAAAGAGTCTCCAAGATATCTGAAAATTATTGTGACTCCTATTTTTAATTTATCTTTGTCGTAAAGAGAACAATACTGTATTAATTTTACGCTGACGAAGTCTGTGGACACATAGTGGACTTCTGAGGTAAAACACCAAAATTACTTAAGATAATTAAATGACAAAACTCTATAAGTAATGAAATAAGCAACAAGAATTGGGTCTTTTGGTTATTTCCGTTGAGATATTAATATTTTTTTAAATGGAATAGATTGAAGATCGCAGTAGAGTATAAAAAAAACTAAGATTATTGAAAGACGATACTGAACTGCGCTATCTTACGATTGCAAGAAAACTTCATTAGTGTAATCCGTTTGGTTGTACTTGATTGAGCAATGGAATTGTAAATTAAATTTACAACTGCACACTACTAGAATACTTTAATAAAATCTATATAATTTTATTAATCCGTGTTCCCTAAAAAAATTGAGAGATAATTTTTTTTTATTACGAAAATAGTGTGGTTTTAATCACGTTTCTTAAGTTATCCAGGTGCTACGGAAATAACGTGTACAATCTCAAATGAGAAACATTTCCTCAAACTGTGTTTTCATAAACAAGGCATTCGTTGCATTTGATCTTCGCCTATAAAAGTCGTTCGACCGTAATGTTTGTCTAATTATCTAAAAGCAGCGAAGAAAATGTTAAAAGAATTTTCCCTTTAATGTAATTTTGTTCAAAAACATTCATTCAATGGGAATAAACGAACTTTTTTTTATTAAAGGTAGTCCATTTGAGTCCTTAATAAACTTTATGAAGCGCAAATAAAGGCGAAGTAATCGACTGGAAACTTTTCATGATTAATTCATGTAAAAAGGAGTAAAAAATATATGTAAATTCTACAATAAATAAACGTAGTGTCTTACAAACTCTAATATTTTGTTTAATTGGGAGACAAAATATTCATTCCAAATTACATTCTTTATCTTACCATTATGGCCGATGTTCCCCTTCTACAAATGTTACTTAATCGTTTAATACAATAATCTAAATTCATAGCTGCAAAATCAATTACCAAGGCCCATTTCATTGTAATATAACTCTTAATATTTGTGGGTTTAGGTGTTATTTAATTTGGCAGCCTCGGACAATTTAACCTCTGACCTTACCTGCCTGTCGTTACATCTTTACATTCGTTTAGTACTCGATCAAGTACTCGTTTACATTTCTCAAAGAATTTTGGCTCACAATGATATAAACATTTAAAAAAAATATATTGTCACTAATAAAATGTCTATAGGGAAATACAAATAAATCTAATGCACAGTAAAATGTTAATAAAAAAAACCACTAGTCCTTTGCCTCTGATATTTCAAAAAGTCTAAACTTCCAAAAAACTTTAGTAAGGAACTTACATTATCTTATACCAGCACAAGAAGATTTTCATCAAAACTTTATTACAATTGAATATTGAAATTTTTAAATAAAAATTTAGTTGTTAAATTGTTCAATTCAAACGCACTTCGCCGTCAAAGCCGCAGTAGAGGCAGAGGGTGTGAGGTCGTCGACCCGCCGCTACGAGCGCTACGAGATCTCTACGTACACGCGAAAATCTACTGCACCGCGTCACGTAGACGTTTCAAATATTTTATGTAGGTTTTTTTTTTCTATACAAAACATACTTTATGACAATTGTGGTTATATGAATATATCTTCGTTCAAAACATAAAAAAAGTTTCCGTAGCTAATAAACATATATGAATATTGAAGAGGACATAAAACTCGTTATCACTGCCTACCCCTAAGTACAGCCAAAAGTACTATGTTAATAATCTCTTCTACTCGATGTACTTAAGTATAAATCCTGCGAAGCTATGTAGTTTAAACATAACATAACATTAAAGGCCGGCAACGCATCTACAGTTCCTCTGGTGTTGCAGATGTCCATGGGTGTCGTTGATCACCTCGGTGTTCTCCCGCACGTTTGCCCCCTTCTCTTATAAAAAAATTATCGTATCAACATAATGTAAGGATTGAATCTATAAACAGTTTGTTAGGAAGCCAGCAATGCGGTCGCTTGTGTCTCGAGTTATGCATAATTTATTAAGATTGAAACGAGCAAAGACTCAGCCGGGATATCTACGTTGCATTAATTTTGGTGAACGCAAAGAGAAAATTACATGACATTAGAACACGATTCAACGAAATACTAGTAAGAATTTTGTTGCATTAAATTAAGCTTTGTATCAAAAATGTTTTTATAGTAAACTGGAAGGGACTTAGTTCTAAGTATCGAATACGTCATAATGACAATAATTGTGACCTATCAATTCTTTTGACAAAACATTAATTCTAGTGTCAAGCAAGCACAGTAAAATGTAAAAAGTAATAGACCCAAACTCTCTTAACGTTCATTTTAATCAGAGATTAAGTATCGTAGTCGATAGTAGGTATTTAACGAAGGAACTACGAACAAAGATGTTACTCGTAGTAATCAGTGACGTCATAAGTCACAAAGGCTCACGTTATCGATCTCTACTCCACGACGTCTTGCATCTTGTACAAATTGCTGCCTTCGATACTCCAAATATTTATGCCTATTTCGTCTTCCAATACTCATAGTTTTTGCTTTATTATTTTAGTATATGTTATCTCAAATCCAGATTATATTTATTAACATCTAGCTGTCGCCCGCGACTCCGTCTGCACGGTGTTAAAAAGCCTATGTGTTCTTCCAGAATATGTTCTCTAGTCTTTCTGGAGCTACCTTTAAATAAACCATCCAAACATTCGCATTTATAATAGTAAGATTAATAAGTTTTTATTATTGTAAATTTTTTTACAATTCAATTTTACTTATGACTGGGTACAGTTTCTAAACAAAACGGTCGGTGCTTATCTTACACGGAGAAGCTGTAGCCTGCCTTCTGAGATAATTGAGTCTCAGACATTGCAACTAAAGTACGCTTAAGATATCGCAAAACAAAACAAACGCGCTTGTGAGAGCTAAAGAATTGTTTCGAGAAAGATGTTCTATTTTATTTTTTAAACTAATTGCTTAAGACAGTTTTTATATTCATCAAAGTGATTTCTGAAGCGTATTTACCGTAGAAAATAAATTTAATATTAAGACAATCGTTTGGTATTTAAAAAAAATGTAACTGCACTGAACAGACAAAATGTAATTATCAATTAAATTATTCTTCAAATTGAGCTCAGTTAGTCTTTTACCTATTCTTCTTAAACGTTTTATTTTAACACGTTGACCGCATTGAATTAAAAAGAAATCTTAGTAGTTAAACTAGGCTATAAGTTCTTCCAGATTATCTTATATATAAAATTCTTGTGTCACAATTCTCGTTCCCATACTCCTCCGAAACGGCTTGACCGATTCTCATGAAATTTTGTGAGCATATTGAGTAGGTCTGAGAATCGGACAACCTCTATTTTTAATCCCGCGCGGACGGAGTCGCGGGCGACATCTAGTGTTCTATATATCTGTGCCAAATGTCATCGTAATCCGTTAAATCGTTTTCTAGATACGTAATAACAAATAGTCATCCAAACTTTTGCATTTATAATATTTAAGTAAAAAGTAAGACAATTGCAATGTTTTGTATGAAAATAAAACAAAATGAACGTTACATTTATCAATATTATTGAAAAGTTTAAAATGCATAGTTCAGCATTTAGTTATCATTTACATGTCTTTATCTAAACGTACACATATATATTTAGTTTGTTTTAATTTTTAAATTACAAATTATAATCTTTTGATGAAAGTAAATACAATATATTATCGCAAAACTTCGTAATACTGAAATCGTTGTAAGAAATAAATATAAACAAATAAATCACAGCATGCGTTCAGTGACTTAAATATTTTCATTAAAATTTAGTACATCCACAATACCAATTGATTCAAATTAAATTTATTCGATAAAATCACATAGTTACAGTACTTGTATCTTGCATTGCCGCTCTTACATCGATCACTTAGAAATGTCACAGTGCAATATCATTAGGCAGTTTTTATCATTATATTATGAAATATTGAATTCTGTAGTACCCAATTTTTCCTCGCTAATTAAACCATCATGTCGGAATGAATAGATATATTGTAATCTTCATTGGCTTTTTTTCCTTTCTTAGAGCGGCAAAAAGACATATAAATACCATACAGTACGTAGTAAATAAGCATTATAGATTCTAATTTTACTATATTTTACACGAGCCTCACGTCGACTAGACTCTACGTACATTTAGAAAATCTACATAATTACAAACCTGTCCCTAAGAATCTAGACTTTTAGAATTTTTTAATGATCTTGCGTTGAGTGGGTGAGTGGATTTCTTTTTACTCTTATCCATAGCGGCGGTGTCAGGGCTGAAGACGGAAGTCTTGGAGCTGGGCGCGCTGTTCCCCGGGGATACGCCGCTGTCCGTGCTCACGGAGGCGGGGCTCGGACTTTCACTGGCGCTGCTGCACACTGTCAGTTCCTGCCCCATCCCTGGCCCCTGACCCGCCACAGACACGATCTGACCCACCACCTTTTGTCTCACTACATTTATACTTTGGCACACATTCTTCACGTCACCCTCGCACGCTTCCTTCTTATGATATCTCGTAAGTGTCCCCGCGGAGCCTGCCGAGTGCGGTCGGTACATCGGGAAGTACTGAGACTGCGGGTAGTACTGCATCTCGTGCGGCACCTGTCCCGGTACCCATGGCATCGCCGTAACTACAGGCGGCATGTGCGTCCACATCGGCATTTGTACCATATGGGTGCCGTCCGGGAGAGGCTTGAAGCCCGGTGCTACCGGCATTGGTCGAACGACTCCCACCGGAGTGGGAGCACTGTGCGGTCTCATAGCCGGGTGACCATATTGCATCGAAAATTCTTCACCCTCGTACATCCTCGGTGTCTGAGTGTAGTCCACGTTCGGGAAAATGGTATGAGGTCCTCTTTGGAAGTACGTGTACATTTGCTGCTGAGCTTGCTTCATGGCAACGTACTGCTGTAAATGTATCGCCGTCTGTTGTCTCTGGTGCACGATGTCCTGGGAGAAGCCGGCCGCAGTGTTGCCGTGGATATAGTAGATGTTGGCTTGATTGTTGGGCTGCGTTGTCGGAGCTGGCTTTTGCACGTTATTGTATTTGTTATCTACATTGTTTTGAGGATCTTGGTATTCTTCCGGCGGCGCTATGAACTTGGGTGGCGACGGAGGGTTCACCTGTTGTGATTTGGGATAGCTGACTATCTGTGCAATGTATGGCTGCTGGCCTTTAGCGGAATGCGCTGGACTTTGACTTTGGAATGTTGGGTTGTAAGTGATCTGCGAAGTTTCTGGACTAATTTCACATTCTACTTCTTTTTGGATATTTCTTTGGTGTTCATTAGTTTCAGTCTTTTTGGTTTTTTGATTGTAAGGTGCAACTTTGGGATTACTCTTCCAATTGGCGCCGGCACTCTGTGGTCTTTTGACGGGTGATTTGGAAGGATCGTGCCAGTTATCTCCGTTGACGGGACGCGAGTCAGGCGGATGGTGGGACTGGGCGCTGTGTGCTCGTCGTGGCGGGGGCGACATGCCCTCGGGGACGTGCTGCTGCCGGTAACACCTCCTGACGGCACCGGGGCTGTTTTGTCGCTCGGGCGGCTGCGGCATCGGTCTGGGAACACGTCTCCTGGCGGGTGTGGGCGGGCTCGGCTGCGACTGTGAGGACTGAGTGGACTGCGAGGCCGAACGCCACTTCTCTATCAGCATTCGCCGGCGCTCTTGCTCTAATCGCACTTCAGTTTCACTGGACGAATCGTAGTCCTTGCCCTGTGTAAAATATTTATATTTTACAGCAGAACGCTACATTGAAAGTATTTTGAGTAATCATTAATTAATTAAGAATTTACCTTTTCGATTTTCTCGTCCAACATTTTGAAGAAGTCTTGTTGACTCGCTGACACCTCACTGTAAAGAAAATGTTGATTAGATTTACACCTGAACAACTCAAGATAACATGGAAAGGAATAGAAGTAGTGTCTTCTGTTTAACGTCTGTAACCATAACTATGAATGATGACGTGGTGACATGAGGGGTGAAATTCTGACGTACATGGGGGGTGGATGCGCGGAAAGCGGCAGGATGTTGCGTGCGCGATCTGCGCGCTCCGCGGCTTCGTCGGCGTCCTCTGTGGGCGCCGCGGCCGCGCTGCCTTCCTCCTCGTCAGCCTCCTTATCTGCTGCGCCTGCATACAACATACAAATATTTAATTCTACGGGAGAGTGAGACAATAGTATCGTAAATTAGTCGCTAATGCTACGGGGTATGTGCATTTATTACATTTTAATTTTTAGGATTATTGATATAAGTATGAGTTTATTTAAGTAGAATTTCATTACCTTCATTTTACTAAAATCTACTTTGTATAATATAGCTGTCCCCGCGATCAATGATTAAGATAAAAACCACCCTAACTCCCAATTTGGAACAAAATACAGATGCTTACATAATTTGATAAGAATTGGTTCAGTAGTTTCGGAGTTTATCGCAAGCATACATCGTGACACTATTTTTTTTTATATATAAGACTAGCGGACCCGACAGACGTTGTCCTGTCTACACGTCTTTAATTTGAATAAATTAATATGAAGTTAATATTTGATGAAAATTGTGAATCTAAACCATTCCCAGATCACCTTGAACACACACAAAAATTTCATCAAAATCGGTCCAGTCGTTTGAGAAGTTCAGTGACATACACACTCACAGAAGAATTATATATATAAAGATTAGCAAATAAAATTAAGAAACATACATTCCTATACAAAGTTATTAAGACTTGCACCTAAAATGCTTGAATAATTATCAATTAATATTTAAATCCTCACATCAATTAATAGTGTAATGTAACACTGACACAGTTCTCGATTTTAATTTAAGGGAAATTTGTAAAACGGAATACAAAATGTTGAATATGTCGTGCCTACGCGTTAATGCAAAATTTCTCTTTAATATTCGCATTTTGATGGACAGAACAATTATTGTTCATCCGAGCACAAAATTGTATGTTATATGCAATTCACCTATGTTGTACGAATGTGGAATATGTTTGTTTTATATAAGCATGAATATTGCAAGTATATGATAAAACTGAAAATCGGCAGAATCTTATCTTAATACAATATTACTAATATTATAAATGCGACTGTTTAAATGGATGGATGTTTGTTGAAGGTATCACCAGAACAACTGTATGGATCTCGCTGAAATTTGGCATAGACGTAAAACATAGAACTGAAATAACTTATAGGCTACTAATTAAGTTATTTTTTAATATCGCGCAGACGGAGTCGCGGGCAAAAGTTAGTATGAAATATTTTACAACATCAAACAAGTTGTATCCAACAAATAATAGGTAAAAGAAAGCTATAATTGTTATGATCGAAGGTTCATTAGTCAGAAATTGAATAGCAAAAGTTACTAAGTCGTGTCGTGACTCATTAGGCTGTCCGCGCACGGTGCGGGAGTCACGATTTCTTATTCCACCTGTCTATAAACACCCACAACTCAATTGCTTCAAGATACGTGGACTTGTACTTTTTAATCTATTCTGCTGGCTTTCATACTTTTAAATCTATTATTTTTTATATTTGATAAAATGACCAACGAGCAGAGGACGACTTAAATTCGCCGAAATAGCGAAGCTACCTGTAGTGTATGCATAAACGTAGTGTTGTTTGTCTCGAGCGTATATGCCATAAGTACATGCCGAAGAGAGGGGTCGTCAGTCGATGTCAGACTTTTGGACCGGCAACACGTGTCGGTACGTGAACGAGCCAAATATAACGCAACGAATGCTACAAGACCGTTGCCCACAAGGAAGGTAGCTACAGAACGGCTGTATGGATTTGGCATAGATGTAGAATATAGTCTGGAAGAACACATAGGCTACTAATTCAGTTAAGACAACTAGTTTCATTATAAAATGAAGCTACATTATTGGAGTACGTCTTAGGAATCTAACTCCTACGCTCAAAGTGTTGCGATCTGCTTTGGAATGCGGCGAACGTTGAATACAAGTCTAAAACTGATTAATATCGCAATTACGAAAGAAAAACGTCTAATACGCTTACATAAACTAAAAAAAACTAGATTTATGAATATAATTTTTTCTAAAAATTGATATAAATGTCCTTGTTGGGTTTGATGATTAATTTGAAAGAAACTCCTTTCTTTAGAATGTTGTTTATTAGCATTTAAAAAAAGGGCGCGTTGTTTTGTTAAAAGTTTTTTTTTTAATTTAATCACCTGGTAACATAGACCTTTAGGTCATATCTTATTTGGTTTGTTAAAATTTAATGTGTATATAACTGTCGTCTGTCATCTGTCAAACACTATATTTGCGTTCAACAGTACGAATAAACGATTTTTTCATACTCTCTTCAACGGGCGGGTTTAAGTCGTTGAAATGTCTAGGAACTTTATATCAACCCTAATTAAAGTGATTTTACCCGAATTGAGGACGAACAAACAGACAACTGTATTCAAGTTGTATGTAACTCTTATCTCTTAATTAGGGCGACGGTTTAATTTGGAGATAAAAGTTTTAAATGTCTGTACTATGACTCCGCTCTACAAAATGTTGAGTAGAGATTAAAGGAAAAGTAATTGAAGGCTATTTAAAAGCTAAATGTCTTTGTGTTTTAATTTATGTCTCTATTTGAAGAAAATAATGACCTCTACATTCTTATATTTGACAAAATATTTTGTGTATTTCTTCTAATTTTGTTATTATAATAATTTCCTGTTAGAGTTCTTTTTTCAATTTGTGGAAAACAAATTACAATTTGTGGAAAATTATCCAAGTTCAAATGACCTTAAAAAAAATAAAGCGCAAAAGAGACAGAAGAATCAAGATAAATGAAATAGTTAAATTTTCCACTTAAATAATAAATAAACTCTGGGGTAAAATGTTGACGAACACTTTATGGCGTGTTATCAAGTTTAGAATTACGTGATTAAGTTAACGCGTAGGCACGTCATATCTATTATCCGTTTAAAATTGGCTTTCTGTTAATTTCATTAAGATCGCATGAATGTTTACTTTGACAGTTGCTTATATTGAGCCTAGTATACTTAATTTGTAGCCTGTAAACTTCCAGACTATTTTCTACATCTTTGTCCAATTTCAGCGTGATTTATTTAGACGTTCAGGAGATACCTTGTAACAAACATCCATTCATCCATCCATTCTGTTAGGAAGAAAATCAGACTCTGTGCCGCTGCACTGCGCAACACTAGCCTTATTAAAATATCAACGCTTATGTCCCTTAACTAATGAATCTGATACTTCACTTGGTATCGAATCGCCATTCGCGCTAAAGGATTCTATCAAATAATGTTTAAAAATTCAAACACTCACATTTATAATAATAATAATAATAAGAAGTAAGATGTTAACAAGTTTTCAAGACGCGAAAGCATTTCCAAACGGTAAATCCTTCTATCCGCTGAGATGCGGACGATTTTCTCGGATCAACGGCTAACTTAATAATTCGGAAATGAGGACTTTATCTTTTTACTGGGCGAAGTGAATCTCAGCGAAAATACTTTTTGATGTTCACTCTGTTGATCTATACCAATTGATGGCTTATTTACAAAGAGATAAAAAGATTTTCGTCCGACTTTGAATGATATTTATGGGTATTTAGATGTATTTAATTCAAAACTACTGAGGACTTTAATATACTATTATATAATAATGTAATAAAATTAGAAATCTATTTTATGCGTGACATCGTCATATTACATATACTACAGCCTCGAAGGACGCAAACCTACACTAAATTAAATTTATGTCTTTTCGTGACAAAGATCTTTAATTTCTTCTTTGTCCTTTTAATATTATTATCGTAGACTAGCTGTCGCCCGCAGCTACGTCCGCGCGACATTAAAAACAATTGTAGTCTGTTTTCTTCCAGGTTACGACATTTATGGAAACCGCGAGATTCATGCAACCGTTCTGGAGATATCTTCTAACAAACATACATACATCCAAACATTCGCATTTATAATAGTAAGATATGTAAAATACAGCGTAGTAAAACATTGAATCAAAGTTTGGAATACAACTAAGGTCTGTGAAGTACAAGAATCTCTATAATGATGGAAGTTATAACAAGAGGTCGTACGAAACAAAGTTTCTTCATATTTTCTAACAATTTAAACCTTAGCGAAGCGTTTGCCTACAAATATTGTAGAGACAATACAAAATAGCATTTATTGTTAAATCGACAAAACATTTAAAAACATTTATCACAAAGAAAAATAGATTTTAATTAATACCAAATTTTATTTCTCAAACTAATTTTTCTTTAATATTTCGACTGAGAAAAGAGATGTGTAGATACTAAGGTAAAAGAATATATCGTACAATATTTTTTTATAACCAAATAGTAGAAATACATTGACGTCATGACGAACATAATTCAAAAAGTATGAAGGTAGATACGTAAACATTTTTTTTATGATTTCTCCATCAGTCGCGCTGAATTGAAAAAAGCTCTCCCTCGTAAATCTTCGCTCCAGACTGTCGTCAGCATTTATTTTCTTTTCCGACAATTGTATGTAACTTCTCAATGCCGTAACATTCGTAAGAAAACTGATGAAATGACATTTTATCTAACACTACCGGTCTCCCGTGACTCCGTCCGCACAGAAATAAAAAAAACATAATTAGTATGTGTTCCAGACTGTGTTCTACATGTATGCCAAATTGGATCAAAATTTATTAAACCGTTCTGAAGATACCTTCATACAAATATCCATCCATCCAACCAAATATTCGCATTAATATTATGAAAATACTGAATTTTATTATATTATAGTACTAGCTGTCGCCCCCGACTCCGTCCGTGCGGGATTAAAAATAGATGTTGGCTGATTCTCAGACCTACTCAATATGCTCACAAAATTTCACGAGAATCGGTCAAGCCGTTTCGGAGGAGTATGGGAACGAAAATTGTGATACGAGATTTTTATATACAACACGAGAATTTTATATATAAGATAATCTGAAAGAACTTATAGCGTAGTTTAACTAAGATTTCTTTTTAATTCCGTGCGGTCAACGTGTTTAAATAAAACGTTTAAACACGTTGTGACGTTAAAAACGAAAATTGTGACACGAGAATTTTATATGTAAGATGTATAATATTAGATATGTTTTTTCAAACATATACAAGCTTTTCATCCGTAAATTTAAAAATACAATGATCTTCGATAAAAATTGAAGCACATTATTAAATGTAAGTAGAAAAATAAATGGAACTTAGCGAAGACGAACAAACACGCTTTGTATTTTTCTTACAATCTTTGTACTCGGTATTTCATTATAAAATAACGATGTATTAAAACACATTAGTATTTAATATGTTAGTAAAAAGTAATAGTTATTTTAAAAACCATTCAAATTGTCTGTCTGTGTATACACTTCAGAAAATTACGACTCAAATGACATCATTTTTAATAGGTCAAGTATTTAGGCTACAGGAAGACGTATTGAAAAGGATATTATCAGTTGCGTAATAAAATTGAAAATTGTTCTTAGTCATAGCTAAACTCTGTCATAAATTAGTTATTGTGAACTAGTTATTAAATATCTTGGCGGTGCTTAACTTCGCGCGAGTTGATGCGCAGAGAGTCTATCACAAATGTTTGAAATATTCGTATAACCTACGACAAAATATGTCAAAATATGTATGAAATTCGTCGTTGTACTTTACGCTTATAGAGGCGCTGTTTAAACCTAGTAAAAGTATTGTCAACGACGTTACGAATAGGTGGATCGGGGAGAGAGGAATGCGGGAGGAGGATACTTGATGTGTCGTTTGATCTGTACGGCTACTGATTTACTTTACCTACAACTTAACAATCTATCATTATCAGCTCACTATACGTCCCCACCGAGGGGCTCGGAGCCTACCCTAAGCTAAGGGTGATTAGGCAATAGTCAACCACGCTGGCCAAGTGCGGGTTGGTTGCTTTACACATATCTTTGAATTTCTTCTCAGATATGTGCAGGTTGCATCACGATGTTTTCCTTCACCGTAAGAACGTCGGATAAATGTTCATATGTAAATCGGAAATCGAAAAACACATTGGTACATGGCGGGATTTGAACCCAGGACCTGCAGATTGCAAGTCAAGTGCTTGAAACCTGAGCCACCGACGCTCTTAATAATCTATATCTTTTTTAATTAATTTAAATTGCCAAATCGAAAGTCGTAGCACTTATAGGGGTTTGTTGCTTACAATGACAAAGTCTAAGAGCATTAGTTTGGGAAAGCCAAGCAAATGCGAAAGTCAATTGTAATCGGATAGCGTTTTCAATGGATCGCTTCATCGCAAGTCTTTAATGAACTTGAAACCTTGGAGTGTGTATTAAGTTAAAGTTGTACTTAACCTGAGGCGATAACTTGTTGATTAGATAAGTTAGTAACGTTTTTACACTGAGTATTGTTTAATTGTCACTTAGAAAGGCCCTTATGTTAATGTATTATACATATAAATATAAAGACAAAAGATTATGTGGTTGATTGCATTAAAGCCCCGAAACTACTGAACCGATTGGTAAAATTCTTTCACTGTCGCTGCTATTTAATATAAAAATATTATTTTGGTCGTTACAATTTTTTAAAACAGTAGGGGTAAACGAGTGGAACACCGAAGTGTTCAACGACGCCCATGGACATCAGCAACGAATAATACGTTTCCTAATGAAATAAAACAAGATAAAATAACTAGTTTACATTATAATATTGTAAGAACGAATTAAAAGATAATAAATAAGAGAATATTAAAAGGTAGATAAGAAAAATTCAAATTAATACAACAATGGTAGGATTGAAACTAAGCAATCAATATGAGAGCATTGCCGGCGCTCGGCGGAAACATCAAAGGTTGTTTGTGAACAAAGTTCAATAAACTTAAGATAATATAATCAGTACCAAAGCGGATATTGATGAAGGGAAATGTAGTACTTGAATATTTATCAGGCAAGCAAAAACAATCTCAACCAAAAAACCCTGAAATGCACACCGTTGTATAGATACAACATTCCAAAAACCATAGATTAAAAATATTTAGTTTATTTTTATTAGTTTTTCCTTTATTATAATACCGATCTTGCATTTAATATGATCTGTTCGAAATTTAGAAATATAAGGCATTTAAGTATTAAAAAAAATTAACACTGTTTTTTTTTTTGGCTTTCTCAATACAACTTATAACTCGTTTGAAGTTAACTTATAAACATTCTTTATTTTACTAATTGAATTTAAAAAGACACAAAATATTATTTATATATCCATTTTAATTAAAAACACGTCTGATAAAGTCGGAACATCAAAGGAAATATTTCTATTGAAAGCGCCCGACAATTTCTCGTTCATATAAAGATTTAATAAACAGAGGGTACAAGGCTGGTTGAATACGAGTAATTTCTGCCACATTCCGTACACAGTTCACTTTGAGAAATGATTTTACCGTTTTCCAGTTAAAGACGACTATTAGACAAATTCAGCTCATTTCCACGAAAGTTGAGACAATGCGCTTCTGGCAATGTAACTATGACGATTTATAAAAGTGCGTGAGCGTCAGTGGCTCAGGGGTCATGCACTTGACTTGCAATCTGCAGGTTCGAATCCCGCCATGTACCAATGTGTTTTTCGATTTCCGATTTACATATGTACATTTATCCGACTTCAGGAAGGAAAACATCGTAATGCAACCTGCATATCTGAGAAGAAATTCAAAGATATGTGTGAAGTCAACCAACCCGCAGTTGGCCAGCGTGGTTGACTATGGCCTAATCACCCTTAACTTAGGGTAGGCTCTGAGCCCCTCGGTGGTGGACATCCATCCATCCAAACATTCCAAACATGTACAATTGCGAATGTCTATGGACAGCGGTCGCTTAGCCATTTGGGCGAATTTAGATGGCCACTTGCGTAAAAACGAAAACTGTAGTAATTCTTTGAAATAACACAGATTACAACTATTACTTCAAGATTTATAGCATACTATCACGTAATATCTTCTATTGAATTGTAAAAATCAATAATCTAAAGAAATATTTCGCTCTCTTTATATTAAACCGTGTCGGTATGTACCCTGTTTTATTGAGCCTCACCCGACCGTATTGAGTCGTTGACTGGTATTGAATGAAATACGTCGACACATGCCTTGATTTGTTAAGCTCTCCTTAATGAAACTCTTTGAATGAATGGTAAAGGGCTTAGGATTTCTTAGGCCGCGGTCACGTAATTAGCGACGAGCAAGGCGTCGAACGGCGCAGCGGGGCGAAGTACACTGGGCAATTTCTCGCCTTTCCTGGACATATTTGTCTTACAGACATTTAATCGTATAAACTAATTCAAGCAAAAAAAACATATTCAAAAATATCAGACGAATATGTCTTTGAAAGCCGAGAAAATGCCCAGTTTGCGACGTAAACAAAAGTACTCCGTTCCGCTTGTTCTGTGAGCTTCGCTCTATTGTGCCAAACTTTTGATAACATTGCCCCGCTTGTCACACCGCCCCGCTCGTCGCTCGTGCCCGCAGCCTTAATCCTATGTATTTATGATTTCTACTTTTGATATATTTAATAAATGAAATGGGGTTACAAACATAATTATATTTATGAAAAGCCTTAATAAATATTACGCGAAGTTAAGCTGTTACAATTTCTCATTGACATAAATTGATATAAAAACGGCTAAACACTCCGGACACCGGACGAACATACGTGAGTGTTTAGCCGTTTTTATATCAGTTTAGTATAATGTCTCACGATAGTTTCAATAATTTCTCATTGACATGTAATAATAATTTTGGTAAGAAACAAAGTCTGTTTGCTTGTTAATCGAAAACCTGAACCTGATACGTACATTAAAATATCTTAGTAATATACTATCAACGTATTTGTTATTCACGTGTAAAATAAAAGTTGTTATGTTCTTTTCGGTTTGCCATCAAATTAAGTAGGGGACGCTGCGTGCGTGCCTATCAAGAGGGCAGCCATCTTACCTTGTATAATGGAACACCTGGTCCCGCCAAATGTTCCTTTTTTATTTACTCTAAGTATGCGTTGAATATTCTTAAATAATGTCACTTTTAACACTTCGTTTTTTAAAAACAATTTTAGAATTTTAGACAATATATAAAAGTGGAATTTAACATACTTCTTACTAAACATTATATTCGCATTGATAATGTGTTTAGATGGATGGATGTTTGTTTGAATGTATCTCCATATCGGCTGAATGGATCGAGATGAAATTTGGCATATATATAGAGCATAGTCTGGAAGAACACATAGGCTACTAATATTGTTTATTAATTTTTAATGAGCCGCCGGCGACAGCTAGTAAAGTTATGAAAGTACTTTGGATAGATTTTGTATATCTTCGTTAAACTTTATTTTAGGTTTTTTAATTATTGTAATTTATTCAAATTCCTATTAAAACATTAAAAAGTCTGTTATTTTGAGAGTTTTATTGTTATATTGATTGTCTTGTAATGTGATGCGTCGAATCAACCAGTATTCTTCTTCTTCGTCGTTACAGTCTTGTCAGACTGGTCGTGGTCATCAAGTATCAGTGACCCGCTTTACCAGGCACCGCCACTCCTCCCTAGTCGCTGTCAACCAGTATGGGCTATCGTAAATTTTTATTATTTAAGCCGCAATACAAATATAATTGAAATAATGCATAGGAGATGACACCGATGGAATGCTGCGTTTACACGTGGGCAGAACAATGACACAGAGCACTAGACATTGTAGTACTGTTATTGTTCAAACGTACATACGTTGGTTTGTAGTAATACAATAGATGGCGCTGATTAAAATAGGAATATATTTTTATTCATGATTTTTTTGTAAAGGCACTTTTATATTAAATAGTTATTCATTTTGTAAGAGTTGAAAAATGATAATTATTAAAGAGTTTTTATTGTCTAAACCGTACTGGCTGAAAGAATCGCTACATTTCATAAAAGGAAACAAAACGTGTTAAAAGCGGGAATGTTAAAAAGAAGAAAACGTAAATGTGTAACAACGATATTAATTGCAATGTAATTTATAGTGATAAAGTGAATTAACAATGAAAATAAAGAAGATTTAATTTGTCGATGGTATTTATTTATATTTTAACATAAGTGTAGTTGTAATACTGTTCTGTTTATCGTTCTACCTTCGTGTGAAAAACAGGCGACATCGAGAGACGCGCATATTGTTATGGTTCCGTTGACCCTTGCTCCTTGCTATAAAACTTATAAAATGCATTTAAATTAATGTGCTTTATGTTATCGATACGGTTTTTATTTTGTATAACCGGTTGCTACGATTTTGTTATAGATGCAGACGTATTAAATCGTTATAGAGTAATAAAATATGACAAACTAGGTGTCGCCCGCGATTCTCTTCGTGAGGAATTAATTAGCCTATGTGTTCTTCCAGACTAGGTTCTATATCTATGCTAAATAACAGCGAGATCGATGCAGTCGTTTTGGATATACCTTCAAATAAACATTCATCCATCCATCCAAACATTCGCATTTGTAATATAATTTAGATATAAATTTAATGTTTTAATTTGGCATTTAATGATTGTAATATTGAATTTGTGACTTTAATTTTATATCGTTCAAGATATTGTTAAGGTAATTAATACTTTTTTAGTATATAAAACTTAACAGTGGTAGAGCGGCAACATAGTATACAGTATTGGGCTGACTTGACCGGCTTAACAGACGAGAAATAATGATCAGAATATCTCAGTCAGAATATCTCCTCCTCTATCAAACTCAGGTTAACTTTGACATCGTTATATGTGTTGTATTTTCCTTATTAAATGGCTTGATATATTTCTCGTTAAGAGTGAATAATATAGACGTAAACGGCACACAAAAAGGTCAAAGAAAGCTTCTGGAAGTAAATTACTGGCATTGTCAGATAAGGTCATATTTTGAAGTCCTTCCTTTTGTCCGAAGAACAATCGCGACATTTGCGGAACAATTTCACGGTCATTTCTATAGACGAGATTTAGACAAAAAGGATTTATTAAAAGCGACGAAATATGTGTAGGATAGGATTTAAATAAGTATTTATGTGTTTAATGAAGATTTCTATTCGTTTGACATGAAATAAGGTAATCATATTCCAAGATGTGATCAAAAAGAAAACGCATTATATTATCATTGGAATGTTCTATTATTCTGTGTCAATCACAAATAACGGCTTTTCACATACGTTCCATATTTAAACGAAAATTCTTGACAACGATGCGATAATAAGACTAGCTGTCGCCCGCGACTCCATCCGCGCAGATTTAAATATTTAATTAGTAGCTTATGTGTTCTTCCAGACTATGTTCTACATAAATGCAATGCAATTTGAGCAAGATCCTTACAGTCATTCTGCAGATATCTTCTAACAAATATTCATCCATACAACCAATCATTCGCATTTATAATATTAGTAAGATGTATAACGATGTGTCGTGAAATTCCACTGTTATAATGCTTGTATTAAAACTTATTAGCTGTCTCTGGTTTGTCCAAGAGAACATATGAGATGACAGTCTGGTTTTAAACAAGTTTTATCACAGTGAAAACCCACAGTAAACATATATTCGATAATTTAGGTTATTTAGAATTAGTTTTTGCTAGTGTACTGTATCATATTTTTCATCATTATTTTATTTATTTGAACAGATATAAATAAACAACAAATTGAGAAAAAAAGAGTGTTAGCTTAAAAATAAAGTAAATAAGTAGAGTTTTCAGATATACGACAGACAATGGTGCAAGAAAGCGAAGCCGGGAGCGCACTAGTCGTTACAAAAGCACTCTACGTCGTGACAAGAGCTTACTCTGTGTTTGATGTGCGGCGAGACACAAAAATACTAATACTAAAAAGGTAGACCTACAATAATTGACCATTGAAAAATTTGTTATCCCACGCTACTTTATGTTTTTTTTTTATATCATAAGGTGGCAAACAAGCGAGCGGCCACCTGAAATAGCTGAAATAGCGAAGTGACCGTTGCCCATAGACATACGCAATTGCATATGCGTTGCCTACCTTTAATCAACGGAGGAGAGGATGCACAGAAAGAAAATATTTCCCCTACCCATGCATCCTATCATCCGGAAAGTCCACTTCCACTTCCCATCCTTTCCTTATAAGGAAAAGGGTAGGAAGGGAAAGAGGACTAAATTAGGCCTCTGGGACGCACACTAATCAGACTGTACGCGGAATTGCTTCCGCTTGACGCCTGTCTTCTGTGTGGTCGTGGTATTAATTTCACCGGGTGAGCCGGGACAATTCGTGCGAAGGTGTTAAAGCGGGTTCTACCACTGTTAGAATGTGTGTGCAATTGAGAAACAAAGTAAGCCTATGTGCTGTTCCAGAGTATAATTTATTTCTTCAATTTTGTCCAGATTTGTTCAGGTGTTTATGAGACAGTTAAGTGGTAGTTTATCTCCACTTTGCGCATTTCCAAAGCGCGTAATGTACCGCTTATAAGGTTATAATCATTCCACTTATCTTCATCTAACCCAGTCTTTCCCAACCTGGGCGATAACGCCCCCTTGTGGGCGCTGCAGGTCTCAAGTTACGGGTTATAGTAAAAGTTTCGTTTACAATTCTCCGTTAATATACATGAATAGATCACAATAATTAATTAATTTAATTTGAAGTTATAGTGGTTTATAAATATGTGAAAATATGGGGGCGCTAAAAAAATATTTATTCTCAAAGTGGGCAGTAGCCAAAATAAGTCAGGAATTAGAAGTACAAATCTTGAAACCACTTCTTAAACTAAGTTCCTTAGGAGTTGATGCCATGTATTCTTGAAATATGGGAATAAGTACATATTCTATCAACGCTAAGTACTAACAAAGCGTCAGAACTTCTGAATATCAACCATAAGCAGATTTATAGTTGAATGACGTTGAGAAAGTTTATGACATTGTGATTTTGAAAGGGACATACGAGGCAATATTCATGAGTTGAATCCGCTTTATATTGCGCTTCTGACTAGGGTTGCCTCGTCGGGTTTGACACGAAAGCTGGGATATTGGCAACGAGAATGACATTATAAATCACATCTTTGGGTAAAAACACGTGGTGTATTACGAATAACGTTGTTAATAACCCATGTTTAGAATCTATGTTTACTGCAAGTTGACAGCCCTACTATACGCCCTATTATTAACAATGTATATAAAAATTTTGAAAGAGATTCCGAGCACCTGTGTCCCGGTGCATTTCGTATGAGGGTTATATTACTTTGCATTAAAATAGGTAAAATTTTCTTGACTTTATATCTACAAAGGTTGTATTTTATGCTTTGTCCTCTTTAGTTAATCAATACCAACATTATAATAAAAAAATATAAGACTGTTTTGGTAATCTGATTAACTATTGAATCTAAGTTAAATTATTTTCCTTTAGTAAATCTAGTGATCTATTTACCAAACTGGAACTAAAGCGCATAGTTGCTTAAATATATATTATAAACTAGCTATCGACCGCGACTCCCTCCATGCAGAATTAAAAACTTAATAAGTAGCTTATGTGTTGATCCAGACTATGCTCCGGCTACATTCTGGATATACCTTCAAACAAACATTCATACATCCATCTATCTAAACATTCGCATTTATAATATTAGTAAGTTTTCGAATGTTTTTGAAAGGAAAGTTCATTCAACATCTATTTAAACTCTATTAGACATTGTTAATGGATCATACCTTCATTAAATTACCATGTCACTTTAATTGAGATTTACGCAGCGGCCTGTTGGTATATTCAGAGTGGTAGCACACGCCTACTCTCATCCTCTCGGGGGAATCCCCGCTTTAACGTCAGAATTTGAAAGCAATCTTCCTATTTCAAAGACTTAAAGGAGTCTCGGTAGTAATAAAAGGGTGTCTTAAAATTTCTTTGGCTACTATCTGTGTGTAGGTATTAGTTATTTCTTTTGTTTTAGTATTTTAAAGATTAATGCTATGTTAATTTAATAGTACAGATAAGTTATATTGTAACTTAGAAAACTTTGAACAAAATCGTAGGATATGTCAAGTTATTTTTGCTTGCAAAATATTTAACTTCAAATATTCCTTATCTATAAGGCGTCGAATTAGACCTTTATAAATAAACTAGCTTTCGCCCTCGCCTCCGTGCACGTGGGTCTATATAAAATTTCATAAAAATCGATCGTGTCTTTTCAAAGGACATCAATCTAACATGAGGTAACTAACATAGTGACACGAAAATTTTATATCTTACTAATATTATAAATGCGAATGTTTAGATGGATCGATGTTTGTTTGAAGGTATCTCCAGAACGGTTGAACGGATCTTGATGAAATTTTGCACAGATGTAGAAAATACGTTTTTGATTTAAAAATGGAGTGGCGGGCGATAGCATAAGATGTTAGTAAATATTTGCACGTTTTACTGTAACATATAACTGTGTAAACATATATCGTATGTGTATTTGCTTTATTTTATTTATTACTTGTATATTTAAAACATGGAGGGAATTCCGCTAATCCGATATGTCGTCGGATCGTGTTTGTTGATTACTTTTCTGATTATCGCCTCTCTGTTTTACCTGCATTGCGATGAAAATGTTTACATTTGGATTATATTAATAATATTTATATTTTGGAGACGCACGTAAAGAATTTAGTTGCGCTGCTAATTGAAACCAGAAGTTATAAATGAATATAACACCCAACCTTTTAGACTGTTCATCAAACTTATATTATAAATGCGAATGTATAGATGGTTTAATAGTTTGAATGTATCTCAGAAACGTCTTAACGGGTCTTGAAGACACAGATGTATAACATAGTCTGAAAGAACACATAGCCTATTAAGTTTTTTAATTCCGCGCTGACAGAGTCGCGGGCGACAACTGGTTTTTTTTAATAAAATATTTGTATAAACTCTTTATCTCACAAAAGACTGAAACATTTTTGATAAATATAAAAATAGTTATTATTATTAAATTTAGTATATTACTAATTCATGATTTAATTTTGCGTATATTTTATATGCACACAGCGTCTTTTACATGTTTTATATGTACTGTACAATAAACATTGAATGTGTAGAAAGTTTCCCTTTTACAAGTTTGGAGACTAGAAGTTTACGTTGTCCTTTTGTTTTCATTCCGTCTGCTTTGTACTGGCAGGATACGATACACTGTCAAAGACGTATTTGCATCATGTAGTTCTAATAACTTTGGTATATTAGTTGCCTGATTGTTATTGCCTTTAAAATTAGAAGAACAAAGTATATATGGATGAATAGCTGTTGCCCGCGACTCTGTCCGCGCGAAATTAAAAAAAAACTTAGTAAGTTATTTGTTCTTCCAGACTATGTTCTAAATCTATGCCAAATTTCATCAGGATACGTTGAGACGTTCTGTAGATACCTTTTAACAAACATCCATCCATTTACACATTCTCATTTATATTATTAGTAAGAAGTATGACTGTATTAAGAGGATGTATGTAGTGTTAGGTAGAAAATCCGACACAGTGTCGGTATACTGGTTCAACACTAGCCTTACTAGAATGTCGACGTTTATGTCCCCTCACTATTCATTCTGACACTTGACATTGTAACGAAAGCGCGCCATTCGCGCCAAAGGATTCTAATAATGTCTAAAAGTAAAGTAGATGCGACAGTTAATTGAGATATATTGAAAGTAAGTTTTTCAGTTTACATATAACTGCTTGCACTATCGCTAATAAAGTATGGAAAAAGATTTCATTTTGTTTACTTTTATTATCCTTTATTTAACACAACTTTGAAGAATGAACAGGACGATGAAAACGGCAATTTTCGTGTTTTTTTCCACAACAGTTTTACCTACAAAGTGGAAAGTTGTCGGGGCTTTATAAACGTTTACGACGGCGGCTGCGATGGGGCGCTCAATTAAAATTGTTGCAGTTGCTTATTTTTAAACTAAACTTTTTTATACTTAAAAATAACAGTTCTTTGTGAGTGGTAGTTTCAATTTTTAAATGAAAGCGTGTTTCTTTGTGATTGTTTTCAATTTAAAAATTATGGTTTAAATAAATATTGATGATCCTAATAATACTCAACGTAAAATGTCAGTATTGTTCTTAAAAGTAACGTACAATAATTACGACCAACATTCATAGTAATTCTGTAATGGATGGATGGATGTTTGTTTAAAGGTATCTCCGACACGGCTCAACTGATCTTGATGATATTTGGCACAGATGTAGAACATAGTCTGGAAGAACACATAGTCTTTTTACTAAGGTTCTTTTAAATTCGCATTGACGCAGTCGCGGGCGATAGCTAGTTTATTTATTAAATGTCCTTAGAATTGTCAAAACATGTTTCAAAATTCACCCACGAATATGTAGTATTGTGTAAAATCGTTCAATGTAGCGAAAAATGTTAAGATATTACGCCCTCGATTTAAAACAATATACCAAGTCAGGCACATGTGTTCTTAATGTGTCGCAGTTTTTTATTGTCAAAGTAAACTGTTACGGATACGCTAAGTTTATCTTATTTCGACATAATCTTAAGATAGAATATTTATCATTGTTATAAGACTTAGACGAGGAAATAGAAAATATTATAGACAAAGATAATTCGACTTTCTTGCATTAAGTTTGACTAGAATTTATTTTGGATTAAGAATAATATTCAAATCAATATTTTGGTACTAACTACTTTAGTACATTGAAGAGACGCACAAACAATTGTTTTTTTTTAATTACAAAAAATTAGATTGGATTTCAAAATCTAGAATATTGCCTATTAAGAGACTATCTTCTCCGTTTCGTTATTCCTTCATCTCATTATCACTTTAGGTCGGTATAATATATATTTTTTTATATTATAAGGTGGCAAACGAGCGAGCGGCCACCTGAAATCGCTGATATAGCGAAGTGACCGTTGCCCACAGACTTATGCGATTGCATACGCGCTGCCTACCTTTAATCGACGGAGGAGAGGATGCACAGAAAGAACATATATTCCCTTTCCATGCATCCTCTCATCCGGAAAGTCCACTTCCCATCCTTTCCTTATAAGACAAAAGGTGGGAAGGGAAAGAGGACTTAATTAGGCCCCCGGGACGCACACTCATCAGACGAAACGCGGAATAGCTTCCACTTCACGCCTGTCTTCTGTGTAGTCGTGGGATTTCACCGGGCGAACCGGGCCAATTCGTACGAAGGTGTTAAACCGGACTCTACCACTGTTAAAAACTGTAAAATAATACAATTTCACTTAATATTTCTACAAAAATAATATTATTACGTTGATAAAAAATCTACATAAATACAACGGTGTGATAAAAACATTGAGAAATATCATCTAGTTAATATTCCCTGGTCGTAGTAGGAACGTAATTTAAGGACCTTACCTTTGTTCCCTGGCAAGCAATGACGCACTTTCTACAACGATTTCACGGCCTTTTCGCAAACGATATACGCCTTTAGGACCTTCAAGTAAAATATTATGTGATGGTAAAACGTAATCGTTATTACTATCTAGGTGTCATTAGATCGTAGTTTTACTAGCTGTCACCCGTGACTACATCTACGCGGAAATAAAAAAAAAATAGGAGTCTGTTTTCTTCCAGATTATGTTCTACATCTATGTCAAATTTCAACGAGATCCATGCAGTTCTTCCTTAGATACCTTCAAACCGTAATTGTAACTTTATAAATTCATATAAAACAAAAGAGCGATTATAATTTTATTGAATTACAGTTTGAGAAATGTGAAATTACTAATGTAGCTCGCAAATGGAATTAGAACGATGTATAGAGTAAATTCAAAGGCTCGTGCATTTATGAGTATTTCAAACGAGCTTATTTCCGTGAACCCGTGAGTATTCAGAGGGGAAATTAAGGTGGGTGATGTTAAATATTAACAATTTGTGTTCTGGAATAAAAAAACAACCGCTATGTTAAGGAAGTAGTAATATAATTTGTAGTAACTAATTGTTGATATTATTATGACCCCAAACGTTTTGTGTTCAAAGAGAAATAAATTTTAAAGTAAATAAAAATTAAATTTGATACAAAAAATGCTTATCTTATTTTTTAACGAAAAAATCTGTTATTCTTATCATCAACTAGATGTCGCCCTCGAGTAATTGCGCGGGGAATTAAAAAAAAAACATAATAAGTAGCCTATTTGTTCTTTTAGACTATGTTCTACATCTATGCCAAACTGCGAGATACATGCAGCCGTTCTGGAGATACCTTCAAACAAACATCCATCTATACAAACATTCGCATTTGTAATATTAATAAGAAGTAAGATATGCTTTTATCCAGGTGTTATATCAATGGAAACGCACGGTTAAATAACCAAGCAAATTCAATGTTAACCTATCTCTTTATACGGAACGTTTTTCCTAATTCCAAGAATTGTTCCATAGGAATGGTAATAAGGTGGGCGGGTACGAGGGTGGAATAAGAAAGCGGGCCATCTGTATATATGACGTCACATATCTGGTGTCATACTTATCTTGCGGATCAACTCAAAAGGTTAAAAGGAAAACCGAGATTGAATTATTAAAACTGTATAATAAAATCTAGATTTGTTACGTTTTTATATTCATTCTTAATCTGATTGTATTACCTGAAAAGATCTTTTATCTTTTTCATTGGTAAATGCCAAACTATTAAGGAAATCGATAAGCCCTTAAGGTTGAAATACACGGACAGTTTCAAGTCGGCGCAGCGCCTTCGAACAGTCGGCGTACGACTGCAAACATTTTTACTAGCGAATGCAAAATGATGTACAGTCAGCGTCATATAGATCGTCACAGACAAGATATGCAAATATATAGGTACACCAAAAGTAATCAATTATATCGGTACAACAAAAGTCCTCAAAATAATAGATACATTCACCCTGCTCAAATACATCGGTACATACACAGCGTCAAATATATGAGTACATGCAAGATGCTCATAAATATCGTAGCAGCCACAGCGTCATAAGTAACGAAGAAGTCAAGGTGCGCAAAAATATCGGTACATTTGACAAAATTGAACTCTATCTCAATATACTTGTGATACAATTTGGAATAAACTACTTCTGTTACATTCATTTGACACTTTGTATTAACATTATAGGTTGTCCGGAAAGTTCGTTCTGATTTTCGATATAAAGCTTACAATAGACTGTAGCTGAAGTGGATTCATTTTCGGATTTCCACCATTATCAAACGTCACAAAAATTTCTATATTGTGAATAATTTCATTTCATTGGTTGAGATAAAAACTAATTTTTAAAATTTTATCCAATAATAAAAGACGTTTTAGGTATAGAGTCGTACCAATATAATTTAAAAACATTTCCAAAAATTTAAGAGAACAGGGTTTCAATTTTCCTTATAAAGCGGCACGAACTTACTGGGCAACCCAATATTTTTCTTCTCCTGTCATAACGCTTAAATATAAAAGTTGTCACGCCGAATATGACAGATACGTATTAACTAATATCAAATTTTGCCTTGTCACAATATATATAATACTAGTTTGGCGCAGTATTCTAGTATGTTTGCCGTAATATGTAAGTTTACCGGTTCGAATCTCAGGCTACTTTTTTCATTTTATCAATCACGGGGTTATTTTTTCATAAGCAGTAAAAATTTGGTAACGTAAAATTTTGCTCGACAAATTTTTTTATAATTTTCGCTGTCGGGTAGAAAGAAATTTAAATAAAGTTAACAACAATTAGGTCAGACCATCGCGGGTGAAGTGAGTGGGCGGAGCGTGGATTGCCTTTGCGGGTTTTAAGAATGGTACGCGCGGAAACTATACGTACAAGTGTTATCTACATATGTGTGCGCGCCCACGCACACTGGAATGCTTATTGCAATCGACCAAAAATTTGATGTAGTTCAGTTCAGTTCAGACATTCAGTTTTTTTTCTTTGTTTCTTAAATATAATCAGTATCAGTAAAAGGTAAAAGTAAAAGTGTTATTTTTATCGGTACAAGTTTAACAAACATGAAAAAACATAAACAAATTACATGCCAATAGCATCGCTTTATCTCCTTCATTTTTGTTTGAAATAGAAAAGTACTTTAACGGTCAAACTCATTAGTCCAAGGCAATATCAAAAAGTACCTAATAACTACGGCGATAGAGTTTAATTACATGTGCTTCGATATTAAAATTAAAAAGTTTAAATATCAAAAAAAAAATAGTGGCTTGGGATTTGAACCGCCGACCTTACGTACCAACGGCGGCGAACGGTAAGGCCACGAGACCAAACTAGCATATATGATGACAAACTTAAATTTGATGTTGGTTTTATCTACCTAATATCTGTCATCCGCGTCGAACACTTTTAGTAAATTTTGAAAAATGGTTTGATGCAAAGTGTCAAATGAATGTAACAGAAGTAGTTTATTCCAAATTGTATCACAAGTATATAGAGATAGAGTTCAATTTTGTCAAATGTACCGATATTTTTGCGCACCTTGACTGCTTCGTTACTTATGACGCTGTGGCTGCGACGATATTTATGAGCATCTTGCATGTACTCATATATTTGACGCTGTGTATGTACCGATGTATTTGAGCAGGGTGAATGTATCTATTATTTTGAGGACTTTTGTTGTACCGATATAATTGATTACTTTTGATGTACCTATATATTTGCATATCTTGTCTGTTACGATCTATATGACGCTGACTGTACATAAGTGTAAGGCGAACCTCAACTGTTAACCCAACGACTGCTTTAAAATGCAGTTTTAAAATATACAATAGTATCATTATTGTACGAGTTATCGTGAGTTTCTGAGACCAAATACCCCCTTTAAAACATTGTTATCGCTGTTTTGTCAAAGATAATGACAGGGATAACGTTATTTTTTATAAAGATATTTTGATTTCAGAAACCTACTATTAATTGAATAAAGAATCAATGCTACTTACCCGATTTTTTGGCACTATTTCCTTTCCCGCCATTCTTATTACGCCTGGGGTAAAGATTAATTTTGCTCTGACCACACCCCATCACAGCAGCGACCTCTACTCCATCATTATTCCAACTACACTTAAATGTTTTCGTTTAAAAGTTCGATAGTTAACTTTATTTACGACATCTTGATAATTTCCCTAATACTTTTTAATAATATTTTAATCTAGAAAGTATGTTTGGAAGGGACACTTCCATTTGTTCTTGTTCATAATGTGGCATCTTTTAACTAATTTCGTTGATCGATGCAATTGATCTGCCATATTTATCCTGAAACAATATAAAAACATAATTTAATATTATAAAGTTTGGATTGATTACGTAAGATATTTTCGAACACGTGTATAAAAAAACTTATCTGCTTTTAAACGTTTAATATTTGGATAAAGCAAAGCTGTTTTATGTCTTACAAAGACCAGTTAGAATAATATTATTATCAGTTCAAAGATCAAAGGATAAATTCGAACCATTTTGCATTACGGGACTACAAACGTATAATATGTTGCTAATACGTTATTCAAAACGCAAGCGCTCTTCGTGGTTTCAAAATTTAAAATGTTTCAAATATAGATCCTGAATATATTACCAAATGAACGTTGAACACTTATAGATAATAATAGTCATACTATAATATCTTCATATATATAATTCTTCTGTCAGTGTGTATGTCACTGAACTTCTCTCAAACGAATGGACCGATTTTGATGAAATCTTTTGTGTGTGTTCAAGGGGATCTGGGAATGGTTTAGATTCACAATTTTGTCCGCTGGACAATGTTTTTTTAATTAATTTTTAATTTATTAGTAGTTGTTGATTTTGGAATGTTTTACATTGGATCCGACAGACGGAGCTACCATCGCAGTGTCAAATTTTAAATAATATTCGAATTTTAACTTTATTTTTTTTATTTTAATAGACAGGACAACGTCTGTCGGGTCCGCTAGTAAAATTTATAAAAATCAATTGCTGTTTGTTTGTCTCGCTAAAACTCGAGAACGGCTGAACGGATTTATCTTTTCTTGGTCTTGAAATGTTCGTCAAGGTCTAGGAAAGGTTTGAAAGGTGAGAAAAAATCGGATTATTGCCGGAAAAACTCGAAAAACACCACTGCAGCAGCAGCATTTCTGGCACATATTTAAGGCAGTACGAAGTTTGCCGGGTCAGCTAGTAGAAAACATAATGAAATATCTCTTAAAACTAAGCATTTTAATAGAAATGTGTTTTCAATTGTATTGGAACACCGTGTTTCAAACTACGTTCAATTACAATTTAATAGCAACTAAACCTGGGCTTTGGTAATTTGAATGCCGTTACGCAGAGGTTAAGCTTCAACTGGCAATTGGGTCACAGATTACTCCGTCTGTATACAGCCTTACTGAATATTGACAGAGTCTGACACTGTTTGAATTCATATTAAATAAGGCTGTTTACACAAGCTGACAACAGTTTGCTTACAACTAGACACTTAAGTTTATTTTACTAATGTAAGTACTTGAATATATGACTAATACTTGAGTTTCTGAGAGCAAGATACGCGTTGAAAACATGGTTTTTTCTGTTTTGTCAAAGATAATTACAAAGGACGATATGTTTTATACAGATTTTGGTCTCAGAAACCAATGCTTAGTTACTATGTTAATCTATAAATATAAAAGAAAGTCGTGTTAGTTACACTATTTATAACTCAAGAACGGGTTTACCGATATGGCTGAAAATTGGTGAGGAGGTAACTTAGGGCCAGGAGACGGATACAGGACAATATTCATTTTTTCAATTTTTTTTTTCGAATTTATGCCTTGAAGAGCTGCTTTCTATTTAACTTACTAATATTATAAATGCGAATGTTTAGATGGATGTGATGGGTGTTTGAAGATATCTCTAGAGCGGCTGAACGGATCTCCATTTAAATTGGCATACGTATAGAACATAGTCTGAAAGAATACATAGGCTACACTAATTAAGTTTTTATATATCCACGCGGACGGAGTCGCGGGCGACAGCTAGTATAACATATTTATTTTGAAGTAATCAGCCTGAGAGGCGTTCATATTTATTGAAAAATCAATCAAAATCTAATATTAACAATAAACTTAGATTATCTTCAAGGGAAAACTTTTGAATTTTAAAATGGAATCGATTATATCCGGCTTCCTATACTCATTCCATATCTTCGCATACGGTAGTAAAATGGTCCTAGGAAAAGATGAATATAAAATTTTCCGACTCTAAAAGGTGTCATAAACGTATTGTTAGGTTTTAATGCACATTAAGACTTCACCGTGGCGGAAATAATAAATAAATAAAATACAGTTTTTATAACTAGAGTAATATTTTATACAGGTTCTGTATAGAATTGGCTAATAGGCTATATTGATAAATAAAGGCTATCCTTAGTATAGATTAAGTGTGAAAAATCTATACTAACAGTATAGTTAAGTAACCATCAAATGACTTTCAATGTGGCAGTAACAATAAATGACTAACCGTGGATTTCTGAGCCCAAAATCTCCGTTGAAAACATATTGTTCTGTCTGTGTTATCTATGACAGAGATGACGATATGTTCAATACATATATTTTGGTCTCAGAAACTCAAGGTAAAATGATTATAATCATCGCAACTTCGACTCAATTTTTTTTTGGTGGAAGTGATCTCTGACCCGAGAATTTTTAAGTGAGTAGTAGTTTTGTGATTGTACACAATAGATCGATCTATTTATAGGACAAAGCGTCGCTTCCGCCACATTCCGGCGCGTTTCCACGCAATCGTTATAATGACAGCTGGAGCATAGTTACCGTAAACGCGCGTTTGATCGCTGACTAAACGCAGACGCGTCTGCGTGATTTTACGAGTTCAGCTTTACAATGTTTATTATATAATAAAGTTTATTTATATTTTATTGTATAAGTAAGTGGTAATGTGCCAGTGATTCTTTTTAATTTTAAAAGAAAAAAGTAGACGTCGGAGACATTCCTTTTCAATACTAAAATAATTTTGAATAAATTTTATGATGAACGGACATAGCAAAGCTATTCAGAATTTTATTTGTAAATCCTTACGGATATGGAAAAAGAATAGGAAAAGAGACGAGAGAATGAAAGGATCATGGAAAATGAAAAGTTCTAATTCCACTCATTCATCCTTCGTTCATCTTTCGTTTGAACAAAAAACTAGTTTTCATACTTATAACACAAAATTAATGTTAAAGAATAGATATAGTAAGACAGATCGTGTTTACTGACGCGAAATATTTACCATTTCGCATTTTACAAAACCCATAACGTACAAACAATAAATCTAAGGTGAAAATAAAGTTTCGGCGCCGGCCAACAGGTGGCGCGTTATTCAAACGTAGTTACTGTCACGTTACTCGTAACTTTTTATTACAATACTGGTATTGTTATTGTTAACTCTCGTTTGAATTAAAACTTGTTATTGGAACATTAAGACAAGTAAAAAGTCAGCAAACCTTGTTGAGGTACTGAGCTTTCTTATTTGGTTACTTACTTTAAACGTATTTATTACTTTGTTGAACTATACATGAAACGAGCGTTCAAAAAGCGAGTCTAACCGTGGATTACAACCAAAGTCTCGGTTTAAAAAATATTGTTATCTCTATTTTATCAAAATTAATGACAAGGATAACGATATATTTAAACTGAAATTATCATTTCCTGACATACAATCTATTATTTGATAAAGTTCTCATGAAAGGAGTATTTATACTACTCAACTTGCTAGAATCCATCGATTTTATATGGAGAAATTCAATCTGAATAAATTTTATAAAGATCTACACAAATAATTAATAATAATCTAGTAGCGTTCTAAAACCACAACGCACATAGTCAAACCCCTGAATGATTAAGTATTGAGGAGTGGGACCCCTTACTAGTCTTTCACCGGCAAACCCTTTAAAATCGAGAGGCCGAGATGCTTTGTTGTTTAAAGTGGTTGCCTTATAGCGTTGTATCTTTTGACGATTCAGGCAATTGTTGTAACCCCCTATGTGAATTAGATTCTATTGTGTATGTCATTAAAGATTAGCTTGCACACATCCAGCCGTGTAAAGACGCTTTTGTTCAATATTTATGCTAGAACAGGGGTGATTTTAAATCTAACAGTGTAACAGAATTGTTGAGTATTGTGACATTTTTACCTTTAATAATAGCTTAGAAGTTTAGTAACATATCTGTTAACAAAGCAAAGCAATGCAGAATTTTATTAGTAAATCCATAATACGGACATGGAAAAAGAATAGGAAAAGAGACGAAAGTATGAATAAGGATCATGGAAAATGAAAAGTTCTAATTTCACTCATTCATCCTTCGTTCTTCGCTCGTAACGTAATCTTCACGAGAGCGATAGCTCTAATAACAGTGGTAGAGTCCGCTTTAACATCGCACGAATTGGCCCGGCTGGCCCGGTGAAATACCACGACCACACAGAAGACATTCGTAAAGTGGAAGCAATTCCGCGTTTCGTCTGATGTGGACATTCCGGAGATGACAATTTTTATGGAATGTTACATATATTTAAACAAATTTTGACAAGAAATAGATTTATATATAAGTTGTGTCTACCTCTGTCTACCTCATTATATTAATGCGGGTATCACACCTATTGTACACGTAACATAAACAAATGCAAAACAGAAGTTTACACAGTCTGTAACAGAGCTGAATCAATAAAATGGTGTAAATTGTACGGAGACTAAACTAACAAGGTTAACTGGGAACAGTTGTTTTATGAACCTTTAATTAATACAACGGTGTTTTATTTTAAAAATTAAACAGTTGAAAAATGTCTACGCCTTTGGATATATACAATAACGATCATTGGTTTTAAAAAACCATTGTTTTTACATGAAAATCTTACTAATATTATAAATGCGAAAGTTTAGATGGACGGATGAATAGATGTTTATATCATCAGCTCACTATACGTCCCCACTGAGGGGCTCGGAGCCTACCCTAAGACACGGGTGACTAGGCCAAAGTCAACCACGCTGACCCAGTGCGGGTTGGTTGACTTCACACATATAATTTCTTCTCAGATATGTGCAGGTTGCATCACGATGTTTTCCTTTACCGTAAGAACGTCGGATAAATGTACATAAGTAAATCGGAAATCGAAAAACACATTGGTACATGGCGGGATTCAAACCCAGGACCTGCAGATTGCAAGTGCTTGACCACTGAGTCACCAACGCTCCCGCACGCACGGATTGATGTTTGTTAGAAGGTATCTCCGGAACGGCTCAACGTATCTTGATGAAATTTGGCACAGATATAGTGTGGAAGGCTACTACTATTTTTTTTAATTCCGCGCGGACGGAGTCGCCGGCGAGACAGCTAGTTATGAATAATATGAAATACCTAAGTTGAATTCTATGAATTATTTGAATCGCATACAGTAAATACAAAATTTAAAAAACTATAATAATGTTTGTTTCTCATCATCTCGTTAGTACTGTATCATATCTTATTATACCAGGTCAGCGGTATAAAATAATTTTAACACCTCATGTTTTGGTACATTGTAAGAAAAATTGATTTGCGGTAACGTAAAAAGCTGTTATCCGTCAGCTTGGTGAAGGTTGATGTATGCTTATGGCAGTTTAACACGAAGGCAGAATCACAGAGCAGTACATAGTTCAGTATGGCTACTAAACGCACATTTACTGTGAAACATTACTGATCTGTTTCAAGGTGAGTTAGCATTTTCCAACACCTGTATTAACAACAATATGGCTTTCTCTTAGTTCAAAATGTGATAACAATAATGAAAATGGTTTCCGTATATTACATATACTATGACAGTTGAAATTCACGGTCAACGTTTGCGTTCAAACAATAGTACTGCAATGTCCAACTACTCTGCGTCAATGTTCTGCCCTCGTGTGAAACCAGTACCGAGGATACCGTAACGGCGTGTAAAAATGATTCACAACGTAGCCAACACGCTTGTGCGGACTGTACACAAATAAACGCCTCATAAAGTATTTGGTTTTACATTGTTTATGTCGTAAATCCTCTCTCGAGTATCTTTTAGTACGGAAACGGTAAATGATTCGGACTTACAGTGCGCCGGATTCGATTGCACATAAAGTTAACTGGAGTCTGCGCTTATATACTTACAGTATTTTGTCCCGGAGGCCTAATTTAGTCCTCTTTCCCTCCCCACCCTTTTTCTTATAAGGAAGGAAGTGGAAATGGACTTTCCGGATGAGAGGATGCATGAAAAGGAAAGATATTTTCTTTCTTTGCATCCTCTCCTTCGTCGATTTAAGGTAGGCAACGCATATGAAAATGCGTATGTCTATGGGCAACGGTCACTTCGCTATTTCAGCGATTTCAGGTGGCCGCTCGCTCGTTTGCCACCTTTTGATATAAAAAAAGTATATTAGTTTTATGTATTTATTAGCATGTATTGGCTATCTTATCTAGTAATAATTTAATTTTTGAATATATTAGTTCTTCAGAGACCCGATACAGAGTGGAGATAAGGACTGGAAAATGATTATTTGTTTTCTTTAATTATTTTTATGTTTAAGAAGACAAAACTTGGCCTAATGAACGTTGAAATGTCCAGAGACTCTTCGAGTTGGTTTAAAGTTATTCCCACGAAGTATATTAATTTATAACTTGGTAAAGAAAATTTGTAATATCCAGAATATTGTAGAGCTTTCACCGCATTGGAAGCTGGTATGGAATGCATCGATCTGTTATCTGACAGACGGAATGCGCGGATGTTCGGACGTAGAGCATTTACCCGCAAATATTTACGTTGCGCTTGTATCTACCAGAATTTAATTATTATTAATAGCTGTTGCCTGCAACTTCGTCTACACGGAATTAAAAAATCTAGTAATAATTATGCCAAAAAGTGAAAGAATTTTTCAAATAGCTTTAGTAACTTCGAAGTCTACTTAAAAGCAAAGAAACCAATAATAAAATTTGTCCTATTTATCAAATATCTATAGATTACTTTACTATTATAATAGAAGGTGACCATTTAATCTTTTACAAACAATATTTCTTTATTCTCATTTCAAATTAAAAGAAAACGTTTCAAGCATCCATTTCTTTTGATCGACGCTTATTTAGATTTGGATTTTCAAAGTTCCCTGCTGCTTACATCCATACATGACAATAAGTTCATTTTTTTATGATAAACTAGCTGTTAACCGCAACTCCGTCCGCGTGGATATGTAAAAAAGTTAATTAGTGTAGCCCACCCATCCATCCACATCACACCCATCTAACCATTCGCATTTACAATATTAGTAAGTTAAATATTTTTTTTGAATAATAAATAGTGTCCTATGTCCGTCTCCTGGCTCTAAGCTATCTCCTCACCAATTTTCAGGCATATCGGTAAAGCCGTTCTTGAGTTATAAATAGTGTAACTAACACGACTTTCTTTTATATATATAGATTTATCTTTGAAATCACAATAATGTAACCTAAAATGTATATAATCATCGAAATACGAGATCCATCATTTTCTAAATGAACTCTGAAAGAAAAACTGATTACAATAAAAGCAAATCCGCTCTCTGAAGTAAAAAGTAAACAGAATTTTAGTTCGGGGCGCAGACTTTCTGGCTCAATATGAGTGTGCTAGAAAATTTGTGCATACGAAGCGATTTTCACTTGTTAAGCCTAGATCTAGTGAGACTCGTGTTCAGCTTTTAAATCGAGTGGAATTTGTTACATTTTATTGCTCTCCGATGAAACCAGACTGCTTGTTAAACATGTTTAACTTGTATAGAATGAATATTTTTACGTTTCTTAATAATTCTTACTAATAATATTAATGCAAACGCTTAAATGGATGGATGTTTGTTTAAAATCTCCAGAACGGTTCTATAGATCTCGGTGAAATCTTTTTAAAAACGCGCGGTCAGAGTTGCGGGCGTCAGCTAGTTGAAAATACAAACGTTCTACACTTAGTAAAATTAAAGGTATTACTGTACTTCCATTGGCTAAATATCTGTGTTTGTTTATATGTGTTTTTATTCAAAGAGAATGAGACAGATGACATTTGATTCAGCAGTGGAATCCCAAGTTTACTTTTAAAATAGGCATTAAAAAGCCATTCTACATCTGATCGTTAACACAGCCTTCAAATATAATTAAGGGTGTAGAAAGAGGGTAAAGTTATCTCTTTTAGCTTGATTGTTAATTTATCGACGTGTACGAGGAAAGGTCTGCGTCGGCAGATCAAAGGCCTTTAAAATTAATTCTATTAAAAGCTGTTACTAATAGGCTTTATTTAAATTAATAAGTTCGTTTAAAAATTATAATATTCTTCCTTATATACTAATCGACTTTCGACTATTGAACTGTTTTTTTTTTAATTTTCATTATTACTTTTTTTATATCATAAGGTGGCAACGAGCGAGCGGCCACCTGAAATTGCTGAAATAGCGAAGTGACCGTTGCCCATAGACACGCAGTTTCATATGCGTTGCCTACCTTTAATCGACGGAGAAGAGGATGCACAGAAAGAAAAAAAATTCCCTTTCCATGCATCCACTCATCCGAAAAGTCCACTCCCTCTTCCCATCCTTTCCTTATAAGAAAAAGGGTGGGAAGGGAAAGAGGACTAAATTAGGCCACCGGGACGCACACTCATCAGATGAAACGCGGAATAGCTTCCACTTCACGCCTGTCTTCTATGTGGTCGTGGTGTTTCACCGGGCGAGCCGGGCCAATTCGTGCGAAGATGTTAAAGCGGGCTCTACCACTGTTAACACTGTTACACTTTCTCCCGCCGTTTTACACGGTTGGTACTACATATGTACATTATTAAGAAGCCATAGTTCCATTTTACACGTAATTTTAGTATATTTTATATACTATAATATTTATTTTAACAATGTTAGTGTCTGTGAAAATAAAGACTTGATTTGGTTTGCTTAATAATCATAGAAACAAGTCCATTTAAGTTCTATCAAGAAATTTGTTTACCAAGAGTTTGTTGGTTTGGTCTTAATAAAGTTAAATTGCATTCAAACTTAACTATCTATTTGAATTTGAATAAACTTATTTCGTTAAAATAAAACATTTAAAATGTTTAAACTGTTAACTACTTTTCTTCAAAAAGGAGGATGTTAGCAATTCGTCTGTATCTTTTTTTATGTGTGTTACCGCGTAACTCCGACCCTGGTGTTCCTATTTTGATTTTTTTTATCGAAAGGTTTAGCTTGCAGGATTTTTTTATTATTTTTTAAACTGACTAGAAGTTTAGTACATTTTGAGTTTAAGTTGAAAATGCGTTACGAAAATTTAGGACTTTTTTGCTTTTATTAATGACTAATTTTATAAAATGTGTGTCTATTTAAAGTTAACAACTAATAAGTTAACAAAACAGAAACAATAATATATATTTTTCGTATATAATTAAAAATTACTATCTTTAAGTAAAAATAGATAAAGAAAAAAAACAGAGACTTGTCGTACAAAAAAATGGTATATTTTTAATATTTATTCTTTAGTAATACATTTAACGATAACCTGATCCTGTTGTCACTTTTGGTAGCCTCGAAACGCCTCGTTTAAGGTTATATGACGTCACAAGTCGCTGACGTAAAAATCCTAAGCCTATAAATCTTTTCACGCTTCAAGATTACGATTATTCGGTAAATATTTCTGAAAAAGGAAGGCTGAGAATTGAGCCACAGGTAACAAAAAAAATTGTAGAATCATCTTAAAACATTTGAATAGCAGAATTTATTAATCACTATTTATTTGGCGCGCTTTTGTGACGTTTTGTTCTAAATTTAAATTACGCATATGTATGTTCTTATGACTTGTTTTCAATGTAACTGCATGGTAATTTACGAATGACATTCCACCGAAGAGCGTCAGTTGCTCAGTGAGTCAAGCATTGGATTTGCAATCTGCAGGTCCTGGGTTCGAATCCCGCCATGTACCAATGTGTTTTCCGATTTCCGTTTAACATATGTACATTTATCCCACGTTCTTACGGTGAAGGAAAACATCGTGATGCAACCTGCACATATCTGAGAAGAAATACAAATATATGTGTGAAGTCAACCAACCCGCACTTGGCCAGCGTGGTTGACTATGGCCTAATACCCTTAACGTAGGGTAAGCTCCGGGCCCCTTCGTTGGGACGTATAGTGAGCTGATGATGATGATAATTTCACTGAATAAAAGTCTTTGACAAAGACTTTTTATTATCTCTTGAAAATTCTTAAAAGAGTCTTATAAAAATGCTAATAGACAAGTGTAATTCTTTCGGGCCACATTCATTTGTTCAGAACGCTTCCAGGTAATAGAAAATGCAAATTTTTTATTTCTTTATTTATATTTAACCAATTTACAATAGTGCTTCAATAAAACTTTTATTGAAATTAAAACATATTTCAGTAAAAAGGTTAATTCAAGTATACTTTGGTTCAATGATTTTGTAGCTGGCCGCTTTGAAAATATTTAAATTCATAATTTGACCTATATAAAATGAATGAAACAATATTCGCCGGAGTGTGTTCTAAAAACGCAAAACAAAAAATACAGTTGAACACTATTTCGTTAAAACACGTGTTTTAACCCTTTGACAGCCGGTGATTGATATTATGGATGACGTGATGATAAAAGAGCATGTTTTAAAAACTGCTTTCGTTATAAGTTCTTTGTTTTTTATTCGTTAAGATTGCATTTCGAAAGCCTACGATTAATCATATCTATGAAAATCTCTGTATAAATTACATTGTCATAATTATATTTTAAACGGAGATTTTGGACTCAGAAACCCACGGTTAGAGATATGCATTTAACTCAATTCAACAATGGTTCAATTGTCTCTGCTATTAATGTCACTGTGAGGGTTCAGTTATTACTAAATTGAAAATTATTTAAATCTGCGACTGTCAGTTGACTTCCTTCATCGGAAACCTGGTAATGGAATTGGCGTGAATTCTAAAAACGATCTACACTAAAATAGATTTAAAACGCGTGGGACGTTTCTAATTAGGATTAAGGTTATCTAATTAATGTCAACGGAAAAAAACGGGACTTTCTTGGACCAAAACTAAATTTTATTACTTATTTTAAGATAAAGACCAATGTATGTTTTTATTTAAATGTTTCTGCAATGAAAACTCACAGTAACTCTAACAATTTAAATTACGAAACTCATAAAACAAACATCCGAGGAATTCACACGCAACACCCTAGACGATAACATCAATTGTTTTTTTTAACGCCTTGTTTTTTAACAAGCTACATCAATTTGTTTATTTACGTTAAATGATTAGCGCCTTTTTGTTGAAAATATTTTTTTCTTTATTTGTTTTTCTTCCTATGTTTTATGTAAAAACATTTTTAGGGATATTTCAATTTTATTTATCAAGCTAAAAGCGGATTTCAGTTTTTTTATATCATAAGATGGCAAACGAGCAAGCGGTCACCTGAAATCGCTGTAATAGCGAAGTGATCGTTGCCCATAGACATACGCAATTGCAAATGCATTGCCTACCTTTAATCGACTGAGGAGAGGATGCAAAGAAAGAAAATATTTTCCCTTTCCATGCATCCTCTCACCCGGAAAGTCCACTTCCACTTTCCATCCTTTCCTTATAAAGAAAAGGATGGGAAGAGAAAGAGGACTAAATTAGACCTCCGGGACGCACACTCATCAGACGAAACGCGGAATTGCTGTATGTATAGATGTAGTAAAGGGGAACACTCCGCAGTGTACCGATGACCTTGGTCATCCAAGATATTTGAAAAGAACAATAGTAAGCAGTACTATTAAAGAGTTTAGTAAAAGTACAGAGAAGTTGAATATTTTACTCCGAAAAATATTGTTGTAAGCAATTTTTATTTATTATTTCGAAAACCTAAAGTAATTCCATTAAAAAGTTTTTACGGAATAAAATAAAATTGTTCCGTGATGCGTTCTTTCATTTCCCTATTCCTCGTCTGGAAATAGAATTGTGGATTTGAATTTGTGTACTTTCGAAACAAAGCAGCAACGAAATGTTTTAAGTTAGTTCCTGGATGAAATCGAAGAGAAAACTTTCAACTTAAAAGATAAATACGAACTTTTTATTTATTATTTAAGTAACGCTTCGTTTACTTGTTCTTAAGTTTATAGATATTTAAATTATATCATTAAACGTTACGTAATTTCGCAGGGCTTGAGTTTCAAATGGAAATTACAATAGAATAAAAAGAAGTACATCCATTTTTTTATTCTTAAAGAGCCATACTAGGTCATGTAACGAAAGAATATCGTGTCTGCTTAACCTAAGATTCAAAAATTACTTATATGTTTCGATTTTAATAAACTACATCTTATCTATCGATCTGCGGGAGCTACAAGCGATGGACTGGCAGGAAAAGGCGTAAGACAGGGGACTTTGGCGATTTCTTGTGTCGGAGTCCAAGACTCACTTTGGGTTGATGCGCCAGTGGAGTAAGTAAGTAAATATCTATCGATTTGGTTATAGCACCCGTGTCAAAACATAGTATTTTCTTTAATATAGTATCGAGTCATTATAAAATATTTGAACGAGACTGTTATGTACTTTTAAACAGATTTCCTTTTTGTTTTTGTTCATTGTTAAAGATACACTTCAGTGGTACGGACCACTCGAGACTTTACAAATTAAAAACTTTAATAACGAGGTATCATCGCTTTGATATTGGAACTGAATTTACTTTGACTACACTCCATAGAGTCCGACTTCTATAGTTAAACTGTTCAAACGGTTTTACAATAACGTCGCGCATTATAATTAAAAAATAAAAATAAATTGTCAAAACCAGAGATTCCCAAACTTTTATTTCAAAAAATTTCTGGTTTCGATGAAGTCCTTATTGTGAATACTCAACTTAATGTCCTTTAAACCTCCGGAGAGTCTTCCATAGACTTCAGAGATCCGTTTAGACTATTTTAAGAAGCGATCCTTGGGTTGTCGGTTTTTCAGCTCTATACTAAATGGCGCTAATAGCTTCGAGATGTTCGAATGTCAATACATTTAAACTATTAAAGGTTATGGTAATATGAAAGTGCCAGTACTTTGTCCAGGAACACCATTTACAGTATAATAATTGCGGTATACAGCGCTTTATTAACATATTAAGGCCGTAAAACGCTGTATCAGCTTTTGAAACACTCACTTCATGTTGTCCCGAGTGCATTTCATTGTGTCAAATGGATTACTATGTAAATTGACACTTTAATAATACTGGCTCAATTTTTACATACAAAAAATCCAATTTCATTAAATGTATACCATGTCATGGCAGCTGATGTGACGACAATCGGACTGACATGATCCGAGACCAAGGAAAAGCCCAAGATAGAGCGAGCTGGTCAACTGTGGACGCCCTCTGTCTCACTACGGGGACATCAATAAGTTAAGACATACCATAGCAAAGATTGCTTAATTGTAGTGCAAAAGAGATAATTTCTTTATTTTTTTGGTACAGTGCTGGGAAAGTCTATGTACAGCGGTGGGCGGCATATGGCAGAAACGAACGAAAGAACAGTTGTGAAGAATAAAAAACCTATATCGACGTATAAGTGCTATAGTGGACGTGAGCCCAAAATAAATTTACTTTTGACATAACACAAATTATATTTACAAATATTGACGTCATTATAAGACAAAACTGATCGCGAAAATAACGAGTTTTCAGGTGTTTGTTTCGATGTGAGTGGGCTGAGCTTTGTATAACACCCACGCATAAGAAAACTTAACGATATCAATCATTTAGTTAATATACTAGCTGCTGACGTCAGCAATAAGTTGTCGTTATAAAAATAACCTAAAGGGTGATATTAATAGCTTTTTAGCTCGTGAAAATTAACTAATAAATAACTAATAACTAGTCTTGTCTTTTAACAGTGGTAGAGGCCGCTTTAACATCTTCGCACGAATTGTCCTGGCTCGCCCGCTGAAATACCACGACCACACAGAAGACAGGCGTGAAGTGGAAGCAATTCCGCGTTTCGTCTGATGAGTGTGCGTCCCGGAGGCCTAATTTAGTGATCTTTCCCTTCCCATCCTTTTCTTTATAAGGAAAAGATGGGAAGTGTAAGTGGACTTTCCGGATGAGAGGATGCATGGAAAGAGAAGATATTTTCTTTCTGTGCATCCTCTACTCCGTCGATTTAGGATAGGCAACGCATATGCAATTGCGTATGTCTATGGGCAACGGTCACTTCGCTATTTCAGCGATTTCAGGTGGCCGCTCGCTCGTTTGCCTCCTTTTCATATAAAAAAAGTTTTAATTTTAAATATAAATAACTTTTTGGAATAACTGTTTCCAAGCTTACTTAATGTCTTTCAAGTTCTTGTTAAGCGATTACGATAAAGTTTTATGAACGACTCAAGACAGGCACCTTTTGAAAGTTGACATAATAAAAGTAAATAGCAAACGTGTAAATTGTCATCTAAGTTCTTGAATCGAGAGAAGTATTCGGATATAACTTATTAAAAACTAGCTTTTGCCCGCGACTCTGTCTGTGTAAAAAAATAGAAGCCTATATGTTCTTCCAGATTATGTTCTACATTTGTGCCAAAATTCATCGAGATCCGTTGAGTCGTACCAGACATACATTCTAACATCTCCATCCATTTATCTTTCCTTTCGCATTTATAATATTAGTAAGATAAACATTAACTATAACGTAATATCGTAGCGGATAATAATATCAAATACATAAATAATTGAAAATAAACCCTTGGGGTTGAAGTTAAAAACTAAATCTCCGTAGTAATTTTAAAATAATGAAATAAGTGGCGAAGCCGCTTCCGTAGATTGCTCCGACTAACCCGATTAGCCACTACCGCGCCATCTTGCTTCGCCATGTATTAACCTCAGATCCGCTACATTGCACGCTTCAATTTTATTTCTAATATAATTTACGTTGCTCAAAGAGGTTTTATATTGAAATATTGCAACTCAACATGCGCTTGTCATGTTTAATATAATATCTTAGTGTTCAAATTAATTTCTTGGACAAGTAGGACGATAAAAGCGAACGGCAATGAATCCCTTATGGATCTTTAGTTCTATCTTAACACTTCAGTACTCAATGATATTAAACGTTGATTTCCACTGAAGCACCGATCCAAAAACATAATATTACTATCGCATTTTATTAAATTAGACTGAGAGAGATAAAAGAGCAAGGAGACACTCAATAATTTACTTTATTTCTACGAAAATCATACAGACTAATTGAAAACCTATTCCGGTTTTGAAATCGTTTAAAAATGATATTGTTTAAATGCTTAGGAAACTACATACATGTTACTTACTAGATGTTGCACGCGAATCCGTCCGCGCGGAATTAAAAAAAACAATATGTAGCCTATGTGTTCTTCCAGACTGTGTTCTATGTGTATGCCAAATTCTATCGAGACCGGTTCAGCCGTTCTGGAGGTACCTTCAAACAAACATCCATCCAAGATTCGTTTTAAGCGTTTGTATATCACTATAAACTGTAGTAATTTGCGACAAGTACGAGTAGGCAATGTTCCCACGCGGTCGATATCGCCCGCTTGGAATCCAACGAAAGTGTCAGGACAGACACTGGACGTATTTATTACATAACTGAGAACGGTCCCAGTCACAAAGTCACGGGAAGGTCCTATGTATTATGTAACAGCAAGAAATCAGCACATAATTTTACAGTTTTAAAAACATAACTAGATTAATATGTGAAACCTACACTACAAAAACTACTGACTAGGTTGACGCAGCGGCCCAAATACATGTCGAAATGATGTTCAAGGTGTCAAACGCGTATCCATGTTAGCCCTCCACAGTACGGTTGGATGGATGAGGCGGGCAAAGATCTTCGGGAGCTAAAAGACTCCTAAAATCATATGACTTCAGATTAGCTGTAAATTATGTTTTTTTTAATATCATAAGGTGGCAAACGAGCGAGCGGCCACCTGAAATCATGGAGAGAATGCACGGAAAGAAAATATTTTTCCCTCCCATGCATCCTCTCATCCGGAAAGTCCACTTTCACTTCCCATCCTTTCCTTATAAGAAAAAGGGTGGGAAGGGAAAGAGGACTAAATTAGGCCTCCGGGCACACACTCATCAGACGAAACGCGGAATTGCTTCCTCTTCACGCATGTCTTCGGTGAATTATTATTATTTTTTTTTTATAAGAGAAGGGGGCAAACGAGCGGCGGGAACACCAAGGTGATCATCGACACCCATGGACATCTGCAACACCAGAGGAACTGTAGATGCGTTGCCGGCCTTTAATGAATTATATGTAATTTGTTCAATAGTATTTCCCATTATAGTGTTAGAATATAAATATAAGTGGATAAGGTAAGCTAGTCGTGAAATGGATTACATTAGCAAGGTCTTATAGCTTAGCGATTTAATTTTATTATATCTAACAGATCTATTTATATAAAAAAGTTATGTAAACATAGCTTCAGATTCTCCTAGACTCATTGTTATATAGGACTTGAAGAGAACAATATACTCGTAGTTTAGTTAATTATTAGAGTGAAGAGATGTCTTGCAATCCTAATTTACAATTCTCATAAGTATTGATTTTGTACGTGTGAGTATTGATTAAAAGGCGATCTTTGAGCGAGGTCTATGTCCAGTAGTAGGAGTCATATGGTTGAAGAGAGAGAGAGAGGAAAGGAAAAAGAGAGGGAGAGAGAGTATTGATAGCCTTAAATTCATTCCTTCAATTAAAAGAAAATTAAAAGAATAATAATTGGTGCATATTAACAAAAAAAATGTTACGTAAATAAAGTAACTTAAGTTATCTGTATTTTAGGCTACTAATTTCAGAATGAATCAACAAAACTAACGAGTGTTTTAGAATTATAATGAGCAGGTTCATATTTAATCAAATAACTTTAATGTGTAAACAAAATCAATTCTTTAATTAGTGAACTGTATCCAAGTATCATCTTCATCAGCTTACTATACGTCCCCATCGGGGGGCTCGGAACCTACCCTAAGTCAAGGGTGATTAGGCCATAGTCAACCACGCTGGCCAAGTGCGGGTTGGTTGACTTCCCACATATCTTTGAATTACTTCTCTGATATGTGCAGGTTGCATCACGATGTTTTCCTTCACCGTAAGAACGTCGGATAAATGTACATATGTAAATCGGAAATCGAAAAACACATTGGTACATGGCGGGATCGAAGTATCAAACCACGATAAAAGTTTAATGTTAAAACGATGCCTATTCAATAGAACCCATATAATGTTGATCTACTGGTTTGTTGGTTGAATTTAACATGTAAGGTTTCCAATCAAATAGAAGTCGATACGTTTTGTTATAGAGTCAGACAGACAACGATCTTTCTGGAATAAACTAAAATGTATCTTAGTAATATTATAAATGCGAAAGTTTCGATCAGTCTTTCCCAAAATGGGCGATAACGGGCGACCGGCAGCGCCCACAAGGGGGCTCTTGTGGGCGCTGCAGGTCTCAAGTTGCGGGTTATAGTAAAAGTTTCGTTTAGAATTGTCCGTTAATATACATATATAGGACACAATAATTCATTAATTTAATTTAAAGTTATAGTGGTTTTAAATATGTGAAAATATGGGGGCGCTAAAAATATTTATTCTCAAAGTGGGCAGTAGACAAAATAAGTCCGGGAATCACTGGTTTAGATGGATGGATATTTGTTAGAACGTATATCCAGAACGGATCATGAATCTCACTGATATTTGTGATACAAGTAGAACATAGCCTGGAAGAGCACATAGTCTACTATTTTTTTTTAATTCCGCGCGGACGCAATCGCGGACGACAGCTACTTATTTATATTGATTACTATTTAATTTTCTGTGTTACTAATTTGCTAGCCTAAGCCTCACGTATCATTTAAAAGTTATATCCAAAGCTCTATTCCCAAACCTAAATATAACAAAATAAACACAGTGGTTATAAATCTATAAAACTACTAGGATTGGAAATAAAAGTCGGGTTTGCGAAGTAATTACACCGACGGCGACCATTCAATACCTTATAAACTTCTCGACCCTTTAGAGTTGCGAATCGGTTTAGAAACTCAAAAACTTGATCGAATATCGATTCCCAGAGTTGCAATGTTAAACTTCCAAGTTTATGGAAATGAAATATTGATTCTGTTTCAAAGTTTGCCTTATCCAATGAATAACAACTTAACAAAATACTAAAGACCGGTCTCATTTTTGTACGAGTAATTAACATCTATATATATAAAAGAAAGTCGTGTTAGTTACACTATTTATAACTCAAGAACGGCTTTACCGATATGGCTGAAAATTGGTGAGGAGGTAGCTTAGAGCCAGGAGACGGACATAGGATACTATTTATTCATTTTTTTCGAATTTATGGCTTGAAGAGCTGCTTTTTATTTAACTTACTAAAATTATAAATGCGTATGTTTAGATAGATGTGATGGGGATGGATGGATTGGTGTTTGAAGATATCTCTAGAACGGCTGAACGGTTATCGATTAAATTTGGCATACGTATAGAACATAGTCTGAAAGAACACATAGGCTACACTAATTAAGTTTATATATGCACGCGGAGGGAGTCGCGTGAGACAGCTAGTTATAGAATAAATTACATATTTAAGGCAAAATATTGTTCGTTTAAATTGAATTGTTCTACTAATTAATTCAAGTAACGATTTTTTCTCACTTATAAAAACAAAGAAGCAATTTAAAAAAATGTTTCTAATAAGTGTTCTAACTAAACTATTAATTTTTAATTATTTTAATACTAATTAAAATAAGTACAAGTCGGGCGTAAGTTCTCAGTCATGCACGAAGTCGGCTTACACGCCTACTCGGGTTCTATTAAAAAGTATAAGTTTTGCGTTCTATAAACCATAAAAAAAGTAAAATAAAATAATGCCTATTTTATACAATAAAATAAAACTCTGAACACACAACAAATATACGATAAATTAATATACAATAGACGATTTAATCCTTCATCATACGTAAAGACCTATGGTTTCCTACACCAAAATCTCTGTATAAAACACATCATCATCCCAGTCTATTATCTTTGGCAAAACAGAGATAGCAATATGGTTGAAAGGGATATTTTGACCTAATATACGCTAAATAACTTAATAATTTTACTATTGATTTTTTATAATAGCTTTGTAAGAAGCTAATAACTTCGCACGTAATATTTTGTTAGCCGCATGTATGTAGTTATCATGATTCAGCATTAATTGATATGTTACGAAAACCGCATGTCTGTTGGTCTGTTTACGCTAACAATAAACTTTTGGCAGATGTCTTACGTAACTGGCGCGTATTGTGGAATCATAAAGTAATTAAATTATAACATTTGAAATAATTTAACAAGATAAAATAAACAAGACGAGTTCAAATCTTATACATAAAATTCTCGTGTCACAATTTTCGTTCCCATACTCCTCCGAAACGGCTTGGCCGATTCTCATGGAATTTTGTGAGCATATTGAGTAGGTCTGAGAATCGGCCAACATCTATTTTTAATCCCGCGCGGACGGAGTCGCGGGCGACAGCTATTGTAAATATATTGTTTACAACTTGTGTTATTTAAAAATAAATTAAATAATTTGAACTTGGAATGCGTCATATCGTTATTTAAAAAAAACTAAATAATTTGAATTTGGAATGCGTCAAATATGACGCATTCCAAATTCAAATCCGTATATTATTTTTCTTGTCTTTTTAATTTTGAGTCTGTATTATTACTAGGATATTTTTATTTGAAACTCTTAAACAGATTTGGTTTATGTTTTGAACATTAGAAAAATTGCGTTATGCCCAAGAAATATTTATTAATCATGTGAATTACGCAAATACACCTTTCTCTTGCATATTTATTAACTCCACTCCACTCCAAAGCTCCACTTTTCATATAAGGATTGGCAGGCACGTGAAACTAATCGATATAATTCCATTAATAATAGTGCAGGGTCTCGCGTCAAATCTAAAACTGATTGATGACTCTTCAACATCTAGCATTCTGGTATTAAAACTGAAAATACCAATTCCAATTTTAAACATTTTTTTTTGAACACGATTGAATTTAATTTTGTTAAATTGTGTCTCACTTGTGACTTTAGATTTACAAGCACTCTGATATATTTTGTAATTATGATTTACAATGCTAGAAATATAATAAAAAAATTAGCGTCCTTTTCCACTACGGAGACAGTCGTACCTAAAAAAAAATTTTTTTTTTGGAAGGGATTTCTGGATATGCTGGTAGGATGTGAACTATCATTTATAATTTTGAAATAGTTTTTATATCACACCGTCCTAATAGGGATAAAAACTTAGTAATATTTTTTTTAATCCTGCAATTACGGCAGTTCAGCAATTCTGGCAAAGGACTTTAAAACGTAGACATGCTCTTAACAAGTTTCCCTTGTGATAAAGGAATTTCACAGTTATGTCCTTGGAAATATAGTTGCATATTAAATTAAACCTATTTAAAAACAAATACATAAAATTAAATTGGAAAGAAAGTTAAAACATTTTTATATTTTCTCATTCTAAGTTGCATTGTTACATACAAGCTTCGTGTTAAAAATGTGACGATAGTATTAAAAATATTACTTTTTAGATCCGTAATATTTACTAATATATTTGACAGTAAATCTAATCAAAAACACAAGCGGTCGCCCGCGACTCCGCTCGCGTAGGATTTAAAAAAGGTACCTATGAATTATTCAAACTTTCGTGAGACATTCTACTAAACTGATATAAAAACGGCTAAACATTCACGTATATTCGTCCGGTGGCGACACCGACTAGTTTCGAGCCCATCGCTGGCCCTTCATCAGGATGAGTGGTACTGGTATTATTTCGCGGACGCGGCCCGTCGCTCACTGAGTGAGTAATACCAGTAATACCAGTACCACTAGTCGGTGCCGCCACCGGACGAATATACGTGAGTGTTTAGCCGTTTTTATATAAGTTTAGTAACCTATGTGTTCTTTGAGACTATGTTCTACATCTATGCCAAATTTCAACAGGATCTGTTCAGCCGTTCTGTTGATACCTTGTAACAAACAAACATCCATCCATCTAAACAATCACATTTATAATATTAGTGTTATAATAACAAAGTATAAATTGATTTTGTTGATTGAGTATTGGTTTGATCGAAGATAAATACCAAACAAAACTTCAACAACAACTCAAATTATACTCAAATTAAATTGTAAGGAACAAATTAAAAGTACAGAAATAGAAATAATTGTTTCCGATCTAAAAATTAAATGTTAAAATAACTGTTTCTTGGAAGCTGACGAGTTGTTAGAAAGGTAGAGAAAATGCTTACTTTATCAGAAAAGATTCATTTTATGTTTATTTTATATTATTTTATGCGTTAATCTGTTAAACTATTCACCAAATAAACGATGACAAATGCCACATAGCATTACAAGAATTACTCAAGAATCTGTAGTCGAATTACGAAATTATAAAAATTGTGATAACGTTTGTTGCTTCCTAAAGTCAGTGAAACATCATCAGCTCACAACACAACCCCACCAAGGACCTCGGAGCCTATCCTAAGTTAGGGGTGATTAGGCCATAGTCAGTGCGGGTTGGTAGACTTCCCACATATCTTTGATCTTCGCAGATATGTTCAGGTTGCATCACGATGTTTTCCTTCACCCTAAAAATATGGGATAAATGTACATATGTAAATCGAAATCGAAATGGAAAAACACATTGGTACATGGCGGTATTCGAACCCAGGACCTGTAGATTACAAGTCAAGTGCCTGCCCTGAGCCACCGACACCCCAACAGTGACACTAACAAAGAATTTAAATTGTAAAGTCAAACCAAGTTATTTGACGCGATTTGACGGGCGCTGCTATCGCGGTTAGGTCTATTAGAAAATATGTAAAACCGACATGGGCATAGAGAATGTAATAGAAAAAAATAGCAGCTACTGTACCAAAGACATAGTTTACAGGGGGGCGTTAGTGAGCTGTCATATTTAGTTTGACCGTTTTACTTATACCGGGTAAGATATCCTTGTCGATATATACAGCTGGGTAAACATTTTATTATAATTTCGTTACCTTTTTGGTAAAGTATGGTGAACAGGGTCGGCTGAGTAATTTGTGCGTCATTACTACGTACTAAGTGCCATTGTTCTGCATTCTACTGTCTGAACAATTAATTCAACTAATTTGGGACTCACAATAGACTTGAAAAAACCGTGTCGTCGGTAACCGTTTTGTTAAAAATAATTATTGTTAATAATCTTACTCATAATACGAAAGTTTAGATGTATGGATTGATAGATGTTGGTTAGAAGGTATCTCCAGTATAATTCAAGGAATCTCCATGTTATTTGGCATGGATATAGAACATAGTTTGGTAAAATACATAGGCTACTAATTAAGTTTCTTTTTTTATGCCGCGCGGGCGGAGTCGTGGGCGACAACTAATTATAATAGAACCCATTGGTGTAACATCAGTATAAAAACATATAGTTTTTTTTTATAAAAAAATTGTTGTTTTATTACCAAAAGAAAATTCATAAAAAATTATGTTTGCTGAACATACACTGTACATTATTTTTTCGTCGATTCGTTGAGACGTATAACATCGAAAATAGCTTTTGGTAAAATGTTCCCCGAGAGAATTCTTGTAATACACTTTCTATTTTATTTCATACATATTTTTTTGAAATGAACTCGTAAATATAGATGTAATAAGTCAAACAGATAATTGCTAAAAAAAACCATCGAATTCAAAACAATCGTTATGTACATGCAAGTTACTTCATCATCAGCTAACTATAAGTCCCCACCGCGGGGCTCAGAGCCTACCCTAAATTATAGGTGACTAGGCCATAGTCAACCACGCTGGTCCAGTACGGGTTGGTTGACTTCACACATATCTTTGAATTTCTTTGCAGATATGTGCAGGTTGCATCACGATGTTATCCTTCACCGTAAGAACGTCGAATAAATGTACATATATAAATCGAAAAACACATTGGTACATGGCGCTGATACTCCTGAGCGACCGACGTTCTACAAGTTACTTTATTTATCTCATCATCAACCTGCCCTTATCCCTACGGATGGTCGGCACAGTATGTACTCCATACATCTCTAACATTCGTCATATCTGAATCTACTTACGCATATTCTATTTCACACAATCCATCTATACTTTCTTTGGTCTTCCTCTATCTTTGTAGCTATCCATATTCAATTCAAGTTTTTTTTTGTCGGTGTTTTGGCAGAAACTCACGATTAGTGACAGTTAACTTAGATGCTTTTTATTGTTAAGTAAAATGAATATATATTTTGTCAATGGCTCATCAGCCAGAGTATACTGAATATTAATGGAAACTAAATACAGGTAGTTTATAAACAGATAAATCATTTATAACTTAATTATACATTTATCTAAATAATCGACAAAGACGTAATTTAGTCTCCGTCATTCGATGGTTGCTTCCGAAAATCATTTCGAGCTCCACTAATTTTGCTAATTGCGAAAACGTCAATTAGGAAGATAAACAAGCGTCCCTGTTGTTCCATTTCAGTGTACAGTCTAAGAATTAAATTTGCTTCCCGCCTCGAAGCGAATACCGGAGAACAGTCACGTTCTGTGTGGGTGTAATGGGTAGGAAATAAATGTCCTCTACTGTAAGTCCCTAATAAATACGTAATGCCGTTTTACATCGATCCAATGTCATGTGGCATCGCTCCCACAGCAGCATATTGCAAGAATCTATTCAAGATATACCGTCTATGTTGATTTTTACGAAAAGGGCCGGTTTTAGAGTTTCCGGTGCCCTGGGCGAGATTTTGCGGCACTCTCTTTTTTGGTGTCGGGGGAAATATCCAACGCTGGCGCCTGCGGCCCCCCTTGTTGCCGGCGCCCTGGTCTATGAAATTTTAAAAGAGTTGTGACCCGAAATTCGTAACCGAAACTTGCAAATTTTTTTATGTACCGATTATAGAAAAGATGAGGTTATTCGTAAATATATTTGTTAAAGAAATTGAGTATTAAATATAATATGTGTTACACATTTATTTCACATTTTAGCTTCGTAACAGCGTAACCCAATTTCCCTTTACATCCAATTAGATGAATGTTGAATATTTATGTCCTACCTAATTTACATATACGTAAAAATATCCTTTTTATATTTAGAAACGTCGGAAAAATATAATAAAGATATAAGTCAAATAATACTGAGTTAAATATAACTCTGTTAACCTAAGTTGAGATTGTTCCAATCTATAGTTTCTACGGAGTATTAGAAAACTTTTGTATGTATTTAATCTCAAACATGGATAGTAAACCATATGGAAAAGCGTCTAATTAGTATATAGAAATGTAGTTTTCAAATTCAATAGATATTTAAATATTTGCTTGATCTAGATTTGTCGTACTAAATCTATACTGAGGATTCTCTTATTTATCACTTAATAATTCCAAAGGTTTCATTCTTATTAAGCATATACTTGACCCATAATGGCGTAGATAAAGACGCAAAAAAGTGGGCATTGCAAATTGGAAGTCCGTGGCCAGTGATAGACGGAGGTGGCAAAAGGTGCTAGACCAAGCCAAGGTCCACAAAAGGCTGTAGAGGTAGAAGAAGATAAACTTGATACAGCTTAGTGAAGTTTTGGCTTTAAAAATGTTAATTTTTAATCCTCTTTAAATTTTATCGTGACATCTTCAAAATCAGAAAACGTTTTAAGTTTGTTTTGAAATTAAAATAATTCTAAGTAGACAGCAAATTTAAATGAAGATTAACCTTTTAAACTTTATTATGCTTATCCTAAAATATTAATAAAATTTCATTTACGACTGGGTAAAGACTAGACCGCAAACTGCCTTTTCTTGACAAAAGGTAAAAAAAAACAATACTTCTTGGGTATTATTCTAGATTTTTTATAATCATCAAGACGGTCTAGACTGCAGAAATATGTTACTTTGTTTTATATCTAATATCTATATAATAAACATAGTCTAAATATAATATTAGATGTTATTTTGTGCTTGGACTTCTGATAGGTTCTTTTAACATCGTTTCTGTAAAAAAAAACTTAGAAAAAAGTAAAAAATATGAACAAATCTCAATAATAAGGCTTAGTTATTAGTCCTCTTTGACTCGAAACAATAATGTGATACCGAAAATTTTATATTTTTGGTATCACATAATCTTATTAAACAAGCCGTATAGTATGCGTAGGTAATCAGATTTGTCTATCACGGGCTTCCTAAAGTGTTTCTAGACATGTTTTTGAATAAAAACCAAGCATGTTGGAATACATAACTAAAACATGGACATTTTACAGTGTTAAAGGAAGTATAAAGACATAAAATCAAGGTTAATTCATGTTGTAGAAATGAGTAGCATTACTGCAGATTACGAGTAATAACTGCACTGAACGAGACTAACTAAACCCAAGTGTAGACGCTTTAAATTAGTTTGTACACATAACCTTATCAATAAACATGAGTATATGCAAGAAAAAGTATGCAAGAATCGCCAAATGTAAACTTTATATATCTATTGAATTGGATTGAGCACCAATATCAGGGGTGGCGAACCATTGGCACAGGCGCACTTGATGACACGCGACGAAATGTTTTCTTTTTTTTTATTTCTTATACAAAAACTTCACATAACAAATTAAACATCGGTTAGACAGCAGTGCTAAAAATCCACTGGGTTTAGGTATACTTACTGGTCGCTTATTAATTTATAATATTAGCAAATTAACAAATACAGACATTATTAACCATTTCACAATTATATTAAACAAAAAGAACAGAGATTAAACGGTTTTTTCAGACTATAATAGGAAGACAAAAAAGCGAAACAAAAGAAATAGATATATAAAACAATTGATTGTTAAGTTGCAATAAATATAAGTTATATATTTAAAAGTGGCGATTTGAAAATTCTTTTACATTTTTCTGGTTTCTTAACGATTTGGTCAAGCACGGCGCATTCCAGATCCTTGAGCAGCATTCAATACCTTATTTATCACAAAATATGTTATTCTCTATGATAAAGGTACGAAAAGGTAATATATATTTTTTAACGAGCGAATACGAGTGATTTCTATACTACGAAATGTTCCCAATAATCACGAAGTTAAGATTTGATGATACGTTTATGCCATCACCATCATCATCAGCTCGTACGTCCCCACCGAGGAGCTCGGAGCCTACCCTGAGTTAAGGGTAAGGCCATAGTCAACCACGCTGGCCAATTGCGGGTTGGTTGACTTCACACATATCTTTGAATTTCTTCTCAGATATGTGCAGGTTGCATCACGATGTTTTCCTTCACCGTAAGACCGTCGTATAAATGTACATATGTAAATCGGAAATCGAAAAATACATTGGTACATGGCGGGATTCGAACCCAGGACCTGCAGATTACAAGTCAAGTGCTTGGCCACTGAGCAACCGACGCTCTATGTTTATGTCATGTTTATACGTAAAGGTTTGCTATCCCTGACTCGTAATAGAATAAAATAAAAGTTATGTCACCATTAATACACTGTTAACGTAATTATAGTATTCCCTAATTGGTGTAATATATTACACGTACAATGATAAATGGTTATTACTTTACACGACACCCGTAGTTAGTTACATAAATACATTTTACACATATATTTTGCGGCGTTCGTATGACCGTAATACGGTCTGCGGTGTTGAATGTAAAAATTAAGTTAATCTTTTATGTGACTTTTTAAGTTAACTGCTTAGGTTTTCATACTAGCTGTCGCCCGCGACTCCGTCCGCGCGGGAATAAAATAGATGTTGGCCGATTCTCAGACCTACTCAATATGCTCACATAATTTCATGAGAATCGGTCAAGCCGTTTCGTTTTATATATAAGATTATTGATACAGTGTTTTATACTTTTTTTATATTAAATTTCACATGAATTGTTTAGTTTATCACTCTAATACTTTATTTAAAAATAATTAATATATTCAAATCGTGGTCAAATCGAATTAAAATTCATTTTAACATTTCAAGAGAACTGAAAGAGCTACTTCAAAATTTAATTACACGAAATTGTGAATATACCAAAGTACTACATGTCAGTGGATCCGTTTTATTGCAATTTGGCAAATGCACTTCCCTTTGCGGAACGTTTTCCCGTTTCGAAATTAACTTGGAAACTCGTGGAATGAAAGTATCATTCAGATATAATCAACATACATTTTTGTAGAATGCTAAATTAATATTAGGTTGTCTCTTTGATGCATTGAGGTGTTTATATTACTAAAAACTCTATCTGCTTTCACAGTTTTGTTACTATTTTATAAAAGATAATCAAAATAACGCTATTACATTATTATTTTTATCTAATACCTATAGATGTAATAGTTTGTGGGGTTATATAATTTTTTATAAGAAGTTTAATTGACGTCAAATATAGTCAACTCACTGTCATCCGCGACATGGCCCGAGCGGATTAAAAAAATAAGAGTTAAATAAACCTATGTGTTCTTTCAGACTATGTTCGATGTGTATGCCAAATTTCAGCGACATCCATGCATCCGTAGTAGAACCTTCAAACAAGCATCCATCCATCTATCCATCCAAACATTCGCATTTATAATATTAGCAAGATAGTAAGATATATGACTTTCCCTGCCTGGTCTCAGATCCAGAGTCAGACCCAAAACGAGATAGAAAGATGTAGTAATAAAAGACATAAGTGAGTGCCAAGTCTCAGAAGAAGATCACATGGACAGAGCGAAGTGGAAGAGACAGATTGGGAAAGCTGTCTCCACCACCTTGTGGGATCCAAGCTAGGCAGAGAGAGAGAGAGAGTGTGTGAGATAAGTGACATTTAATTTATGTTAACATTTGTATTTTAGTACTCTATCTACCCTAAATGTAATTTGGGGCGTGATAATGTATGGCGCTTACACATAAATCAAAACGTGAAATGAGAAACATTAGTCATAACACTTAGTTCAATGTGTTGTTTTCAGCACCGATTATTTATAGCTATACAATGCTGAAGACTTTATGGAAGGGAGAGATTATTATTATTTAAATTTCGAATATAAAACCAAGAATGTATACTTTCTTAAAAGTTTTTGAAAGGATTAATATTAACTTTATATGTTTTCGATTAACAAATTAACTTCTTCTTGTTAATACTTCATAATTAGATTCCTTGTTACGAAACTTCTAACAATGTTTTAAGATTTTATTAATATGAAGAGGAAATTCTTAATTTAACTTTCCAAAAGTATTTAATATAATTAACAGTAAATAAACTGAAGTTGTAAGTTAGAACTTTTGCCTGATTTCGTACAAAAAATGAGCAATGAAAAGCGTTTAAAACAGTGCGTGTATTATTTTTTTAGATGCTCGAAGTAGTCAAAGCTCGAATTTAAAAAAATGACTTAATAAGTAGCCTATGTGTTCTCCCAGATTATGTTTTATATCTGCGCCAAATTTCATCAAAATCCTTTAAGCCGTTCAAGAGATATCTTCAAACAAACATCTAATACAAATATTCATATTTATAATGTTAGTAAGAAGTAAGATAGGGTCAAGGTTACTTGATTTTATGTTTGTCTCTGCCTACCCTCTATGGTTCTATCTAGGGTAAAATCTTATTTCTATCTCTTCTTCTGTCCATAAAATCTATCTCTTACAGACAGTCGTTCAATATAATTTTATTATGTAGTAACATTTAATCGTTACAAATGTGTTTATAATAAAGTTTGAAAACGGCGTAGCAATAACTAAAGTCAATGCCCTTTGTGTTGTTTACGTTAAAATTTCTAAAAGCATAGATTAGTGTACATCAGAGTTAAATTCGCGAAGCGATTTCATAAATGTTTTACATAAATGCTATGCTCTCTGTTTGTCTTTTTTTGGCTTTTTGACGATCATTCTCTAAAAAAATAGATGTTTTTGCACATGTATTTCAGTGAAAACATCTTTCCATTTACAATATAATTCTTGATAAAAACCATGGCTTCGTATTTCAATTGTTTATTGTCCCCGTGTTCGAATTTCAAAAAGATTTCATACACTCTGACCTTTGACCTAATTGTCTCTTTTTATTATGTTGCCAGTATTTTGTGTAAAAAATATTTTATTCTTAATGTATATGACGTATACAGCGTGTCCCAAAATTCAACGATAAAACGGTACTTGGAGATCGATAACTACATGGGGAAAATACAAAAAAAAATCCCTCTCTTTTTGTTTAAAAGTTACGTTAACTTTTTTAACTTTCTCATAATTTGATATCCTACACCATATTAGATACTGTGGCTACAAATATGAACATATTCCTGCATTTTTTTTTGTGTTAGCTACTAATTGCAGTTAAAAATTGGACCAGAAAATTCGTAATTTATTGACAGACTATGTAGTTATCGATCTGGCTATACACCAGTACTGTTTTAGTTTTGAATTATGTGACACGCTGTAAATTACATTCGCGTCACTGATTTACTTTCTATTGGATGTAATCAATCTTGTAAGTCAAAAGATTTCCGAAAGGCACTGGTTGACCTCACTATGTAAAAAGGGTTAAAGACAACATCTTACTTGAAGACAGAATGAAAGAAAGCACTTATGTCGGTAGATAAGAAACCACGCACCGACGACGCAGAATTACTTCTACGCGATTGGATATTTCGAATGGAAAGCCTTATAGAGTGGAAAATTTCTAAGACTCGTATTCTTTCTACTTTTTATTATTTACATTTTATTTGTTGTGTTTGTGTCAATCTTTTGGATGTTGTGATGTACGATTGATTGGATTAAGGATACAAATTTCGAGGATTTATTTGTTAACAAAAAGAGACTACTAAGTGTAGATTTCTTACACTAAATCTGCACTAAGGGTGGGCTTACAAATGTAAGATCGTCAGTTAAACTAAATACAGCATTTTAAAGTTATGGAAAGAAACTTACTAAAGACAACAATAAATTGGTGGCGAGTGGTTAACCAATTTTTCCTACATTGAGGTCATGTATAGATCAAATATTTGGTCTTCTATGATATATAATCGATATGTATTACTTTAAGATTTGTGGAAACTGGAGACTCAATTGCGTTACAATGCAAAACATTAATAGTATAATATTTTTCTGCATGTTAAGTGATTTCAACAACTTGTGATTTTTTTTATATCTTAAGGTGGCAAACGAGCGAGCGGCTACCTGAAATCGCTGAAATAGCGAAGTGACCGTTACCCATAGACATACGCAATTGCATATGCGTTGCCTACCTTTAATCGACGGAGGAGAGGTTGCACGCAAAGAAAATATTTTCCCTTCCCATGCATCCTCTCATCCGCTTCCACTTCCCATACTTTCCTTATAAGAATAAGGGTTGGAAGGGAAAGAGGACTAAATTAGGCCTCCGGGACGCACACTCATCAGACGAAACGCGGAATTGCTTCCACTTGACGCCTGTCTTCTGTGTTGTCGTAGTATTTCACCGGACGAGCCGGGCCAATTCGTGCGAAGATGTTAAAGCGGGCTCTACCACTGTTAAATGTGATATTGGTGAAACAAGAATTTTAAATTATCTGCATTCGAAGAAATAATTAAAGTTTTTTTTTATAACAGAAGGGGGCAAACGAGCAGCAGGAACACCGAGATGTTAGAAGTGTTCGTGTTAAAAGCAAAATATACAGATAATAAAAGAAAATAAACCCTAATTGAAAGCCCTATTGATTGCTTCCAAGAAAATCGTCTCACGGTTTTCCCAGTATTATTATAAGGAAAATATAGAAGTATTAGAAATAATATCTTTCATAAGAAAACCTTGAGACTATAATAACACTTCGTAGTGTAAACTCTCATATTCTCGAATCTTCGCAAGTAGGCAGAAGTCGACGACATGAAAATGTTTACTTTAATATTTATATTTAGCACTAGATGGAACTAAAGAAGCGGAGGGTATCGGATTTGAGTGTCATTGGAAATTAAACTCTTGACCTAGCTACAAAAACGTGCCTAGATTCAGTTTTATTTCAACCCTACATTTTATACCAAATCGTATTCTAGTTTGGTCTAATAATGTTTGTGTAAGCGATTTGTAGGTCAAAACTACACCAAAATATCGTTTTATTTACTCACTCAAGTTCGCCCTTAGTGTAGATTTATCAAACTAATTGTGCACTTAGGTTCTTAGTAACTCTACGAAACTAACTACGTTAGTATATCTCTATGAACAGAATGATATTGTAAAACAGAACCGTTCTCCACGTGTGAATAAAAACAATGATATTTGTTACGTGTGTTGTGTTGTTTATGTTTTTTTGGCAAAACAACGCAGCTCTTTGCTTGGCGTGTAGAGTAGTTTTTGAGACAGTCTGGATGCTTGTCTAGACGGGTTGATGCAAAAGCGCTGTTTTACTGAGGCGTCACTGTTGACTGCGTGATATGTCATTATTCTTTGAGAATTTCATTGCTGTTCTTATTTTAGAATATTTCCATTCAAATAAATGTATTTTTTTTATAACAGAAGGGGTCAAACGAGCAGCGGGAACACCGAGGTGTTAAACGACGCCCATGGATATCAGCAATACCAGAGGAACCGCAGATGCGTTGCCGGCCTTTGAGATGGTGATAAGCTCGCTTCTTGAAGGACCCTAAGTCGTAGTAATTTTCCACTGCTAAGCATTAAACAACTTTATTACCTATTTTCAACAGTGGTACGCATCAGCGGGATACCTAACTTTAGTACTCTTTCCTTCCCTCCCTTTTCTTGCAGGAAAAGGTTGGAAAAAGATAGTATACAACGGATGAGAGGACAGGTGGGAAGGGAAAATATCCTCCTTCTGCTTGTCCCGACCTCTGTGGATTAAAGGTATGTAACGCATCTCCACTGGCGGATATATATGGGCAACGGTTGCTTCACTATTTAGGCGTATTAAGGCCGCTTGTTTCCTACCTTATAAAAAATCATGGATACGTAAAATTATCTTTTAAATTGCAGGCGGCCATTTTGAAACTTACTATTACAAGTCAACATGAGATGTGTAAATACTGATATCTCTTCTTACGACCTTGAGTTTGTTAACTTTTTGTCCCGGAATAGATAACCTGATTCGTATGTACACGTTCAAAGTAATCTCGTTAACAAGCCACATTAGTACATAACGAACTAATGGGATTTACCGGCAGGCTTCATGGCCGTCTGTCTAGACGTGTTTTCGTATATCGTACGCCTAAATCGTAATACAATCAAATCAACTACTAAACATACTTAAAATCGATATAACCATTGAGGTTATGACTTTATGACAATTCAAATATAAATATGTAATGGAAGAATCATTTTTAATTCGTACTAATCCATACTAATATTATAAAGCGGTAGAGTTTGTTTGTACACGCTAATCTCAGGAACTACTCGTCTGTTTTGAAAAATTCTTTTTTTGTAGGATAGTCCATTTATAAAGGAAGACTTAAGGATATATAACATTACGTTGCGGCCAAAAGTTTTTTTTAATTCCGCGCGGATTGAGTCGCGTACAATAAACTACTTAAATTGTATCGTTGTTTAAAGAGCCCTAGGAACTTTTATTGTTAAATGAGATTAGGTCCGGTAAAAATTTACTTTATTAAGAATTATTCGGTCTCATATTGGTCCTATAAAGTTATGTATTAGCTATATTTGTTTTAAATACTTACGTAATAACAACTGAATCGTCAACATTTATTAAAAGAAAAGGTTCTATTTGTTTCAAGACTTTGTCATGACGAATATTGTTTGCAAAATAACTGAGCTGACAGGGGTCTACGTTGTCAGGTATTACTGCTCGGCCTCACCTAACATTGTCAAATTAAACATTCAAAATTAACTGTATTAAAATTTTGATTAAACGAAGGTACGGACAGATGAAATTAAAATTAACAAACTAAAGTAATTAGTACAGCTGTAGGTATATAATATTTATTTAAAACGCCCATCTTCATATTAATATCTTTGCATCTTAAGGTAGAGGAATTTATACAACTTAGGTTTTATATTAAAATGTTTCATTCGCTCTTTACATTACTTTAAATTCTGGAGATACTTTTGAAAAACATGTCTTGGAAAAGTAACGTGGAAAAACAAAAATCCTTGCGCTCTAACGGTCTGGCCTTTGTGGTTAAAGGATGAAAGTTAACAAAAGAGTGACGGATCCCACACTACTCACAAACATACCAACGTAGGTGTAAAACAAGAACGACTCTTTGCGTTTACAACTATAATGAAATATCCAAAAGAACTATGTACTTACGAAAGAGTTTTTCATTATTTTTAAGATAATTAGAAATTATTTTGATATTATCTTACTAATATTATAAATGCGAATGTTTAGATGGATGATTGTTACAAGGTATCACCACAACGGCTGCATGGATCTTGCTGAAAGTTGGCATAGATATATATATATATTTTTTTTATATCATAAGGTAGCAAACGAGCGAGCGGCCACCTGAAATCGCTGAAGTAGCGAAGTGACCGTTGCCCATAGACATACGCAATTGCATATGCGTTGCCTACCTTTAATCGACGGAGGAGAGGATGCACAGAAAGAAAATAATTTCCCTTTCCATGCATCCTCTCATCCGGATAGTCCACTTCCACTTCCCATCCTTTCTTTATAAGAAAAGGGTGGGAAGGGAAAGAGGACTAAATTAGGCCTCCGGGACGCACACTCATCAGACGAAACGCGGAATTGCTTCCACTTCACGCCTGTTTTCTGTGTGGTGGTGGTATTTCACCGGGCGAACCTGGCCAACTCGTGCGAAGATGTTAAAGCGGGTTCTACCACTCTTAAATATAAAATAGAACACAGTCTGGAAGAACACTTAGCCTATAGCGGGCGATATCTAATATGTAGAAAAAATATTGAACTGTTAACATAACTAAAGTTCTAATAAATTGATTTTTTTCCTTTGGGTAATCGCATAGTTTTCTTAAAAACACTACAACTTTATAATACCAACTATCCCCAGCAACAAAAACAGCACACAATATTGAGCTAAACCACAACATCTCGTTAACAAGCCAACTTAATCCACTATAGAAATTTTGTTGCCGAGCTGTGAAATGACGTACCACGTACCCAGAAATAAACTGCAGTTCACGCGACAAATTTTATAAGCTGCTCTGTTCTTCCTTATCTCAATTAAGTTAAGTGCTCCCTTAGCTAAGAAACTGTTTAAAAGCTATTTATCCAAGCAAATATTGTATAGAGCTCACTTGAAGGATCAATCAGAGATAGATGGATGTTGGTTTGGATCTCCAGAACTACTGCATAGATTTCGCTGAAATTCGGCATAGATGTAGAACATAATCTGGAAGAACTCACAGGCTTCTTTTTTTATTTCGTGCGGACAGAGGCGCGAGCGACAGCTAGTATTAGTTAAATGAAGAAAGCGAATAGTATATTAAAAAGATTAGTGACTTTCCTGATTGACTTCAAAATAACTGCAGTCTAAACAAAGTTTGGAGTACCCTAAAACAAACTCTACTAGAACTACCATATTTAAATTTATAATATGGAGTAGTATACATAATATCTACTTGTAATTTGACCATTACCCTATTTTCTAATGAAAGCAAAGGATAAAATGTCATATCGGCTTTCAGAGAATTTCATTCAGGGGATGGTTAGTAGATAGAGACACCGAGTATTAACGATCCGTCTCGTCCGTTTGTACTGTGGCATATATCGATGTAGTTTTACTTGGATATATGTAGAGAGCGACGGTGGCTCAAGTGTCAAGCACTTGACTTGCAATCTGCAGGTCCTGGATTCGAATCCCGCCATGTACCAATGTGTTTTTCGATTTCCGATTTACATATGTAAAAAACATTGTGATGCAACCTGTACATATCTGAGAAGAAATTCAAAGATATGTGTAAAGTTATCCAACCCGCACTGGGTCAGCGTGGTTTAAACAATACTTCTTCTTGTAATATAGACCTCATTTCGGTACACTTTAATTGACCCATTCTTAGTTTTCCTTTTAATCTGCTAGACAATTTGTCTATTCTTATTTTATTCAAAAACTAACCGTCGCCCGCGACTCCGTCCGTGTTAAATTATAAAAAAACTTTATAAATAGCCTATGTATTCTTTCAGACTATGATCTATATCTGTGCCAAATTTCACCAAGATCTGTTAAGCAGTTCCGGAGTTACCTTCAAACAAACATCCATCCATCCATCCATCCATCTAAACATTTAAATCCCATATTAAAAAATACTACCATCACCATTATTAGACCACACTGAGGGGGTTTCGAGCCTACCCTAAGTTAGGAATGACTAATAGTCAACCACGCTGGCCTAATATGGTTGATTGGTGCAAGTAAAGCACATTATCCTTTTTGACATAAAATCAAATATAAATCGCATATTTCATTAAAAAAACGATACAATGAAATCTAAAGCAAGAGATATCTGAAACGATACCCGGTTATTTCTAGAAAATATTCCTTTCATTTCTTCATAATATTAAAGGTTGCGAACGTCTGAATTTTATAAGGAAAAATCTAGACGCAATTACGTTGCATTCCGAGCTCCGAGGCGGAGTGAAAAGCTACGGATACAGCTTAGTTTTACACAGGCCCCCGCCCCCGCATACAAGTGCAATTTTTAATTTCACGCAACTTACTCCGGTCTAGTTGAATATTCAAAGCATGAATTAATAAAGAACCTGGCAGATTCGATAGGAAATATACATGAATAATCTAGGTTAGTTTATAGATAAAACTAATAGTGATACCACTTATTTATTTATATACATTTCTAATATAATACACTTCATATAAAAAAAATATACAAAACATATTATATTAAAAAGAGAACACCACCGGCTGCGGAATCCCATGATATAACTTCTAATGATATCTTATTTCTTATGATTCTTTAGCTTATAAACTTTTTAGGCAGATTCAACATAAAAAATCTTTTACGCTGAATCTTACTTACTGTTTGTTTTTGAGACCAAAATATATCGTCATCACTCTCATTATCTTTGACAAAACAGAGATGACAATATGCTTTATTAGATTCTTTTTTATCTAGATAGTGATACTATTATTAAGATATTTTTTCCTTTAAATTTAAGAATAACGAAGAAAACAGTTAATTGGATGTAAATAATGGCCGTTAGAACAAGGAAATCGTTATGAGATTTTGTTTTATAGAATGAGGATAACGAATAAGTAGCTTAATGTTGAGATTATACATTAATAAGTTAATAAGAGATTAATGATTATTAATAAGAGAATAGATTGGGTTGCGAGAGTGCACTGGATGCGGGCGGCACAGGACCAGGCATTGTAGCAATCGATGGGGGAGGCCTACGTCCAGCAGTGGACAAGTTTAGGCTGATTATGATGATGATGATGAATAAGAGAATTATTTAAGAGATAATAATAGAATTATTAGAGATACTCTTCAATATCAGTAATCCTAAATGTTTAAATAATTGTTTATTATTTTCGTCAAAAAAGAGATATCTGAGTTATTTACACAATTGATTTTAAATTACGTTACATTTTAAAGGTCTACGATGATTTAAGGTTATACATTTTCACAAATAATTAGATATTGTAATATTTAGGGTTCCGTACCTCGAATCGAAAAAAAACCCTTATAAGATCACTTTGTCCTCTAATATCTGATTAAAGAAATCGATAGCAAATGAAATATTTTTTTTTGTTTTGGTGCTGCGTTTGGCTAAAGACTACTGTTATATGGAAGGCTACATCGAAGGCCAATATCTGTGTCAAATGGTTATTTCTCCTTTAGATTAAAAGGTTTTTTTGTAAGCTAATGAAGTAGGCATATGCAGAATACACGTCGTGAAAGAATCTCTTGAGAGTACCTTGTGAGCCGTGGTATACGAGGGCTCTAGACAGTGCGACGACCTCAAAACACGTGTAAAAAGATATCGATGCTATACTTTATTAATTTTTAAATATTACCAAGCCTTTACATACCTAAAGAATTACTTTAACTGAATTCTATCTTAAATTCTAATCTGTTTCATCTTTAAAATCTTATCATAGTTATTATATTTTCTTTATAGATTATTAAATGGACTGGACTAAGCTACTTATGGCTATGTATATATCCTTATACCGATATAAAGTAATCATGTCCAAAATAAACAGAACTGTTTAATTTCGAACATTAAATTCACACGTACAAATGTTACTACGACAACACAGAAACATATTTTTATAGGTTATAAACATTGCATAGTTTCTTAACACGTTGACGGACAGTAGGAACAAGCGAAGTTCGAAAATTGACACTATATGTTTATGTGATTTTTAGAATGTTAGAAGTATAATTTTACTCTTTCTGCTTAAATAAACTTAATTTTGATTAATTTAGTACCTTTAATTAGGTTGCAGCTATAACCACCATGGCGCCAGCGGACTCTATACACTAAGTGATAGGACGATATATAACAGGTGAAATATGAACTTCAACCTAAAAAGATGTTTTCAAAACACGACACTATGCTTCTACGTATACGCCAGTAAGTGCACATTTGTGCTGCTATAGCCGTAGTGTCTAAAAACGACCGTTTCGTTTTGGACGGCTATAGCAGTCATGCCACATTGTGAACTTCGCTTTGACGGCTATAGCCGCAATTGTCCGTCAACGTGTTAAATAAAAAGGTAAATTTGCTTAATTATAAATGAAAGAACTTAATCAGTTAATTACTCGTTAAGCTTTTTACTTAACTATTAACTTTTAACTTTCCACTGCTATTTGCTTTGAAAGAAAACTATTAATCATATTTTAACTATCATTGATAAATAATACAGTTACTAATAAACCAATATTGAAAAAAAAAATGTCCACCTTTTCTTTGTGACTGATTTGTCACTGTTTGCCTTGAAGAGGCATTTACAGCTTCACCGGGCTTGAGGTGGGCGAGCGCAGATGGCGCTTAGCCTGAACCTCGTTTAAGAGTAACAAGACTCGAGGGCTCCCTCAGGAGCATCCGCTCGGGCTGTTACTTCAATGTCCACATTGTAGACCTAGCTTATAAACTTTTCAGGCAGATTCAACATAAAAAATCTTTTACGCTGAATCTACTACTGTTTGTTTTTGAGACCAAAACATATCGTCATACCTCTCATTATCTTTGACAAAACAGAGATGACAATATGCTTTATTAGAACGAAATACAAATAGAAAAATATAATATTGTTTTAACACTATTATAAAAATATGTATTTGCTACAGAAAGGCGATAATCAATCCTTTAACCTCCTTTAACCATCTGTATGAATCTATGGAAAGCGGAAGGTGTGGCGGTACTATAATTAAATAATAATTATTCTATAATCCCTGCCTACCCATTTAATTTACAGGCGTGGTGCAAATTATTATTCTTTTATACGTATAAGTCTTTTAGGTCTTAGCATGGTGTATACGTTCCATATGGCAACTCAATCCCCGCCCTTCAAATAACGATCAAATGGTTACCAAGGTTATAAAAAATTGGCTCATAAAATGTACATAGTTAGTATAATTTCTAGAATTAGCTCCTAGTCTCATTTTTTTGACTTCTCACAAATTCAATTAATTTAACACTTAATTTATGTGACAGATAAATTATTAAAAAAAAACATAGCTATTAAAAATCATTATGCAGGATATATCAAATTATTGCATTTTTTTATTTACTAAACAATTTACTACTTACGATGCTACAATAATATTGATTATTTGAATGTAATAAGATTTAACATATTGTTAGTTAGAATGTTAAAAGAAATTAACAAAATTAAATATTTACCATGTAATCCTTTACACTGAAAAATCCGAGCACATAAATAGTTGTCATTATCACACTAGTACGCACAGCATCACAGATAACATAAAAAATTATCACTAAACAAAACACGAAAAGTCAATACACGATACTTGAGACTTATGTCAAATTAAAAAATAAAACAATCAGCCATTTTGAAATCATGCCGTGACATATCATTTTTTAATAGTCGATGGCACAATTGGCGCGTTTAATGCATCTTTTTTTTTTTAATAAAATAAATGTCGTGCATTCAGCCAGCACGCTAACTCCGCTCTCCCGATATTTCGCGACTGAGTGAACGAACGGATCGGAGCGAAGCATTCCGTACCTGTTATTTTTCGAGGGGTAGCGCGTGCGTATAGGGCACCATAATAGGGCTGTCAACGCGGGGTTTCGAATTAAAATCAACAAAAGAAGAAAAAAAAAGCGCGGGGGGAGATTTTTTTTTCTTTCACTACGAAACGATCTTTAAGTCGCGTATAAATTAACTGATACACAAGTTGAACTTATAACTATATCTTTAAAACAACTCAAATTATTATTTACTAACGATTACCCGTGACTTCGTCTGCAAATAAAATAAAACTAAGTGTCTTGTGTTCTTCCAGACTATGTTCTACATGTGGCAAATTTCATCGAAATCCGTTAAGCTGTTTTCAAGGTAAGAAGTAACAAACATCCATACATCCCTCGAAACTTTTGCATTTATAATATTGAAGCATTTAATATGACTAAATGTGCCACATCTTTAAATTATCAGAGATAATAAAAGGGACTAAATACTGACAATTTTTTTAAAGCCAAATTATTGCAAGTAATTCAAAGATAAATAAATTTCCAAATATTATATTTTGTACGATATTTTTTTGAATCTATACATAAATATAAACAATGAAAATATTGCTCAAGTGACCCTTTATATTATACTAAGTTTTTTTCCATTCTCATTACGATTTCTTTGTTTATGAAGATATAACATGTAAGTAGAAATGTTTGTGTGAAGGACATCTCGTCAACCCTTTTGTTCACCTTTGTCTCGTGATGCGTAAAAAGTAAACATCGAGTTAACGCCTACGCGACTGCACTATTTGCGCAAATACTTAGGTATACTTCAATATATCCTGCGCAGTTTTTTTATTCAGGCAGATTTTAAGACCTACTTATACTTAACTAGCTGTCGCCCGCGACTCCGTCCGCGTGGGATTAAAGATAGATGTTGTCCGATTCTCAGACCTACTCAATATGCTCACAAAATTTCATGAGAATTGGTCAAGCCGTTTTGGAGTATGGGAACGAAATTGTGACACGAGAATTTTATATATAAGATATTGTTACAAAAAACACGTATTTAGCGTCATATAATAAAAGGAATTTATTAACCTTTAAAGTTCAATGATTTGAAAACAGTAAGGAGTTTTTAACAAATAATTTATAGGCACTATTTTATTATTTTTAATTACTTTAAATATTGGCAGTGTCTCAGCTTGTTCACAGCCTCGTCGCTTAAAACACTGGTAGCTCACCAAGTTGAAGACTTTGAAATTTTAAAAATAAAACAATTGCTAAGCGTGATATAAGCAACAAGATGTATTGATTAACAATATAGACTAGACAAAGAATGACGTCAGACGTGGGATGACGTCATTCCTTGTCCGACGTCAATTTCATTCTTCTCTGTACGCTTCGTAAATTTTAAATGACGGTATAAAAATGAAAACACCCCCACGATTTCGTAGTTACAACCTTAATTTGTATCCTGTTGAAATTATTGTGAGTTTCCACTGTTGTAAATACTGCATTATAACTGTACTAGCTGTCGCTAGTGACACCGTCCGCGCGGAATAAAAAAAAAACTCAATTGGTAGACTCTGTGTTTTTCCAGCCTATGTTCTGCATCTATACCAAATTACAGCGAAATCTATGTAGCCGCCGAGATACCTTCAAACAAACATCCATCTAAACATTCGCATTTATAATATTAGTAAGATTGGCATTCTTTTCAATCTTCAAGAGTAGGGTGAATAAACATTTAATAAGCTAGCGCGTACCACCTTCATCTAACGTCAGTTGGAATTGTAGGTTGATTCATTCAATGTAAAAAGTACTTTTATATTTTGTACATTTACAGGATGTCCTATAGTGCTCCCATTTAGAGCCCTTGATGGGTGTACTACAGGATGTTTGATGATATTGACTACAGGTTACTACAAGATGTTTATACATTATTTACGGAAAACGGTAAATATTATGAATGTCTTCGTTTTGTATAAAAGGTCAAATTACCGGATAAAATCAACAATTTGGCTCAAAACCTTATATCCATCAGCATTCATATTCAACATTATCTGTTGGTACGTTTTAAACGTGTTTGTTGTTGAAGCAATTTTTTTTATAGATCCAACAGGATGAATGAGCAAGTTTACGTAAACAATACCGCTCGTTGTAATAGCTTTTGGATTATTTCTGTATTGTTGCCGTCCTAAATACATAGGATTTTAGTAAAAGCTTTTTAGTATATCAAAGATAATAAGTTTTTTAAATCGTCGAATTAAGGTATTTTGTATATTTCACGCAATTTACTCGATTTCCGGTCAATTTGTTCGTTTAATAGTTTTTCAGACATTAATGGTCGAAGGAATTGATTGCGTTAATTTATAAGCATTTTTCAGATGCGTGAAGCATATATAAATGCAAATAATGTAAATACGTTACGGATTTACGACGCGTGAATTGCCTACAAAATACAAAACAACATTTCTAGAATAGTGTAAACCCAAAGTTTACTTGTGTATGATTCAAAATAATAGTCAAATTCGAACCCAAGACTAAGTTCGGACGTCTTCACTTTTAACCATTGGGCTATTTTATGTATTATATTTTTTTATATTCATCATCAGCTCACTATACGTCCTGACCGAGGGGCACGGAGCCTACCCTAAGTTAGGGATGACTAGATCGTAGTCAACCACGCAGGCCCAGTCCAAGTTGGTTGATTTACACTTTTTATACTAAGTAAAGTACCCTAGCTTAGGGTAGGCTCCGAGACCCTCAGTGGAGACGTATAGTGAGCTGATGATGATGAAAGTACTCAAACCAACAAAGTTATATTTCTCTACATTATGAATATCACCTACAGTTGTAAGGGTATAATTATCAAGTAATTGTTTAAGAAGTCGTTTAACTTAATTGCAACATCGATCGCGTTAAGTTATCTAAGTCAGCCATCAGAGCACTCGCGTTAATGAAATTGTATTTCCATTAGTTACACGTGTTTGGAATTGTTTTTAAATGATAAATAATTAACCTACAAATTGCTACAGTTAGAGTATAATAATTTTAAGGTTATTGAGGATATATTTTACTTTTAATAGAGGTTCTTGATGAATAACACAAGTTTACTTTGGAAAATTTATTCATGAAAGACAATAAAATATTTGACGTTTGACAGATGTACACTTTTTATAAAATTTTAACCAGCCAGTGCACATCTCAGCGGATTGTAAACTCCAACAGGATTTAGAAAGTTTGTATAATAAAAAAAAATCTTTTTAATATATATATCTTTTTTGACCTGAAAGTAAGTACCTAGGACATGGCATTGTGAAATATTCTGCCAATGATTAATTCCAGTTTTAAAACAAAAAGGTAACCAATAAAAAGGCAATAAAATTAAAAAATCGTCAGTAACAATATCAAAAGCTAATAAAACTGTTGCAATAAAATTTTTTATTGTTTGCAGAAAATGACAAAAGGCAAAAAAAACAATTCATCATAAAGAAAAGTTCGACAGTCGTGTGTAAAAATTTATTACATTTTTTTAATAGATTTAGATGAACGAAAGTAATAAAAATATGTTAATTATCTGCTTGGGTAGTTAAATCGTTAAATATAAGAAAGTTGCACAAAAAGATCAAAGAATAACACACAATAAAATAACAGAAATTGCATTTATAATACGAATGAATGGAATATTTAAACGAGGTCAATGAACTTTAGAAACAAAATGGAAACATTCTTTTACTGTAAAGAATAGTCTAGATTACGTGTAAATATTTTTAATTGCTAGGAAAACATTTATTACAATATATTCATTTATTTCAAAGTTTTCCTAAAATAAATTGTTTCAATTCTTTAAACGTGAGAACGAACACGTTTTGGAAAGAGAGTTTTGGCAGTGAGAAACAGAACAGAAACATTTTTATAAGTAGAAAGTCGAACCAGGATAAAAGAGAAACCTCTATAACCGACAGTCATTGTTCGCTCTTGACGGATGACCTTCATAAGCGTGAACCTTTACAAGCGAGAAAATATTAGTAATTGCCATACGTGGTTAATGATCACTAAGGGCGTCTTTTAGTAAGAAAATCTAAATTTAAATAACCTTGACGAGACTCTGAGTACGTCAGTTAGAAATTCTGTAAGTATAAAGTGTGACCGTGTGGACGACGAGCGTATTTAGCCTTATCAAATGGACTACAGGCGCGGTTGCGCTTTCAAAGAGGCGAGAGTCGAGCCCGAAAACCAATTTCGTTGCTTTGATGCTTCCCGGAATCACTCTCGGACTTTTGAATATTGATTTTTAGCGCACTATGTTAAAAGATTTAAAACTTGCTGGGGAAACATATACCACGGAAGACTTTTTTAAGCCGACTTTCCATCTAGCTGGTGACTGTTTATGTGGAGTTGCATGTCCTATTTCCATTTATCTTTTATCTGTAGTATACCTAAATCAATTTGATTGATTAAACATGTTTTTGATAGTCTATTTGTTTCGGATTCTATCAGAACGTAAATCAAGATAAAAATCAGTCGTAAATTCACTTTCCTTGTATAGGGCGCTGACAGGTCGGTATACAACGGACCTTGTCTAATTTTTTGGAAGCTGGTCTGTCTGCCTCGGACCAGGTTAATTTGGTAGATAAAATTGCAAAAAAAATGAATTCTGGATACCCCAATTTTTAATTAATTGGCCCTCCATGTAATTAAAATCTGGTATCATTTGATCACTCTGGCAACACTGTGAGACGATTAACAATTTACCCAAAGAGTATATAAAATTTACCTCTATAAATGGACAGGCTATAAGATGATATTTGGTTTTGGCCATTTTGGCGCTGGTTGTCGCAGCTTGGAGCGGTGGCGTGGATTTGAAGTTATAATGCAGATAAAAATTAATTATTAATTAACTGGGCGGCGTGAAATCGTAACGAAACAAAAACTATCATTTCCGGGCAATCGCCTATCCATTTATAGTGATCAGTGGTTATCACGCTAGCCATTAAACTAATCAATTTAGCGCCATCTTAATTTAAAACTTCACACTAATAGTGCCAAATTATGTACAAAATTTAACAACCGTTACTAGATGGCGCTGTTTGGAGTTGTCAATATTTCCTGGAATAAAAGGAGTTCTTGCAATATTTATATTTCAAGCTCAACGCCTTGTAGATTTTAAAACTATGCCTTATTAAGATGTCATGGCGATGTTGCAGTGCCTGTGAGCTGGCTACTTCTGGCATCAGTTCGTTTTACGTTGTCAGAAATGGATGGATGCAATCGGATTTAATTATCTCTCGGAATCTACGTTGTCCAAATAAGTTTGGTATCCAGCGACGTTGTCATGGGGTGTTAATATGGCAGAGCTAAACATTTGGATTTGTACTAACGCACCCCAAATAATAATCTAAATTAAAAATTCCTAAATTAGCAATAATGCTTCTCTTTCAGTGAACATGACACACCTTCACAGACATGAGCTATACAAATGATTTAACTCATCATCTTGCCGCATTTCTTAAGAAGGGTCGAAGGAAACTGTTTAAATAAAACGCAAAAGTAAACGTAATTAAAGTTTATTGTGTCTAGCCCTGTTTCTGAGCGATCTCGCGCGCCCTAGCCTTTTCTAGCTTGGCGATGCGCGCGTTAGACTTGTTGCCGAGAACACCGCCGCCCCAGTGTCTGCGCAGCTCCTCGTATCGCTCGTTGAAGTTGGTCTTGATGGCTTCCACCAGCTTAGAGAAGGCTGCCCGGTCACCAGATTCCACCTGCAACAAAGTCATTCATGTCAAATTTTGTTGAAAATGTAAGATTCAGTAGAAAGAGGTAGGAAATGGTAAGATGGCATATTAGATCATCTATTTTGGTGGTAGAAAGTTTATCCGCATAGCTTTTGGTTAGCAAATACATCATCATTTTATGCACATCTTATGATAATTTCAGATTTAGATTATAAATGTGTAAATTTTGAATTAAAAAAGGTATAAAGCAGGTAAAACACAAAAGTTGAAGTATTGGTCGTTAGTAGTAGAGAGAAAAGACTGTTTTCATCTTGTTTGAAGATAAAATCTTGTTTTACATACTCTAAAGTAAAAAATAAATTAGAACATTATTTCAAAGTTTTACATAAAAGTATTATACTTACATGTGTCAAAGCTAAGCTGGTGCAAGTCTTGCGGTGCACGAGAGCTCCGAGCCTGGACTTGCCTTTCACAATGCAGTAGGGCACACCCATCTTACGGCAGAGGGCGGGCAGGAACAGCACCAGCTATAAAATAACATATCATGTAGACTGTGACACAATGACTACTGATATGGACAGTTCAATCGAAGTCAGAGTCAACACTCTTCATGCAGCATGTAAATATCTTTGTATTCACAGCCTCAGGTGAAGAAATTCTTACATCATTAGAAATTTAAAAGATATTATAAGCTAGATTTTGTTCGCGACTTCCCTAAGCATGAAATTAAATAAGAAAACTTAATATGTGTTTTTCCGGAGTATGTTCTACATCTATGCCTTTTAGTGAGATCTGTAGAGCTGTTATGGAGAAACTTTCATACAAACTTTTGCATTTACAAACATTTCAAATATATTACATTTTATAAAAAATTAATAATTAAAAGTATTATATAAAAATAGAGCATCATCAGCTGCGGAATGCGGAATTGCTCAAGCAACCAGCAGTTAGGGCTGCAGAGAAAGAAACCTTCTCACTCAAAGTTTTACCACAATACCAATAATTAATTGAATACTGTATTAATTATCTATAATTTACCTCAATAGGGTCAACATCATGTGCAATCACAACAAGCTGAGCCTTCTTCTTCTCCACAAGCTTGGTGACAGTGTTTGTGCCGGCACGAACTGTGTTAGGCCTTTTCGCTGGTGGTTCATCTTTCTTGGCAATCTGGAATCAAATACTTAACTTAGATTCCATAGTAAAAAGTTTGTTTTTTAATTAGCTTTTAAGATTTCATCAGAGATCTTGGTGGTTAGGGGTCTTCATGGCCATCTGAATTATTTTGTTATGCATCATATTATGTGTATTTGTTATATAAATTTGTAAGTTATTCCAATATAAGTTTTAAGTAAAACCGTCTCATCTTCATATGCATAAACATATATTATTTACACTTCCTAGTATTCTAAAGGAGAATTTATTTTTATATCAGTCAAATTAGTGACACAAACCTTAGCTTCCGCAGCTTTCCTCAGTCTCTCTTTCCTGACAGCTTCAGTCTCGGGCCTGTATTTCTCCAAGAGTTTGAACAGACCTTTGGCTGGAATAATGATTTAATTTTAATATTGCTTATGATACAACAAATCATATGACATTAATTGAATTACATCAGAGTTAAAAAGCTCGTATTGTTTTTGATAATCATAGTGATTCATAGTTGCATTTGATGTTCATCATTTGAAGTTTTTGTCATATCTTAAAATATTTAGTCACTAAATTTGTAGTCTACTTTAATGCATAAAAATTGTGACAAAATTCTCAATTGGTCATTTGAATGTTTTATTTAAAAACTATTTAATCTAGGTTATTTTAGATTCATAAATGTTTGTTAGTCCTACATACCTGTGGTCTTATCGAGGGTCTGGGTGAACTGATTGATTGGAGGTGGGACCTTGAGACGGCGTTGAAGAACCGCCTTTTGGCGCTGGATGCGGATGTACTTGGGCCATCTCACGAACCGGGAGAGGTCACGTGTCGGCTGGATATCCTGACCTGACAAAAGCCTCAATTATTATTTGGATACTGTGCACAAAACAACTAAAAACTTTACCTAAATTAAATATTTTCACATTTAAATTGAATTATCATAGAATTAGGACCAATATCAGTGTTAAAAAGCTCGTATATTTGTGTACCTCATGGTATTTCAGGAAATGTTTTTACATCATTTATGATCCAAATAAAATTTGTTGATACTGCATATAAGTTTCAAACTCACCGATAGCAAAGTTCTTAGTCCTCTTCTCGAAGAGAGGGTTAACAATCTTCTTGGGTTCAACTTTCTTGACAACCAATGGGGCTGCCGCAACTTTTTTCCCTACCTTCTTCTTAGGCTGAAATTAAGAACACATTGTAGAGCATGGTAAATTACTGTTTAGCTTTAAATAAATTACGTTGTTATCAAACAGCACTACTTTCTAACCGGATAATTCGAAATGCATAAACACCATGCTCTTGTTTTCGGAGGTTATGTTTTTTAAGCAAGAGATTAGTATTAAGAAACATTATTAAACTGTTTACATCCAACAAGTCAGTATAGTATACAGTAATATTTCACACAATTGACCCAAGAATTATTTACACACTTGGTTCTATCACACAAAAACAAAAAACGTTTCAAACACTTAACACAAAGTTATAGTCAATACATAAACTGCAACTTTTGCTAATAAAATATAGTATTTTACTAAACGCACATGGTTTTTACCTTCTTCTGCACCATCTTGATTGAACTTTAAATAAGTGATCTACGGGACACGAAAAGATTCGTGACCCAAACAGAACACAAGACTTTCGGCAAAAATGGCCGATGTTAAAAGATCGAGGAAAGGCGGAACAGAAACGTCAGTGCAATGTACAGATAAAAAATGACAGCGTTACAGATTATAAGCCATTTGATGTTTATGGTTTTAAAAAACTTAAATATTTTATTAAATAATTTAATAAATTTAGTTTTGTTTTAATAATTAGTAATTTAAAGTCGGTTATTTAATAGAAATACTACTTTTATTTCAAAAAATTTTTAAAGAAAAATAGCGTTGTCTGAAAAGGAGATAGCAAGTTCGCGATTTTGCCTTTACAGATTTTTTTTTCTAATTTGGCTGAGACTTTTTTAAGTTTTTAAGCATATCGCTTTTTATGATCGGATAGAACAGATACCTACATTTTAAAATTACAATAACAACACGGTTTAAATGAATACTTATTAATTAATTAATAATTGGTTAAATACGTAGCTCTTATTTAGGTTCGTTATTGAGCGTAGTCTTGCGGGCAATATTTGAGTGCACGATAAAGGCTGATTGAAATGTAATGTATTTTTTATTGAGTACATAAGACTGGAAGAAATTGAAAACAGGCTATAAAATTACATTTCTTATAAGGAAAATGGTTTGTAAAACGATTATATTTTTTGTCTTAGGTGAGCCTAACATAGTAAAGTACTTTTATTCATATATTATTTCGGAAATGAAGTCCATTAAATTAATTTTTTGGAATATTCGAGTTACGTACCCCGTTTTTTATGTCATCAAATAGTTATTATAAATCTTTATTTTGTGTTTATAGGTTTTGCAGCTTTTGTAGTCCAATATTGCTTCTATGAAAGATATCTGTTTTGCTCGTTTTTTTATAATTTAGTCCCGATTAAGTGCTGATTAAAACATCTTTTCAGCTATAACAAAATGCTCAAACCCTGTAAAAGTGAGTGTCCAGGGTCAAATATCCCTTGGAAAAGAAGTTATGGAGACATTATCACATTTCATTGAACCAGACTTGATAAATGGTAGAAGGTCAATGATGTCACATGAAGAAAATGAAATATCCAAGAAAATTACGTCTAAAAATTTATGTCAAGATTTACCATTATGTGATGGACGTTCATCTTTCGTTGATAACTATCTTATATTACTTACCACCGCGGTAGACAGCATACTAAAGACATCTCCCATAAAAGAACTGTCACTAAAACTGTTCTATGAGGACTTACCACAGATTTTAAGAGATGTAAGAAAAATTCTTAAAAGTGCTAATGCAAAAGTTAGTGATTCAACAGAATTTTATTATTGGAACAGCGTTCTTAAGAAAGTTAGTGGCAAATTTCATGGCTTCCTAACGCTAACATTGATTGAAAATTTCAAAGACTATGATAATACTAATGATATTAAAAACGTTATACAAAAAATTGTAACAGCACTTGTTATAATAGAGACGAAATACGTAAACAAGCTTTGTATAGAACATAAAATATGCATCAAATCATTCGAATGTACAAAGGCGTTGCATAGAATTTTAGAAAAATTAACAAGTCTCCCTGACAACGGTATTAGGTCGTTTATGAAACACTTTTATGAAGCTTTGTTCGCAACTACTTTCTATTCAAGATTAAGTATTGTGACTACAAGAGAGTTTCAGGTCATTTTAAATAATTTAGCATTCTCCAACAACGTTTCCGCTAAAGATTTATTACAATCTGTACAAAAAAGTGTTGAAATGCGTCTTGATTTGATAACGACTCCAAGTGATAAGCAAATGGGTTATGACGTAATATTAATTCATATAATTTTATCAGATTTGGATCATTTTTACAGCAAGAATAAACAGTTTTCTTTTTATAATTTTATCAAATACTTTATAGATTGGAATACAGACGGTACTCTTGGTAAGCATTTGCGTAAATTAATGAACGATATAGGACACGAAGTTACAGTACAACCGCACGAATTGCCTATAAAAATTACCAATGAAGTTAGAGTGTTTTTGGAATTGACAATAGATCCTGATGAGTAAAACGATTTAAAAAATAAACTATCAGTTGTTTTATTAAACTTAATAAATTGGATATAATTTTCTGACTTCAACCAACCAATTAAACGTAACAAAAGCATATAGCACAGTTTGCGGCATGAACTGTGGACCTAGCATGAAATATTTGTGACAATCGCCAACGTAAAGTGATTGTTATCGTCAACTCACTATACGTCCCCACTGAGAAGCTCTGAGTCTCCCCTAAGTTAGAAGTTACTAGGCCATAGTCGACGCTGGCCCAGTGCGGGTTGATTGACATCAAAGTCATTGTCAATTATGTTTGTCAAAATGTGTACTTTATTTACTGCACAAATAATAAAAATGTTATCGATAACGAAACGATTGGGATTGTCACAAATATTCGTACTAGGCCAAATATTTGATAATGCTGAAACTATAATACAAAACAAATAGCTTTCTGTCAATTTTGACAGTTAGTAATTGCCACAGTTTGTGTGCCAGTTGCCATTATCTGTGTAAACTAACGATAAAGCAATTAAACGCTCCATCACCTATAAAGGAGCTTCCGTTCCCGTATCCTTTGATCCTGGCCTTGATAATAAATAATTAATCTACCAACTATGCAATATTAATTAAGGTTTAAATAGTAATTTAGGTTAGTTCATGTACACCTTGTTCCAAACTAAAGTTATATAAAACATCGGATAATCCCCTCATTTTAACGTCTCAAATCTTAATCTCTATCTATCTATAAAAGAAAGTCGTGTTAGTTACACTATTTATAACTCAAGAACGGCTTTACTGATATGGCTGAAAATTGGTGAGGGGGTAGCTTAGAGCCAGGAGACGGAGATAGGATACTATTTATTCATTTTTTTCGAATTAATGCCTTGAAGAGATGCTTTTATTTAACTTACTAATATTATAAATGCGAATGTTTAGATGGATGTGATGTGGATGGATGGATGGGAGGGCTACACTAATTAAGTTAGTGGAAGAACACATTAGCTTTTAATTATTATTATTTTTAATTCCGCGTGGACGAAGTCTCTAAAGCTAGTACAGAATATTTGTAGAAAAAAAACTTCACAAAGTATCCGCTTTATTTTCTTTGTAATATTTTGAAATATAATATTATTGTTTTAATTTACAATAAACAAGACATTTAATGAATTTAAACGTGTCGTATTAGAATTTGGCTTATCAAAGTAGCTAACGAATTAATGAATTGTTCGAAAAGAAATTACAAAATATCATTTCACAATAATATTTCGCATTTATATAAAAGGAAATGCAACTTGTCAGTTAAATAAATAAAGCAAAATGCAATTAACAATTGTGATTTTTTCTTTGTGCTTAATTTTGGTAAGTTTATTATCATTCTTAAATAGTTTTTTTTTAATATTAGCAGATTTTTTTTTTTGGAAATTTACTAATATTTCTTTTACCATTCCAACTAAGCTCTGTGCTTGTGTTGGTGTTATGGTTTACGACAATAGTCGAATGGCGGAATCTGAACCCCCGACCTTGTGATCGGAAACCCTTAACCATTAGGCTATTGATGCTTCGAGTTATATAATATAGCTATAGTTTTAGTACATTTTTAATTAATTCAAGAAGAAACTAAAATAAAACTAATTACTTAATACACTTTTACAGAACACATATTGTCTACCATGCTGTGATTTATGTAAGTTGGAACCAATTGGACCTGACTTTGGCGTATCTTGTACCACCCGTACAAGTTGTGCAAACATTTGCACCAATGTTTGCCAATGCGGTCAAGCTTGCGGATGCAACAGAGATATCGCATGTCCTTGTGATACTTGTCATCGTATGTCACCTGTCAAATCATGTCTTGAATGCTCCTGTGACAGTATTTATTTTCCTGAAGTCGAATATCCAAATTGTTGTACGAATAATTTAAATCCAATGTACTATGGATCATGTTGGACGTACTAAATGACAAGGAGTGTCAAAACTTAGAGTGAGAAATGACTGTAAAGAAAAGTTTGGCCAAAATTGACGATAGATGGCGTTGATTCGAAATACTAATTTATGGCTTACTTCGAATAAATGTTTAAACACAATGAGATGGAGGAGATGATGATAGATAATATATAGGAGCTATTATACAATATTTATTAACCAAAACTGTTATGACATTTTTACACATGACGTAATACATTAGAAATATAATAATTAAATTACAAAGAGAAAGTTGTTTCCCTAAGAACATATTGTTAATCTACTTCCAAAGTTCTAAATGAAGTCACGTAAGGATAATAAAATAACAGTCGCCACTAAAAGTGTACGGACCAAAGTAAAGATCCCTTTTCCTTTTAATAGTAATTTTGTTTTAGAAATATAAGGAAATGGACGACAAAATTATATTATACAAGAGTTTAGGTTCTAGAATCTTATACTAATCTAATCGATATATTAATGAAGTTTAAATTAAATTTGATCGTATACATAAAGTTCTTTAACTTTAAGTTATAAAATGGGACCTTATTCCAACATAAGTTCCGATATTTGATTTAAAAGTTGTCGCAAAGCGGAGACCTGGCGTAGACGGGAGCAACTTATTTCTTTCGATTCAAGTAGCAAATTATTTTTCTATTAGCTTCAGACTGCTAGAGTTACCTTTTTCAATTCGTAATGTGCAAGAAGTTGAAAACAAATAAAAATAAATAGGAGTAAAAAGTTGTTCCTTAAGAGATTTTCAGTGTTTTTCTATTGCACATAACTTCATTTCTCCTTAGAAATTATGTTAACAAAATGTTTTTCAACTAATGTAATATGAGAGGAAACTTATGGATTCTTAATATTTCAAAATATTTGAACTTTATACTAAAAGCATGTTAATAAAGATTGTAAAGAAAGTTATAACTATTATTGTTGAATGTTTTTTGTAAATTGGCTGATAAATATAAAGTTTGAATGATGTCCGTAAAAGTAAAATGGAACACAATTTTAAATTAAGAACGCAATAATTTTTTTGTGCTATAGAAAAAAATTGTAAAGCCTGCGATCTTTGTAACTTATATTACAAAAGGTTCAATTTTCTATTGTACCTCTTGTGCATTTTGTACAATTTCAACCAACATATTTATTGAATTGGACGTATAAAAATCGTTTACATTTTATTGAATCGTTAATCGACAAAAAAATAAAGATATTTACAATCACTAAGTGATTAAATCTACACTAAGCTACGATTTATGTAGCACTTAGATAACTGCAGTAAATACCGTAAAATGGACGTTGGAATATCGTTAAATTAAAAATAAAAAGAACATTATATTGTCATCTCTTTCTTTCTTTTCAAAAATAAAGACAACAATATATCTGTCAAGGTGTTATAGAAATGGAAACGGTTAGAAATATCATCTAAATCTACATAAAATACGATCCCGTATTTGCATAGAAATGTTGGCAATAACTTATTATGCGGGACGGTGAAGGAAACCGAAATTTATGTTACCAACGTTACGTAATTACTAATTCATTACATTTATTTTAAACTAGCTATCGCCTGCGACTTTGTCCACGCGAAATACTTAAATAAAAACACTTAATCAATAGCCTATATATTCTTCCAGATTATGTTTTATATGCCAAATTTCTAATAAATATCCATCCATCCATACTTGTATAATTAACAATAAAGTCTGTTATACAGCTCAGTCTCTTACCATCGTTTTCTTAATTCACCGACTGTTCGTAAGTATGTATTAAAAGGTCTTAATAAATAAATATAAACATCAATATAAGATGTTCGAAGATTTTTTTATAACAAACGGATGCCGTCACAAGATTCAATCACGAAGAATGACGAGGGTTCGAGACTGAATCTAAATTTATTGCTCAATACGTTACTTTCAAATAGGCTTACTTTATTTATCTTGACTCGAATACTTACGCGTAAAGTATTTTAGATAATTACGTTTACTTTTTTATACATTGTAAGTTGACAATCAATCAGCCATCAGAATTCGCTCAAACAACGGATACAAGTTGATACTTTCCTTCTCTATGCGTCTTCTCCGCCAAGTCCATTTTTCCTCCTCATCATCTGCCACGAAAAGGCTGGGAAGGGAAAGATGACTAAAACTACGCCTCCAGCACACTCATCAGACGAATCGTGCAATTGCGTCTACTTGATGCCTACACACGTCACACTCTGAGTATGGTAATCAGTGCTTAAAATATATAAATTCCGATTACTATATATACTAATATTATAAAGCGGAAGAGTATGTTTGTTTCTTTGTTTGTTTGTTTGTTTAAACGCGCTAATCTCAGAAACTAATGGTCCGATTTGAGATTTTTTTTTTATTGAATAGTCCATTTATAGAGGAAGGCTATATAACATTACGCTGCGACCAATAGCATTTTTAATTCCGCGCGAACGGAGTCGCGGACGACAGCTAGTAATTAAGAAAATAAAAACTACAAATCTGTAAAATAAACTTTCATGACATGATTCGTAGATTTTTTTTTTGTAAAAAATTTATTAGCAAATTTTTTGTAAATTTACTAATATTTGTTTTACCTTTCGAATGGCGGGATTCGAAACCCCGACCTCGTGATCCGAAATCCGTATCCTTAACCACTAGGCTATTGACGCGTAAAATTTACTGTTGCTTAAGCAATTATTTAATGGCTTTGTCGGATAAAATGTTACGAATTTAAAAATATTTCGAGTGCGACGTCAAAGTTTTTTTGAGAACGGTAAGCTTTTGTTAAAAACTTGTACTTTAACGAAAAGTTTTGTAACAAATTCGATGTTTCTGATAGTACTCTTATGTTCACTTTGATGTTTTTATTTCTACTGAATTTTAAACAATTTGGAGTTAAACACGACTCACTAAATACTTAATTGGTTTATTGAATTAATGGGTATATAACAATGAATTTAATCTCCATATTCATCAATTAAGTTACGTGTTAAAAATGTTTGTGAAATCAACAACATAAAATATTTAAAGTTATTATAAATTCAAAAGATTATTCCATTATAAAAGATGTAGACACCGTGAAATATTTTCACTATCTTACTAATATTATAAATGCGAATGTTTGGATAGAAGGATGGATGTTTGTTTGAAGGTATCTCCAGAATGGCTGAACGGATCTCTATTAAATTTGGCATAGATATAGAACATAGTCGGGAAGATTAAGTTGGCTATTAATTAAGTTCAATTTTATTCCGCGCGGACGGAATCGCGGGCGACCGCTAGTTAAAAATATAAAAAAATGGTACTGAGTTTTTTCAGCTTTTTTGGCGGTGTTAAAGCTGGTTAAAATTTATATTTACTTTAGAAAATATAAAATTTTTCCGCGTCATTTGAAACAATTGTAGTACATCTTCCAGCATTACAGCCTTTTCTGTATAAAGTAAAAGATGTATTACTCTTTCTTTAAAAGCATTTGCTTTTTTTCTCGTTGAGTTGATATCGGATACCATTTGCTTAAAATATGTAGCGATTCGATAACGAGGTCCTTAAACACTGTTTTTCAGGGTTTTTTCAGCAATTAGCGACTGAAGAAGAATTACGAGGAAGTTTCAAACTTTGTTTCCAGTTGAATGGATTAGTTATGGTCGTAAAATAATTCTACTGTGAGTAAGCATTATTCTGGTGCAAGCTATCAAACGCGACTCCGTCCGCACGGAATTAAAAAAAAAACGTAATAAGTAGCCTATGTGTTATTCCAGACTATGTTTTACATCTATGACAAGTTTCAGCAACATCCGCTGAGCCGTTATGGAGATATCGTCAAACATCCATCCATCTAAACATTCGAATTTATAATATTAGTATAAAGTAATCATTTACTGTAATAAATATTAAAGTTGGATGGAGTAAATATTTGAGTTTAATATTTCACAGAACACTATTCTTTACGAGAAGAAATTCGTTTAACAGAACTGTCAGTTCTTTTACAATTACCCGCAAAGAATGTGGGATGTTTTCTTGAAAAATCACGGGAAAGTGGTAACTCTTTCTATTACGAGGTAATGTATCGTAAGAAAAACATTAGTTGGCTGAGTTACACAAGCGAGTATCTAAACTGATATATAAACACGGCTAAACACTCACGTATATACGTCCGGTGGCGGCACCGACTAGTTTCGAGCCCATCGGGGGCCCTTCATCAGGAAACTAGTCGGTGCCGCCACCGGACGTATATACGTGAGTGTTTAGCCGTGTTTATATATCAGTTTAGTATAATGTCTCACGAAAGTTTGAATAATTTAAAAGCGAGTATCTATTATGCTTAGTATATTATAAAATAATTTATTTTAGCACATTATTTGTTTTTTTTTTTTTTAAATTGATTATAAGTAATAATTTAGTTTCAATCGAATCAAATAAATCAATTATTATTTTAAAGAATAAAGTTTTAATTGATTTTACATAAAAATTACAGAACCAATTTTTAATTTTTTTTTCGTCAATTCAAAACATAAAAAATTAGGTTAATTTAGCTTTATTTATGTCTAGATGGATTAATAGATATTTATCCTAGAGAACATGGAAAGGTTAGCAAAAAAATTTACGTCAATATTTTCTGTCTTCCTTACGTTGAATAAGGTCTTGACAAATTCGATGTAACTGTTTCTTGTAACCTCATTCACTAAGGATCCAATTTGTTAACAATTTTGTCTAACACACATCTGTTTAGAGAGAAATATTTTTCTTCAAAAACTTGATTTTTTTATGAGAACATTTTTCTAAATCCGTCTAAAGTTCTATATCAATTTTATATATATTTAAGTTATAATAGTTTGTTATAAAGATATGAAGATAAACCCACACCTGAGTTACCTGACCCACACAACGAAAGGGCGGCATAGTACCGTCCATCTAAAAAAAACAAAAAAAACTTCTATGTCAAGGTTAGTGTTTGTAATTAACAAAAATAATTATTTTAAAATTATGACGATATTAAGAGCTTATAAGTAACTTTGTATTAAAATAAGCCTCCGTAAAACCCGCGTACATTTAATTAGTTTGCTCGCGCTAACAATATAAGGCTTTGTGTGAACTATATGTATTTTGTTATGTTACTTCATTTAATAAAAATATATGTATGTAATAAACAGTACTATGTTGTATTTGTCATATTATTTTTTATGTTACTAGAAATCGGCTTTATATGAATTGCAAAAAATCTATGCTTACTTCTCGTTTCTGTTGGGGGAGAACATTTTAAAACGGTTTAGTATTTTTTGACTTTATTTGGTATAAAAAAATTAAATTTTTTCGATCTATGAAACAACGATTGTCTGAAACAAAAATGTAGTTTCTAACAAAATATTTAAACTTATTTTTGTTCACGAAAAATATTATCGTTGTATTTATAATCTATGATTGAACGAAATATTAAGAACGAGTTAAGAAATATTATAGAATATTCGCCAAAATTGCGTAGCAGCAGTACGAAATAATTGCGGGCAATTTCCTTCCTAAGTATCCGATGAGAGGGCAGAAAGTTTACCTCTTTCGTTTGGCTCACGGAGGCGTGAAATTCTCATGAATAAAACATAGTTTAAGGAACAATGGAATTTTGATGCTTACTCTGGCTATGAAGAATTCTACGTAATGTAGTATTATTGACGTATATAAAATTTTGGAGAACATACACATACTTATGTATTATCATCAGCTCACTATACGTCCCCACTGAGGGGCTCAGAGCCTACCCTAAGTTAAGGGTGGCCATAGTCAACCACGCTGGTCCAGTGCGGGTTGGTTGCCTTCACACATATCTTTGAATTTCTTCTCAGATATGTGCAGGTTGCATCACGATGTTTTCCTTCACCGTAAGAACGGATAAATGTACATATGTAAATCGGAAATCGAAAAAACACATTGGTACATGGCGGGATTCGAACTCAGGATATGCAGATTGCAAGTGTAGTATATTTCCAACAATACCAATATAATGTTTGTAATTATATTAAAAATGAATCATACTTAAGTTAGTTATTTAAGTTACAAAAATTAGTTAAAGTTATTTCAGCGAACATGGCAAGCGTTAATTATTTTTTTCAAAGCCCTTTGTCTCCTTAATAGGTAAACTTTACTGTGAATAAATTTGCATCAAATTTGCCGTCGATACGATAGGCTTAGACGGAAATTCAATTAGGGTTTGTAGGCTAACAAAGCTTAGATACAAAACCTACGCAATTAAGTACACAAAAGATGCTTTCTAGTAACTAACACCTAATTAGCAGTGCGGAAAATGTATTTAAAAACTTTATATTTTCCTATTGATGTTGATCGGTTCAGTGAACCTAGTCTTAGCCTAATCACGAGAGGTCGCTTCGGTACTATCCTGCGTCTGTCTCCTGTCAATCGCTCGAAGCTCACAAAGTCCAGCTCCAAAGCGTCTTGCCAGCATAAAAATGACAAATTGTCATAACCATTCATTCTAAAATATAAATAACTATATCTAGCTGTCGCCGCGACTCTGTCCGCGTGGTTTAAAAAAACATAATAAGTAGACTATGTGTTCTTCCAGACTATGTTCTATGTGTATGCAAAATCTCATCACGATCAAACAAACATCCATCTAAACATTCGAATTTATAATATTAGTAAAATTATAAAACTTAATTAAGGATTAAAAATTTAATTATTTTAATGATGAAACATTAATTAAACTATATAAGATAAATTCTGTTATCATTATGTTATATTGCTGCGTAAATTCATAGAGTAATTGAAAATTCCCTGACTAACTAACAGTAATTAATTTACAAATAGCGATCCAATAACGATATTAAAATAATTCGTCGAATACTTTAACAGTGGAGAGCCTAACAACAATAACATTTGTAGAGCGCAGAATAGGTCGGCTCACTTGTACCACGACCACACAGAAGACAGGCGTCAAATGGAAGCAATTCCGCCTTATGTCTTATGGTCACCTTTTTCTTATAAACATTCATAGGGGAAATATTATTTCTGTGCGTTCTCTCTTCCGTCTATTTAAGGTAGCTAATGCATCGGCAATTGCAGATGTGTTTGGCTAGCGCTCGCTTCGCTATTTCGGCATGTTCGGGTGGCTACTTGCTCGTTTGACACCTTAAAAATATTTTAATTTGTTTTTAAATTTCCTTCGAAACTTAACAATTCAATGTATACCTATATAATTATATATCTAATATACGACGCTATATATTATGTGTACCTTAAGTTTATATACTAAAGAGTAAATAGTATAACATAGTAGTAACAAAAGAAGAAAAGAAAACATTTAATTCATAAAATTAGTACAAAAACCTGTGTAAATACATGTAGATTTTTCTTATATTATTATAAGATTTCATGTAGAAGGCCAAGTTCAAACAATGTCAGACTGTAGCAGTTCTTAAGTGATCTAATTTGAATCTTCCAATTTAGTTAAGGTTATTTCTAAGTGAAGGTACATAATTTAGTTTTCTTATAAAAGCAAGCGAAATATTCAATATTGCAACATAAATGTCAAAGAGTAATGAAATAAGAGACTAAATTGTTACTGAGAAAATATCACTTCTATGGTTCTGACAAAATTAACTTGGTCTATATGTATATGTATATTTATATATATATATATATATATATATATATATATATATATATATATATATATATATATATATATATATATATATATATATATATATATATATATATATATATATATATATATATATATATATATAAAAGAAAGTCATGTTAGTTACACTATTTATAACTCAAGAACGGCTTAACCGATATGGTTGAAAATTTGTGAGGAGGTAGCTTAGAGCCAGGAGACGGACATAGTATACTATTTATTCATTTTTTTTTTCGAATTTATGCCTTGAAGGGCTGCTTTTTATTTAACTTACTAATATTATAAATGCGAATGTTTAGATGGATGTGATGTGAAAGGAGAAAAGGGCGGGTTACACTAATTAAGTTTTTTATATATCCACGCGGACGGAATCGCGGGCGACAGCTAGTTATTTCATAAAAGAATGGAAGAATTTAAGATATTTCATAATAATAAACAAATATACTAGTTATTTTGTATGTATTATACATATATGAAATTGTATTGTCACGATGTTTGTTAACACACCTCCGAAACAGCTTGACCGATTTTTATGAAATTTTATACGGATATTCAGGTTGGTCTTAGAATCACTTACTATTTATTTTTAATCCCGCACGAACGGAGTCGCGGGCAACAGCTAGTTTAAAAAAATATAGTAGGTAATTATAACTTAAACATGTAGTCATATTTCCTAAAAAATAAGTATAGTAGAAATATGTATTTTTATTAGGTTATCAAGACAAACTTTCTATTAAGGAAGGAGGCTTGTCCACCCTAAATTAATGTTCATAATTTCGTAGCTAAATTGGGCAGATTATATCAAGAGGACGTAATAAAGATATGTTAGTAGGAAGCTATAATAAATGTTAATAATAAAGATATTATATAGGAAAAAATCTTTGATACAGCAAGGAAAAAGTATTGTTTAGTAACTATGAGATTAAATAACCAATACGACTTAGGTACCTTCAAGAAGCGAGCATACCATTTCCTTAAAGGCCGGCAACGCATCTGCAGTTCCTCTGGTATTACATGTCCATGGGTGTCGGTGATCAACTCGGTGTTCTCCCGCTTGTTTTCCCCCTTCTCTTATAAAAAAAAATGTAAACAATTTTATATAAAATATTCATCCGCCATATTTCTATAAATAAGATTCTCCAATCGCCAAAATATTGTGTCGACATTTAATCTAAACTTGATTGGATTGTGTTTGAGCTCGTAATATCCTCCTTTGGCGTGCAGTCTACGAGAACTTTATTAACATTTGTGCTTCAGATTAATTTTCTCTTTACTTCAATATCGATTGCAAATATAATAAAATTAATAATGTTTTTATAACGGTTATTACTCCACTCAGAGACCTTTGTAATTAAAGGAACCACTTAGCGGATATTTAATATAAAAAATCTATTTACCATGAGTTCCTAAGACCAAAATCCGCGTTTAAAACATATTGTTTATCTCTTTTTGGTCTCGAAAACCAAGGGTTAGTCCAAATAAAGAACTCTGGGACATAATACCAATAGAAAGCGTAACTTCTACTTTTTATCTACTACTAGCTGTCGCACGCGACACTGTCCTCGCGCAATTAAAAAAAATAATTGGTAGCTTATGTGTTCTTTCAGCTTATGTTCTACATCCCTACTAAATAACATCAAGATTTGTTGCAGAGATATCTTTAAACAAACATCCATCCATCTATCTAAATATTCGTATTTATAATATTAGTAAGATTTTTCTGTACATTAATTTTTGCAAATGGACTAACGTCTGTTTACTTTTCTTTTCGTAATGTATTAGAACCTTTGCAGAATGTGGATCAATTACATATATAAGTTATTTGTTGCCCGTAAATTACTGTTTGTCGAAGAGAATAAGTCCGTCTGTTTCTCTCGGGACTAATGTAATAGAATTTGTTTCGTAGATAATTTGATATTGTTATTTTCTTTCTTCTCTACAAAATTTAAGACGGCATTTTACTTGTTAATGAACTTATGTTGAATTTATTAAATAATAATAAAGAAAATTATTCAGGTACTGGTGTTTCCCCGCAACTCCGTCCGCGCAGAATTTAATAAACACTTAATAAGTTACCTATGTTTTCTTCCAGACTTTGTTCTACATCCATACCAAATTAAAATCCGTAAAACCGTTCCAGAGATGCCTTCTAGAAACATCCATCTATCGAAATGTACGCATTTATAATACTAGTAAGATACCACTTTTTGAACATGGTTTGCGGAATCAACAGTATTTTTTATTACAAAATCATTTCTTTAGAATTAAAATAAAACTAGCCTATGTGTTTCTGACAGTAGTTTAACTAAATAGTAAGTTATGTAACAAATTTTATTAAGAAACATTTTAGCGCTGTTTTAGTAAAAGTTTTAATAACGTAAACGGTTTTTACACTTCAAAGACTTACCTAAAAGAGGTAAGCAGGCAAACAAGCTCGTCATCTTATAAATTGAGTAGAAAATTGCTTTCAATTATTTCAGCTTGGATGAATTGTTTCATTACTTGGCAGTCACCTTGTGTTTAGCTTCTATTAAATTATGATAACAACGTTTTTTCTCTTTTGACCTAATATTAAAAAGGTTTAATACATCAAAAATCCATTGAATTGTTTAGAACCGTTCCTGCCGCCAAGTTCCGTCATCGGACGACACGACAGACTGCCAGGTTACATCCACACCATCTCGATGGCTGGCATTCCACAACCCTGCGTTTTGCGCGAAACTTCTTGCCTCGCACAGCAGCGTTGTGCAAACCGCTACGACTTAGGGTCCTTCAAGAAGCGAGCGTATCACCATCTCAAAGTTCCTCTGGTATTGCTGATGTCCATGGGCGTCGTTGAACACCTCGGTTCACGCTTAAAAAAAATTAGAACATTTTACAAAAATATATACCTATCTGTTTGTATTTTTTATGTGTCTACTTTTATTCATAATCTTCAGAAGATCTTTTTATATATGATACTAGGATTAGACGTAAGAGCACTAAGCTATAATCAAATCAAATCTTAATTTGAGAGTTGGATCGGACGTTTTTTCTCGTATCAAAGAAAGAATGTTGTTCACTTTACAAAGGAAAATTCTAGAATACATAAAGGGGATTTCTATCTGAATTTAATGTTTTTTTACACAAAAACTTGGCAAACAAGCGAGTGGCCACCTTATTTGCCAAAATAGTGATGTGACCGTTGCCCATAGTTATCTGCAATTGCAGATGAATTTCCTAAATTAAGCGCAGAAAGAGGATATTTCCCATTCCTATTGCGTCCTCTTCTTTGTCGAATCCTCCTCTCATCCCCATCTTTTTCTTGTAAGAAAAGAGTATGGGAAGATGACTAAAATTAATTTTATAGCATTCTTTATTAAATTATACAGTTTCGCGAGACTTATATTATTAGATTGATGGATGTTTGTTTGAAGGTATCTTCAGAACGGCTGAACGGATATCGATGAAATTTGGTATACACCTACAACATAGTCTGGAAGAACACATAGGCTACAAATTATGTTTAATTTCGCGCGGATGGAGTCCCGGGCGAACCCTAGTAATAAACTTTCTAATAACCGACACCGGACAAATATCCATAAGTACATATAATATTTTAGGCGTATATTAATTCGTTATTTTTAAAATAGGACCGTAATTTTAGTAAGTGTCAAATTTTTCCTGTGTCGAGATTATTTTTCACCGGCTACATTTTAATTTTACTCTAAGTCTGAGATAAATAAAGAGCAGCTATTTCCTAGCAACATTATAATAATTATCTTCTTTGAAGTAAAACGTGGAATCGTTTCGCTTTGAAATTTCTTTTCTCACTTTTGTTGGTAAAAAGGGCTTATTTTTTATATATTTTAAATGAAAAATATTGGTTACTCGGTTCTACTTTTTATGGTAAGGTGCGTTTAAATAAGAAAATCTTAGAAATATAACCATTGTCTTCGTTAAATACAACAATTCGTAGTACAGAGGATATTTTTAGTGTAAAAACAATTGGTAGTGTACTGGTTTACTTGCTGTTACTCCGATTTATCTTAAAATAGCGGTCGCCCGCGACTCCGTCCACGCGGAATTAAAAAAAAGTTAGTAGCCTATGTTTTCTTCTAGACTATGTTCTATATTTATGCCAAATTTCATTGGGATCTATGCAGCCGTTCTGGATACCTTCAAACCATCCTCTTCGTCATCCTGATCCTTCGACGTTCTCATCCTTCGTCGTTCTCATTTATAATATTAGTAGTATTTGAGTATAGGTTTCTAAGCCTCTTCAATGTATCATAATACTTGTCCAACTTGGGATGACGTCACAAAATGTATTAGTTATGCCTGTCTAACATTTGGATTCTTAATCTATATAGAACGAGTTAATTCTTCAACTGATATCATTTTAAAATTGTTAAATGATACGACATTGTTTCTTAAATTTAAACTAATCCTTTGAGACATATGTTGAGAAATTTTTCATCCCTTGATCCTGATCCCAAAATAAATTTTATTATCAATATATTACGTTTTGACGTAAGCTGACACATGACGATGAAAGCCTTATCGAATATTTTACACGAAGTGTTACAAGTGGCGAGTGACGTGGGATATAAGTTATGAAGTAACTAAAAATGTAGAATAAAGTTTTAATATCAAATGTATTGTGATTTTTTAGCTATTAAATAACGTCTACATATCATCATCAGCTCACTATACGTCCCCACCGAGGGGCTCGGAGCCTACCCTAAGTTAAGGGTGATTAGGCCATAGTCAACCACGCTGGTCAAGTGCGGGTTGGTTGACTTCACACATATCTTTGATTTTCTTCTCAGATATGTGCAGGTTGCATCACGATGTTTTCCTTCACCGTAAGAACGTCGGACTAATGTACATATGTAAATCAAAAATCGAAAAAACACATTGGTACATGGCGGTATTCGAACCCAGGACTTGCAAATTGCAAGTGCTTGACCCCTGAGCCACCGACGCTCTCATATACGTAAGACGTCTACATATAAGTAAGTAAAATTGGTTGTTATTTTACTTTTAATTTATGCTGGTATGAGATGCAACCTGTTCTGACACGATGGCCCCTACCCATCTACATGGAACCACAACAGAGCGGGTGCGGGTTGTGAAACGGCGGAAAATGCTAAAGCAAGCAAATACAGGGGTCAAGGCTCCGAATATGATTTTGTCGCATTCAGTTTCGAGACCCTTGGTCCGTGGGGTCCTAGCGCTTTAAAGCTTTTTAAGGATCTATCAAAAAAGTTAATCGACATCACAGAGGACTGAAGAGCTGGCAGCTACCTCGGACAAAGAATTAATTAGCTATTCAAAGTGGGGACGCTGCCAGTATCTTCAGAACCTTGCCTAAAGGGACTCCTTTTTTATAATAATATATGTCGCCCGCGATTCCGTCCGCGTGGATATATAAAAAACTTAATATATAGATAAGTTAAATAAAAGGCAGCTCTTCGAAGCATAGACACGAAAAAAAAAGAATAAATAGTATCCTATGTCCGTCTCCTGGCTCTAAGCTACCTCCTCACCAATTTTTAGCCATATCAATAAAGCCGTTCTTGAGTTGTAAATAGTGTAACTAACACGACTTTCTTTTATATATATAGATTTAAGTTAATTATTCGTTGTTATTACTTATGTTATTTAATATCATAGATTTGAGACTCTAAATAAATATATTTACTTTTAATTTATCATTTTTGTTTAACTTGAGTTAGTTGTAAAAATAAATTAGTCAGATATAAAACTGTATTACGTCATAAATTTTATCGTTGAACTAAAAATATTTTCATCATTTTATAAATAAATATTGTTAGTTTTTAATAAATACGAAAGAAGTTATTTCAGTTTCGAGCAAACGAAGTTTTACATGAACTTGATTGGATTCTGTTTTGAGCGTGTTCGGCTTCCTTTGAAGTGCAGTTTGTGTCGGCTTTATTGACTTTCATTTCAGTACAGCGACGGAAAAAACGAATCGATAATAGAGATTGATATTGAAAAATGCCTTTACAGTGTAAACTTGTTCCAATTTCCCTTGTGTGTGTGCGTTACTAAGTTATTTTGAAAATCACGGGAAAGAATTGAGAAAAGGTAATTAATCTTATTATCTTGCTTCCTACTAATCTTACTAATATTATAAATGCGAATGTTTGGGTGGATGAATGTTTGCTTTAAGGGATCTCGAAAACAACTGCATAGATCTCGCTGAAATTTTACATACATGTAGAACATAGACTGGAAGAACACATAGACTATTAATAAAGTTTTTTTTAATTCCGAGTGGACGGAGTTAAAAACTAGTTATTTGACTTACCATTTACGTAAATATTCTGTGATATAATAAAAATATTTCTGAAAATATACACTTGCTTCGTACATTACCTTTACGTAACTTTGTCTGCAAACTCCAACCATTATCTGCAGGATGCAAGCGACGTAAGTTACCAAAGAAAAATAACTTAAAACTTGTAGCAGCGGTGTCTTTGACTAAGTGAAGGAGCTTTATTACTTGAAGATGGATCATTTTTATGAGGTAATTTTGTCAGTTATTATGTTTCGTAATCAATCAATCTAGGGAGTAATATGTCAAATAAAAGATATGAAGAGGTTTACGAGTAGAAAAATGTATTTAGGCCTTACTAGTATGTTTTATAGAACAACTGAAATAGTATAATATTTTATATATTATTCAAACTTTCGTGAGACATTATACTAAACTGATATATAAACACGGCTAAATACTCACGTATATCAGTACCATTTTTTTTTCAGAGAGGAATTCTTTATGCATACGCCGCGGCCCGGGGGGGGGGCGGTAGTTATGTGGGATTCTCCTCCATAGCGGAGGCATACGCACTAAACCTCTCTGTTCCTCCAACGCATCGGGACGGGACCACGGGCACGCTTTCGCTCTCTTCCGCGGCCCAAATAATACCAGTACCACTCATTCTGATGAAGGTCCCCGATGAGCTCGAAACTAGTCGGTGCCGCCACCGGACGAATGTACATACGTGAGTGTTTAGCAGTTTTTATATATCAGTATTTTATATGCCTGGAATAGTATTTTCAAAGATGTTAAATAATCTCTTCACAAAATTGTCTGAGAAATGTCGCATACAATTTACTTGCAATTTTTTGTGCCAGAGGCCTAAGTCCTTTTTCCCTTCCCCACTCATATCTCTTTTTTTTATATCACAAGGTGGCAAACGAGCGAGCGGCCACCGGAAATCGCTAAAACAGCGAAGTGACCGTTGCCCATAGACATACGCAATTGCATATGCGTTGCCTACCTTTAATCGACGAAGAAGAGGATGCACAGAAAGAAAATATTTTCCCTTTCCATGCATCCTCTCATCCGGAAAGTCCACTTCCACTTCCCATCCTTTCCTTATAAGAAAAAGGGTGGGAAGGGAAAGAGGACTAATTTTGGCCTCCGGGACGCACACTCATCAGACTGTACTTGGAATTGCTTCCACTTCACGCCTGTCTTCTGTGTGGTCGTGGTATTTCACCGGGCGAGCCGGGCCGATTCGTGCGAAGATGTTAAAGCGGGCTTTACCACTGTTGAAGTTAATCTTATTATTATAAGAAGGATTGGGGATAATTATTTGATTTTAGTGAATTTTCCCATTTTCGTGCGTCTCCTCCTCCGTTGATTAAAGGCAGGCAACGCATCTGCAATGTCTATGGGCATCATTAGCTTCGCTATTTCGGCAAATTCAGGTGACCGCTTGCATATTTGTCCCCTTTTAAAAAAACCACAATTGAATCATAATTAAAATTTATTTTTAATTTGAAGGTAAAACGTCGGTATTATAATTAAAGCAGTAGCTCCCGAGAGCACGAGACAAATTATATAAGATCAATGTCACCTTGACTCCTTGCCCTCAAGATGTCGTCTCTAACGAGTTTGACACAATACGCTTGTTTACCAAAGTGTATAATTCTTGGCATTGTAGGATTTACTAGCTGTAGCCCGCGATTCCGTCGCGAGGAATAAAAAAAAAACTTAAACGTAGACTATGTATTCTTCCAGGCTGTGTTCTACATGTCAAATTTCAGCGAGATTCATGCAGCCGTTCTGGAAACTTCCTACAAACATCCATGTATCTATATATAAATCATCATTTGTAATAATAGTATTATAAGAAGTGAGGTTATAATATTAATAAGATACGTCAGCTCCCATTTTCTATAAATCATTTAATAATAATAATTAAATCTTACTTCTTACTAATATTATAAATGCGAATGTTTAGATGGATGGATGGATGTTTGTTTGAAGGTATCTCCAGAACGACTGAACGGATCTTGATGAAATTTGGCTCTAATACAGAACGTAATCGGGAAGAACACATAGTCTACTTATTAAGTTTTTTCTTAATTCCAAGCAGACAGAGTCGCGGGCCACAGTTAGTTATAACATAACTGAAAGGCATCAATATCTAATTCTATGGCAATGTAATATCCATTTCTATTGATCACGTGTTCTATTCAAACGAACGTATTCAATTTGTCGGGTTTCTGTATCCATTCGCTTTGGATGTTCCCGACTAATATACGAGATCTGTATCATGAATGGTCTGTATACACTATCGATGTATACACATTTTGTATTTGGTGTCTATGACGGATTCGATTGTCGGCTGGCGTTTTGTTCTCTTGCTAGTGTTCGACAATAATTATTTATATTATTGATTCTTCATTTGTTTTTTCCAATTTATTATGGACTAGCCGTAACCCGTGACACCGTCCGCTCCGATTAAAACAACTTAATGAATAGCCAATGTGTACTTTCACACTTATGTTCTACATCTATGCTAATTTAAGCAAGATCCATGCAGTCGTTCTCGAGATATTTTCAAACAGATCCATCCATCCATCAATCCATCCAAACATTTGCATTTCTAATAACGATTTAATTTACAATATCGTATAAAACTTATAATAATTGAAATTGCAGACAATTTACAAAACTTTTCAACGTTTCAAAATTACCGAAGTTTTAAGGAAAAGTTGAAGTTTAATTAAAGAAATAAGCATTCTCGGTGAAGCAAAATAAAAGTTTTTTATCGCCTTAAAACTTCAACGTGAGGACTTGGATAATTTACGAAACATTTCAACTCTCCTGTCCAGAATTACGCGAATTTATGCTATTGTTACGAAATGGTGTTAAATAAGATTATTATTATTTCTGAAAAACACAGCAAGATAACTTCTAAAGATTTTATTACACTGCGCCGGCTACAGACATACAACAGTTTCAATAGACAGGACAACACGAAAACAAATCGTAATTCACGACTTGTCACCACTAATTTGACAAGCTCTAATGTAAAGTGGTACACTGAGAAGTAGTTTTAAAAGTTTTGATACAGATTTTCTTAATGTCCGCTCTAAGTATGCATAAAGTCGACTGCAATGGAATGATACGTTGATTATATATTTCAACACGCGGATTTAAAAAAAAATGGTAGCCTATACGTTCTTCGGACTTTGTTCTAAACGTATACCGAATTTCATCGAGATCCGTTCAGCTGTTTTTCATATACCTTTAAACAAACGTCCATCTATCCATCTAAACATTCGCATTTATAATATTAGTAAGATTGTTAATTGCAGAACCCATTTCTTGCTATAATCTGTAAATACTAACACTACAGATAGCGAATTAAAACTTTCTTAGCGTGTCTTGTCTATTCCATTATAAGAAAACTCAGAGCAAGCCAACTCTTTGCACAAGTTTCTTTGTAGCACAGTTAATGTTTGTAAACTTAAATAACCAACAATAAAGTTCTTAATAACAACTTTATATTAACATTATGTCTTACTAATATTATAAATGCAAAACTTTAGATGGATGGATGGATTAAATTATTCAAACTTTCGTGAGACATTATACTAAACTGATATATAAACACGGCTAAACACTCGAGTATATTCGTCCGGTGAACGCGGCGCGATACAACATCGGCAGTGCTGACGACGATATCGTGGACATAGTCAGTACGTTTTGTGCCCCCGGAAACTTCAACAACAACACCACCGACGCTTTGGTATCAACATCGTCGACGACGCCGGCGCAACCCGCGCCCCCCGCTCCGTCAAGACGCGCTCTAAGAGCGCAGGCGCGCAGTGAGCGACGGGCCGCGTCTGCGAAATAATACCAGTACCACTCATCCTGATGAAGGGCCCCCGATGGGCTCGAAACTAGTCAATGCCGCCACCGGACGAATATACGTCAGTGTTTAGCCGTATTTATGTATATATCAGTTTAGGATGGATGTTTGTTACAAGGTATCTACAGAACGGTTCAATGTATCTAATTGAAATTTGGCATCAATATAGAACATTGTCTGGAAGAACACATAGACGAGATATTGAGTCTTTTTTTGATTCGGTACCGACGTCTCGGGCAACAGCTAGTAAAATAATAAATAACAAATTATTTAATAGACGCAATTGTAATAAAGAAAAGAAAATTGAACGATCATTTTTGATGATTGAAATTCAAACCTAACTAAATTCAAACAGTACTATGTTTTATAATAATAATAATAATAAATCTTTTTATTCAGACACATGGTCCATACAAAGCAAAAAATACAAATTTAAAATTCAGACACAAAAATAAAGACACAAAATAAAACAAAACTCTTCAGATCACATGCAGACGTGTCCACATGGCCAGCACTGGACAGTCCAATCCTACTCTATCAGCAATGTGTTGTAGGTAGCTGTTGGCCCTGTCCCGCACCCGCCGCATCAGGGATGCTGCTCTCTTCCTGATCAATGCGGCGAAGCCGTCAACACCAGCATCAGCAAACATCCCAGACGCGCTGCAGAAGCGCGGCAGCCCCAACAGGGCCCTGAACCCATTATAATAGCTTTTCTGTCGCTTGATTTTTTATCGTTTCCATTTGAACATTTCAATTTTGACACCTAAACGATTTGCGATAATTTAGCGATATTGTCATGAATCCGAATTGTGGACGCCATTGAACGAAGGCTTTTCTGAATTCAATATAGATATTAGTATACAATAAACTCAAATTTAAGCCCCTTTTGTTGTAAATTTCTATTCAATTTTATGCTAAATATCATATTTTTTGTTGTATTATCTTTTGTTAATCACATTTACATGTGTCTTGGTTTAAAAAACTACGCATAAAATATTTAAATTATGACTAGCTGTAGCCCGTGAGTCTGTCCGCATAGAATTAAAAAAAACTTAACAAGTAGCCTATATGTTCTTCTAGACTATGTTCTATATGTATGCCAAATTTTATCAAGATCCATTGGCCCGTTCCGATGATAACAAACATCCATCTAAACTTTCGCATTTATAATATTAGTAAGATAGAACTTATTTACATTTATATAAAGTTATACTTACAAATGCATTAAAAATGTTAATTGATTCGTAGAAAAACGTATAAAATATATTTCATCGAAGTAGCATTTTCTTCTAATTTTCCCAATTTTAATATTCATTTACTTAATTAACCTAAGTTATTTACTTGATATTTAAAATAAGTTTCTGCGTTTTTATTGTTTTTCAAATTCGTACACTGAATTAAAAATCACAGTATTACATTTTTAAAATGTTTAATTACGTGTCATTAAATTTCAAGTGAAAGCATAGAAATTGTCAGACAATATTTTCAATGACACTACAAGATAAGAGTGTCTGTGAGGGTTGCTTGTTGCGCCTGTGATCTCACAGAGTCGTGGAAATAGGTCGCGTTATTCATTATTCACAAAACACGAGCTTTCTCTATCTTTGAAATTCATGAAGTTGTCTGCATTTGGTGGATAACAAAGACGCCACACTATGTTGTTAGAAAAATGTTTTAGTTCCTATTCTTTATTCAGGAAATAAATATACATACATACAAACAATAACTACATTAAAAATGTACTTTTATTTTAATGATAAAAAGTTTCGTCATTTTGTTTTTGTCATGTGACTAAAGGATCGTAGCTAGACATATGTGTATTTCAAAAACCATCTTTTTTTTAAAAAAAAGTAAGGAAATAGTTTGAATAAAATAAAGAAAATAAAAGAAAGACTTTGTTGTCGTACAGACAACATCAAACACTCACAATAATTTTGTCCGTTCGTTTAAATTTCACAAACGACAAAGACAAAGGACAGATGCAACCTTTATGCCGAATTGATTGTCACTCGTCTCGTATTAGCACAATAGTGGCTGCCCGCACTGGACTGCATCAATTAACCACATTTACAGGCGAGTAGATTGCATGCATTGTCCACTTTTAGTATCTCATTGCTTTCGTATTTCATTGTATAGTGTGGTTGTAATCAGTTGTTTTCATTGTAGAATTATCTATAGGAAAAAAATATCGAAAAAATACAATAAGCAAAGTTACAGTTATTAATAATTGCTATTATTTTAGTAAAGTATGGTAATGATTTTTTCTTTTACTACTTTAGCAAGCAAGATTTTAATAGCAGGTAAATAATAACCCAAAAACATGAACAAAAGTTATTTTAAAATGATTTAAACCTAATTTCTTATGGAAGTTGCATAGATTTTATTTAAGTGTGTAAGTTTTTTTTTAAATTATGTTGACTTCTAACATTATTTTTAAGGTTAACAAAATATATTTAATTTACCAATTCAATAATTAATTGAAATTGTATATGAAAGTTTAAAAGCAATGCAAAAATTTCATTAACATCGCGTCGGAAATTCCAATTAAAACGACAACATCTCAAACTGAAGTAATTGCTTCGGTTTCATTAAATGCAGTTAACAAATTAATAAAGTAACATTTATATAGGTTAATTAATATAGAATATTACCCAATAGAACTTCCAAAGATTATCCATTATTCAGTTTTATAATGTTAACAATGTCCATAACCTTGTGACGATATTTTTTAATTTTAGAAATGACATGCGATAGTCATTTATTTCTAGTCTAATCTGATTGATGGAAAATTAATTTCCTATGAAATGAAGCTTATGTTTAGAACATAATACTGCATTGACCTTAATGTTATAATCCGATAATTAAGTTTCACTAAGCATATGCGAAAAGCAATAATCTAAGCTATAAAGCTTAGATTATTGCTTTTCATAAGACCATAGGGTCATAAGACCAAAGTTAGATTTGTACTTAAATTATTTATTATCTGTTGGCAATATAACCGTGAACTCTTAAAACACTAGTAAATCGTTCTCGCTCACGTTCTATTAATAAAGAAAAAAAACAGAGAGCATAACGTCCGAGTATTTCATCATGGAAACTATAAGTAACTTAAATAGTTAAAAGTTAAATATGCATAATTGCTATTTTTTTCCATACATAAAGGATACACTTATTTATATGTGACTAACTACTGTTCCGCTAAAATAGACTCTATGTCTATTACATTATGTTATAATATCTTATGTTTTTTTAAACATATTAAGCAACGAATCGTAGTAATATGATTTAATACAAATATAAGTTTGTTTGTCGACAATAACGTAATATGTTACCATTCGCCCTTCGAGAAATCCCGGCGGAAACAGAACATTTCCAATATTAGTATGATAATAAATCATTACAAACAATTCGTTTCAAAGAAGAAAGAGTTCCAAATAGCAAAATAAAACATTAATCATTATCAGTGCCGGTAAACATTTTTTTTTTTCATGTACGAAAATTTAAAGAAAAAACATAATAAGTAGCATATATGTTCTGCCAGACTATGTTCTATATGTATGCCAAATTTTATCGAGATCCGTGCAGCAGCTCTGGAGATACCTTCTAACAAACATCCATCTAAACATTCACATTTATGATATTAGTAATAAGTAAAATAATAAGATAATTTCTAATTTATGTTATAATACGGGAAAATTTTTATAATATTGCTAAGAGACGAGTTGCTGCCACTAAAGTGTTCTTATCCGGTGAGAGGCGTGCCAAAAACCTCTAAGAATAACTTGAGGGTTCTTACGGGAGCAATTGCTGTACTGTTGTTTTAATTAGTAATCAAAAAGAGGCGTCTAGACAATTATTTTTACTTGCCATTTATTAGTAAAAGTTTCCGTGTTTTAAACAATGTTATGTACTTATATTATAGCACTTTTGTTAACCTCTTAACAAATCAAACCCATTACTCTTATCTTACTTCTTACTCATAGTATAAATGCAAATGTTCAGATGTATGGGTGTTTGAAGGGAACTCCTAAACGACTGCTTGCTCGCTATTGGTAGAGATTTACAACATAGCCTGGAAAAGCACGCTACTAAGTTTTTTTTCTAATTACTCGCGGACGGAGTCGTAGTTGACAGCTATATTATTTTAGTAAAAAAAAATTAAAGCAATTATTTTGGTTATTCTGACAAAATCTTGCAGAAAGAAATTTTGAAACCAAATCTTAAAAGGGTAAAATATTATTCTGTTTTGTTTTCTCATTTTCTAAGATAAATCTCTTTGCTTTATTAACGGCTTAATTTGTTCTTTGTTTTTGACCTTTACTATAAAGAACATTTGTGGTGAAATTCAGACGGCATGACATTTTTTTTAATGAAATGAAATTGGATACGAAATTAGTTGCTAAATATTTTTTATGGTTCGTTAAACACATAAATATATTTACTTTATTTTACTTGGGTTTTGTTTTATCAAGCCAAGAGCGCAATATTTCTTTTTTGTTAAATTCTATGTCATTTTTAGATTTAGTTAACGTACTAGATCGATCGTATAGTTATATTTACAACGAATCGAATGATTTAAACATCATTAATATGTCAAAAACTTTGACAAAGTCACCTTTAACTTCGTAACGTTTCTCTTATCCCAATGATTTCATTCGGTAAATATTTATTATAGTTTATATTCCAAGAGTTTGTTACTAATTCCTTTTGACACGTGACAAAACGAAACTTGTCGACAAGGGTCGGCTTATACGAATTTAAAACCTTGACCTCGCAAACAAGACAACTCAAAACTCTAACAAAGCTGCAGCAAATAATTATCAACTCTATTTTTTGGAGTTTAAGAATTAAATTGCCTTGTATCTAATATTGAAGCTTCCAGTGAAGCAGATAAAAGCTCTAACTATAGTTTCCGCACAGTGTATGTGCCGTTGTGCAACAGGGCCATAAAATTTCATATAAAAGTCGTGTTAGCAGTTTTGATATAATTTATTCATTTTATTTGTTGCATATAAAACAAGCCAGTAACTATACCTCATCAAAACAAATCAATCAATCCTAAGAAAATCGATATTTCGCGATAAAACAGTGATCTAGATTCATTCCCTACTTTTCGAATAAAAATAGAAATAGACGGTTGACGTTTTTATTGTAAAATACATACAGTTGTATTTTATACATATTGGAACACAAAACAAACGACGAACCTCTGTAGTCTTTAGCAAGATAGTAAGATTAAAAAGTTATGCGTAATTCCTCCAACAACTCCCGATTAAAATTAAATGTATATAAATAATTCTACTGCTTATACGTAGACTGTGGCACTAAACTCAACACTAAGAGATAACGCCTCGCTCGGCTTCCTGCTCGCTAGTTACAGTCCGATATTGCAACCGACTAACCTAACTTCGTGCTAATAAAAGTTGTAACAACACATACTATGTTACTAATAAGAACGTTTTCTTATAATAAACATGTTCAGTAAACAACTTAAAGAATATCCACACACCCGAATGATTATGATTATCATTCTACACATAATTTTACCAGGTCTAAGAGACCCGGTAGATAATAATTAATTAGTATGATAGATTTTATCTATATCTGTCTCAAGGCAACTGCGATTCTTTTGATATTGTATATGTCCATGGGTATTAATCATATCTGTGTTGCCGCTGTTTCCCCCCCCCCTCCACCTTATCGTATAAAAAAAGTTATCCAAACTCTATCTAGTCTAGTCTCTTTCTCTCTCTATCTGTATTAACTCTGTCAAGAACTAAATTGAAGTTTTTCCGTTTTCATATTCTATCGTGTACGGAAAATTCGTTGAATTTTTCACGGAATTTTATGTTGATAAGACGTTTATTTATCGGGGCGAGTATAAAATTACACGTTTTCGTATTTCATCACGTACAAAGATGAAAGTCTTCGGGAAAACGAAGTAACTCGTTCGTGAATGTTAGAGACGTGAGCTACGTGAGATCCTTAGATTTATATTTGCCTTTGACGCGGATATCTCTTTTAATATTGACTTTGAATATATCTCATTATATACTAGAGAAACGTTCCTATTTACATAAAATATACTTATGTAACTTAGGTTAGTTTTACCAGAGTTTTATAAGCAGACTCTTAGTTTAGATTTATTGTAAGCAAAACAAATAGAGGCCTCTCTAACATTCTAATTAGTTACCATCATACATTCTTGTTAAAGGATTAGATCGGAAAGGCTGTAGTTAAAAAAAAACTATTGCTTAGTGTTTATTCAGCATTAAACACATATCTCTACCATTACATTTATATATATTGAGTTAATCCAAAGTTTATATGTTTAGAGTATTGTTATAAAAATGATGTACATAATAATGGGCGATTTTTGTGCATTTAATATACGAATTATGTGAACTTGACTTTATTGAGCTACGAACTTGTCTACGCGACGTAGCGCAGAGTTCGTAGGCAACATGGAGTACATCATTAATTAATTAACGTAGACTTTGTAGAGTCGACTGCAAGTCATCTAATTGAAAATGAGGAACTAACTACTATGGGTAACTGGAATTTAACATTTATATTTCGTTCGCGATATAAATTGCGGGTTTGCGTTCCGAAAACCTATTTTAATTCCTGTTTCCCTTCCCACCCTTTTCATATAAATGGCAAGGGAAGGGGATTTGACGGAAGGTGCGTATTGAAAGGTGAAATATTGTTTTTCTGGGCATCTCCTCCTCCGTCGATTAAATGTAGGCAAAGCATCTGCAATGGCATATGTCCAATGCTCGCTCTGTTTACTGAGCACTAATTAAAAAAATTATCAACAAGTACAAGTCTTTTGTTTTACCATATCTGTCACGCAATCCAGCATGAGTGACATAAATGTACTGTTTCAGCTCTTTGTTAGAGCGTGTTTGTGTAGCACGTCATCTCTGTCACGTGAACGCATGACGTGTTGATGTGACGTTACGTGACGTATGCAATCTTAAAGTGAACATTACATTACATTTTAGATTATATTTGATTTCAGACAACATTAAACTTGCATACACATTTGTCATTATGTACCTAACTCACGTCGAATGCTAGTAAAAGTACAAAGCTTTGTATAGAACTAATTGCGTCATTGCCCTAATGAGTTCTGGAACTCTAAAGCACTAATGGTACGTTCGAAAGAAGGAACAAATCTTTACAGAGAAATGTAATAGAGCAAAAAATGGAACAAAGTTGTAGAGTTAATAACACTTAAGATAATAGATTTACTTAAATTTGTAACACAACAAGAATGGAACCGCAAAAAAAGGCGAAAGAATGAATATCTTATTATCTATAACAATATCGTAAGTAAATTGTATTACACTGTAATTGTATTACACTTAAGCATAGATTAAACATTACTGAATATAACATTTCAATTTTTAATATGCGAATCAAAGCACGCAGTGAAACAAATAAGACAAATCTCTTAATGGCTGTCGAGCCGCAGGAGATTTTTCAGAATAAAAGCCAATTGAAGTCGACAGACATGAATTATTCACTAAATAAACGATTTATATTCAGATACATTTTTATATTAAATCGGTCAGATTTCAGAACAAAATTACGACTTGATAAAAACGGTTTAACCTTATTGATCTTTCACTCAAAGTCTAGACATCTTTCAATAGTGTTGAAGAATAGAAGACTACTACTTTTTAATATTATAAATGCGAAAGTATATCTTAATGATGCAACCTGCACATATCTGAGAATATTTTCAAAGATATGTCAACCAACCCGCAATGGGTCAGCGTGGTTGACTGGCCTTTTTTTTTATATCATAAATTGGCAAACGAGCGAGCGGCCACCTGAAATCGCTGAAATAGCGAAGTGACCGTTGCCCATAGACATACGCAATCGCATATGCGTTGCCTACCTTTAATCGACGGAGGAGAGGATGCACAGAAAGAAAATATTTTCCCTTTCCATGCATCCTCTCATCCGGAAAGTCCACTTCCACTTCCCCTCCTTTCCTTATAAGAAAAAGGGTGAGAAGGGAAAGAGGACTAAATTAGGCCTCCGGGACGCACACTCATCAGACGAAACGCGGAATAGCTTCCACTTTATGCCTGTCTTCTGTGTGGTCGTGGTATTTCACCGGGCGAGCCGGGCCAATTCGTGCGAAGATGTTAAAGCGGGCTCTACCACTGTTGAGGCCTAGTCATCCCAAACTCAGGGTAGGCTCTAGAGCCCATCGGTGGGGACATATAATAAGCTGATGATGATATCTTTCTGTCTGTGGCGCTTTAACGTCAAACTACTGATCCGATTTAAATGAAATTTGGTACGCAGATAATCTAGAGCCTGTGAAAAGAAATAGGATACTTTTAATGAAAAAAAGATAGAAAACAGTTTGAATGTGGAATTAAATGTAAATATAGCTATAGAGATTTTTTTTTAATAAAAACACAATAGCAAAGACCTAATCAATAAGCTACAAGGTTCTTTCTAGTCTCAGGCCTTGTAATAAGCTTCTTGATAGCAATTTACGTATAATACGAGTCAACTAGAACAGTTTGTGAACAAAGTGGCCTTTACCTTGTCGGTAATGTTACACGTGGCCTGTTCCTACGGGAAAAGATTGTTAACTTTGTTCAGTGGAGAGATCTTTTTTTTATCATAAAATATTATGTATCTTACTAATATTATAATATAAATGCGAATGTTTGGATGGATGGATAGATTGATGGTTGTTTTAATGTATATCCAAAATTGCTGCATAGATCTCGCTGAATTTGGCATAGATGTAGAACATAATCTGTAAGAACACATAGGTTATTAAGTCTCTTTTTAATCCTACGCGGACGAAGTCGCGGACGACGGCTAGTATTGTAATATTTTATTCATTATTAGTAAAAAATACATAGCGAATTCATTTAATTTTTGTTATAACATGGGTTACTTTATTTTTCTTTTCTTTACTTCGTGAAAATAAAAAAAATTGTCGGCCTAAAAACGGAAGAATTATTCATTCAAAGGGTAAGATTTGTAGATTTTGCACCTTTGAACAGCATAAGGTTCTATTTGAACTCGGAAATGTCAAGGTAGTGAGAAGTTATAACGGTCCCTTGATAATAAATGTCTTAAAAGCCTTGCTTGGAAATGTAACTTTGTTAAAGTTGCACAATTCAGCACACGTGATGTTCAGGAAGTTAACGATTGTTTTGAACATGAGTTACGTATAATATAATCTCGATGTTACGAAGATATAACTATATAATATGTATGGATTTATATAAAAATAAAAGTGACCAACTTCATTCGTGTCCTTTAAAGCTGATTGAGACAGTTATTAACGCTTTTTCAACTGAAATAAAAAATTCCAGTAATAAAATTCTAAATTTTCGAAACCGCTACGATTAAGGGTCCTTCTAGAAGCGAGCGTACAACTATATCAAAGGCCGGCAACGCATCTGCGGTTCCTCTGGTATTGCTGATGTCCATGGGCGTCGTTGAACACTTCGGTGTTCCCGCTGCTGGTTAGCCTCCTTATGTTATATAAAAATGTATTTTGTAATGTATGTAATCTTTTTAAATATCTTTTAACGGATTTTTCGTCACAAAATATACTTTTGGAAAAAGCAAATCCTAGTTACAATTAAGTATTGTAAGTTTACATATCAGTTTGTAATACAGTATCGGACAATAATTATCGAATTTTATTTACATAATTTTAAGCAGCATATAGATCTAATTTCATAAACTCCCAACTAGTTTAGTCGATGAAAAGATAAGGCATTTGATATCAAAAAGAAAGTGAAAGTTTGACAAGACAATGGAGCAATCAATCCTGTTGAGCCACCGTCGACTCGACTCGATGTCAGCGAAAGAAAAGAACGAGTTCTGAACTTTTATTAATACAAGACGTTTGAGAACATATTTCTATGATGATTAATTATTAGCAATGTAATTGTCTATTTTTATAAACGGATTAACAAAAGAGTAATGTTTTCTATGTTGAGTGCAGTATTAAAAATTCTACCAAAAACGTGGCATACTGGCCACCGAGAACCTTTGCCTTTTAGATTATAAAAAGATAGGTGAAAATAAAGAATAAATTCGCGCGGGAAATGTTACCAAGATGAAGTCCTGAATAGTGCTCAATGGAATTATTTAAGTAAATAAAATAAACAGTTTTTGTTTTATTTTAGCAACGAAATAAACGCATTTGGCTGTGGTGCTGTTGTTTTTAACTTATACAGTCTGCATGGTCTGTTGTTTTATATATGTGTTTACTTTAAAGAGTAATGTTATTAAAAACGTATTCGACGAGTATTTTTTTATTTTGTAAATTAGTGGCCAATTACTATTTCCAGTACCCTAGTAAGTCACATTGTACTTACTAATAATCTATATCTCCCAAGTGACGTTAATATAATACGATAATGTAAAATTAGTTAATCGCAACACAAACGTTTTAATCCTACTTAAGAGAGATTTATAATTAATTTTAAATTAAAGCTCTTTTAAAATATTCAGAGAGGCCACCTTTGGTAAAGACTAAAGAGGTTATATATTATGTTTTATGTATATTGAGGTTTGTTTGTGGTGTTAAAACTCAAAAATACCATTATAGTATTCCAGAGTGTAACAGTCAGCAGCACAGTGTAGTTAACCCAGAGCAAATTGATGACAATAATCTTACTATTATAATATAGTAAATGCGAATGTTTAGATGGATGGATCTTTGAAGGTATCTCTAGAATGGATCACGCTGAAATTTGGCATAAATGTAGAGCATAGTATGGGTGAACACATAGGCTACTAAATCAGGTTTTATTTAGCTCTTCGCGAACGGAGTCGCGGGAGACAGCTAGTTATTTTAATAAAACATACATTTTTAGGTGAAGTTAAGACTAATTTTATAGCTTTAAGCCGTTAGATATTATGTAGCAATATTTCTTGTAATTTTAAACAAGCTCATTTTGTTGTAACAAATTTAACAAGACACTTTAATAGTCTAAATTCGAAAATGCATTAACGTTAAGCAAACTGGAAACTTTGTTCATTCGGTAAACTCTGCTTCCGTAACATGAATTGATCATTGGCTCTTTGAACTGAAGTTAATTACAAATTCGAGAAGCACCACATTCCGATTCCCTAATGAATACATATAATAACTATATTATAATAGTATAGTTATGTTATAGATTTACAGAACGGCTGAAAATTTAATATAGGTAAGTAAAATCTTGAGCGAAAGTTAAACTCCGTATGCTTTGGATTCATTTTTCATTCTATTATTCAAACTTTCGTGGGAAATTATACTAAACTGATATATAAAGACGGATAAACTCTCACTCGCGACGGGCCGCGTCCGCGAAATAATACCAATACCACTCATCCTAGTGAAGGGCCCCCGATGGGCTCGAAATAGTCGGTGCCGCCACCGGACGAATATACGTGAGTGTTTAGCCGTGTTTATATATCATTTTTCATTCTGTTGAATTTACTAGGAAAATGATAAGAAATTAGGTTCAAAAGTGTAAACGAAATTTATACACTATGCTATTTGATAATAAGTTTGATAGCTTATAAAATAAGCTCTAGGGAAGAGACTGTCCGATTCCAATTAGCGCCATTAAATCCGATCACAGGCAAGTAATTAGTAACCCGAACTCTCGGATAACGAGGTGTCCGTCACTCAATTGTAAACGTAAATCAGAGTTAGAAACATTAAACAAACAAATTTAACTTTCTAATTATTTATTTAATGCAATAATACCCAGAATATTTAGCAGAAATAAAAGATTTCCATTCAATTGTAACACAATTCTTTATTAAGTAATATTTTATGTGAACAAACTGGCCACCGACAATCCACCAAGGCCAATAAAAAAAGAACAATGTCAGATTTAGGCGCGAAAAGACGTGACGAACGGGATAACAACGGAATTAATTTTGCTCTTCTAAATTATTGTTGATAGTGTTTATAAAAATGAATACAGAAGATTGATAGATTACATTCATAAAGTAGGTACAATTTGTTTTTTTTCGAAGTTTTCAAGTCCATGTACACCTACACTAACATCGAATGGAACCTTCAATGCACTCCATTAATTAAAGTTTCTTCCCACACAGTTCGATTAAGGACGAGCTGTAAAGTCCATTACGCTGTTTGTGTTCCGCATGTTACGCATGTTTCCTGATGCACTATAATTAATGATAATACTGATTTAAAGACATTCACAACTAACTGCCGCCCGCGACTCTGCCCGCGATCAATTAATTAGCCTATATGTTCTTCCAGATTATGTTCTATATCCATGTCAAAGTTCAATGAGATGCATGAAGACGTTCTGTAGATACTTTCTAACAAACGTCCATCCATCCAGTTATACATTCACATTTATAAGATAAGTAAATTTCTTGGACGAAGAATTATTTTTCGTCAATGCGTTTATAAAACTATTTCGTAGTTTACATCTTTGTTAGACACTTCTGCGTATATTTAAGAAGTTGTATAACATGATACGAATATGACCTAAAATTTGATCTTACAAAGTGATATAGAACAATTGCCAATTTGTTGCAAAAAATATTTAATGAGCTCATTTTAATTATAAATGAAACTAAAATTAATATGTTTTTAAATCAGACAGAGACATAATTATTAATTATCGGTTTTTTATCGATAAATTAGAATTAATGAATAAATCAGATCCTAATAAGAGATGTGTGGAAAAGGTCAAAGCATCGGCGATATTTTATACATAATTACGATCCTTGCGTGTTATAAGTCAACGTGGGCGCATCTTCGCACGTAAGGATAGTTATAACGCCCACCCTGCTCTCTGCGAACACTTAAACACGCACCTAAGGGCGTATTCTCATTAGACTTTAAACCCCGCATGCGGGCTGTCAATCTCTCAATGCTTGCCATGAGGACCGCATGCTATAATCGCTTTTATGGCATTGCGTCTGTGAGCAACGGTCACTTCGTTATTTCAGCGATATCAGGTGGCCACATGCTCGTTTGCCACCTTATGATATAAAAAAATACTAATATAATTGTTATAGATATAATAAACTATACTATGAAACATTTCGGAAATGTTTTAAGAGGTGATTTATGACCCAAATTTATTACTACCCACAAAGCGAGTTAAGCGGAAGTGCACATGAATGCACCCACTTCATTACGCGCCCACTCACTGACGCTTGACCGTTGAACTTTTTTATTGTTTTACATTTCTACTACTGAAACGACAGTACAAAAACATGTCTTTTTCCTTATTTTTTAAAGATTATAAGAGTCGTAACAATATAGGTGTATAAAATTACAAATACGTTTAAAATTAAAGATAAAAAGTTAACAATATTAGGCCAATCCCTTGTTCTCTATTAGAAAGGCAAGTCTGGCTTATGCAATCAATCTGTAACAACGCGGAGCAATCTTTAGTCCGTCACTTGGCGGATAGATTGGACTGATCTAATCAATTCCTCGACGTTGAACATTTGTTTAGTAATAAAGGGCATTTGTTACATTGTTCACAATTACAAGAGTTGATAAACGCCATTGTAACAAGAAATATAACCTCAATTTTGGGTCGTTTGGATAACTCTCGCGTAATCCTTAGGGTTAGAGATTACTGGTTTAAATTTGGCGTAGTTCTATCACAATTCTTTCCTGTAGAAATAAAAAAACGCATCAAAATAAACATAAAAGGAGCGATTTTATTTGAGAATTCGCCTTCTAAAATTTAGATAGGTGTTGTTTTTAATTTCCTACGTAGTTTTAGACATTATTAGTTAGAATTATTTAAAGCGAATGGCGCGCTTTGGTTACCAAGTCAAGTGTCAGAATGAATAGTGAAGGGACAACGTTGATATTTTTATAACAATGTTGCGCCAACACCGGCACAGTGTCGAATTTCGTTCCTAACAGAACCTTAATTTAATTTTCTTACACTATAGTACCGAAATTCTGTACATATTCAATCTTCAAATACCTCCAAAGCGATTTAAACATAAAACACCTTAAAAGCGAAGTATCTAACGATTACGTTTTCATAAAAATATCGTATTTTATGTAAGGGTGTTTTTGTTGTACTCATAAATTCGATAAGCCGCAACATTGAATTCCCATAAAATGTTAATATCATCTCCAAAAGTTAATGTTAAAATTTAAAGGTTTCCAGACCATTAATTTGATAGTAAATTTGGCGGGTTTAAGTCATTTAATCATTAGTTTTTATTAGAATGAAACCAAAAAAGTGTTTATGGTTTCTTTGATGGAAATGTTCTGTAAGAATGATTTATAAAATACCTAGCTGTCGCCTGTGACTCCGTCCGCGCGGTATTTAATAAATAGTAGCCTCTATGTTCTTCTAGGCCAGTGGTTCCAAAACTTATTTTGTCTACTGCCCACGTTGAGAATAAATATTTTTACACAAGTTATTGTTGAGAGTCGAAAGCTCATGCAGTCGTTGTCTAAGAGGTCTCCTAGCTAAATAAAATTACAAATAACCCCCCAGGCCTCTACACAACGCCCCTATTTTCTTTCTGGGTCTCTTACCCTTGAGACCTGTAGCGCCCACAAGGGGGCGTTTTCGCCCACTTTGGGAAAGACTGTTCTAGGCCATGTTCCACATATATGCCAAATTTCAACGAGTTCCATGCATCCGTTCTGGAGTTACCTTCAAAAAAACATCCATCCAAACATTTATTCGCATTTATAATATTAGTAAGACTGTAATTTTTTGTCTTTTGGATACAATAAAAGACAGAAATAGAACAAGAGCTATGATTTTATTATCCACAAGCGAATATCCGGAATAATTACAATTCGTTGTAAATTTTATTTTATGAATACTAAATGTGCCGTTTGCCGACGAGGGAAACGCAAGCAAATGTAATTACTCGTTAGCAATCAGTCGCGAGCTACAAATAAATGTACCGTTTAATCACGTCCATGTAATTTTAATACGAAAATTTAAATTTTTCCCTAGTTTTTTTGTTTATTGAGGACTGAGAACACGTTTTAACGTGTACAGGAAAATAAAAAACCTAGCTATGTTGTGAAATGTAATGAACTGTCTTTTTCTCTCTCGTTCTTTCTCATCATCAGCTCACTATACGTCCCCACCGAGGGGCTCGGAGCCTACCCTAAATTAAGGGTGATTAGGCCATAGTCAACCACGCTGGCCAAGTGCGGGTTGGTTGACATCACACATATTTTTGAATTACTTCTCAGATATGTGCAGCATCACGATGTCTTCCTTCACCGTAAGAATGTCGGATAAATGTACATATGTAAATCGAAAATCGAAAAACACATTGGTACATGGCGGGATTCGAACCCAGGACCTGCAGATTGCAAGTCAAGTGCTTGACCACTGAGCCACCGACGCTCGTTTTGTCTAAACAAAGTAATTAGGGTAAACAGGTAAAAATACAGCCTCAAGTAATAAAAAAAACAACAGTTATTTATAGTTCAATTTAATCAGTAACTCGACTGTTAACAGGAATGTTTGTAAGGTCAGAATAATAAAAATATTCAAGCGATTTGTATAATTTACAGCGTATTTATGATATGTAAATATTTTGAAAAATTTAATTTGTTGGCAAATGCTTTTATGCTATTATAAATTTTTAATTTGGCGAAAAAATCGAGCAAAAAATTCACATGCGGATTTTTGAACATCCTATATATTATAACTATAAATTGGCACCAAGATATATTATGTAATTCTATATGTATTTATTGAAATTGCAGGTTTTTATGTAATTTAAGCACATAGAACAGTCAAATACAAAATTTCTAAATGACATTTTTCGCATTAAGTAAAAGCAGTATTTTCAAAAAATATTTTTGAATACCAAATTTTAAATAATCTATTATATTTCTATTACAACAATGACTAAATATCTTATTATATAAACATTTAAATTTTTTCGGTGACTACATTTTTTTTTGAGTTTACTGATGCATCACAGTATGAAAATTCCAAGTCTACGAAAATATAAATTTCTCTAATTAAATAAATTCATATGTAATATTAATAAGTAAATACTTGAAATATATTTGCGAAGAAAACTTTGTATTTGAAGATATTCGACATCAAACAATACAAATAATTGTCTTTCTGTGCATTCTCTCCTCCGTCGATTAAAGGTAGGCAACGCATATGCAATTGCGTATGACTATGGGCAACGGTCGCTTCGCTATTTCAGCGCTCGCTCGTTTGCCACCTTGTGATATAGAAAAAAAATCAGAGTAAAAACGGCTATTGTAGGAATTTACATAAATACATAATATAAATATATAATAGTTTAGGTATAGCACAAATATATGCACAGCCTTAATATTAAATATCAATGTAAAAGTATACATGATTTTTCAAGCTTTAACATTTTTATAGAAAGATATTTACAAAAGTTGCGATATCAAGAATATTGGAATTTGCTTTTACTAAAGTATTCTATATTATCAAACGTTCACTGAACTATTTATGTTGAAAATAGACTCATTTATTATCTCACGGAAAATATATTTTTCATACAATCTCTTAAAATACTACAAATTTTAAAGACATAATTTGTGAATGTAATTAACGTAAGCGGATTTTGTATATAACTAATGACAGTCTCTCTAAAGCAAATTCACAAACTCTATGAGTTTAAATTATTCACTTGCATTTCAAAGAGAAAATTTATTTAAAAAGGAACTTTAATTAAATTTAAGCGTAGCTCTGTGCGTGCTCTAACGGGATTCCTGAAAGCTTGTTACCTTTTTCTACCCAATTTTTTAGTCTGCCTCTCAATTCTTCCAAACTTTTCGATTTAGCTTTATTTATCCTTTTGTATTTGACATCTTTTGGTTTGGTTACATTCCTGTGGTTGGACATGACTCGATTGTAAGTCACCACGGGGTTCGACCTAGATTCCTGTTCACCTTCATCGCTTTCAGCGTTGGAAGTCACTTCCTCGTCGGAATCGTTCGCCGGCATCATCCTTTTTGGCACATAAGTATAGGACCAGACTTCTTTAGCTTTGGGCTTAGGTACATCTTTATCAGAATCTATGCTTTTGACTTCCGCAGTCAATACAAGACTTCTCATTCTAAAGTTGTCCCGTCTTTGTGCAAGCAGACTATTTGTCTCCTTGTACTTCTGTTCGTCAGTTTTATTCATATCTTTCAATTCTTTCTCGGTGCTGTTCTGTGCACTCAACCCTTTAGTGGAATCTCCATCGGCTTCTTCTTCCACACTGTATACTGTTTCTAGTATTTCGGGCCTTCGTAGAAAGCCATTAGAACGCCTGACGACGCTGTACTTAATGTTTGGATCTATGGCATCAGAAATGGATCGAACTACAGTAACACTGTCAGGATTTGCGGACCTGAATCGGGGTACGAGTGGGAGATTACTGCAGTCGGAATCTACGTCTTCCATTATGACAGCAGAATCTGAGTCGTTCAATGAATCAAAATCGCCAGTAATATGTGTATCTTGCAGCATATCACGAAAATCTGGGATCTGTTGAGCCAGTTCTATGCCATTTTCGTGCAGCTTTGATTGCAACGTCTCAATGACTTTTTGCTGTTTCATTATAATGGTTTCCCTGAGCGCAAGCATGTTGGTTATCTCTTTCTGCTTTCGAACCAATCTCGACTCGAAGAGTAGAAGTTGACTTGACAGCGACTTCAACTGTTCCGCTTTCTCCCTTTGCAAGCGCGTGACTAACTCTTCTTGAGTGCGATGTGCGCGACGCCATGTCATCAGTTGGTGGGCTTGGGCGCGGTACTTCATGCGCAAATCCCTGGAAAACCAATTACAAATTTATAATTGTTCTCACTCCTAACACAACAGCTATAGCGAATACAGATATCGTGAAATATGATTAACCAATTAAACTTATTAACTTAATAGGACTACTTTAATACCTTATGGTTCGCCGCGCTTCATCCAGAGTGTGAGCTTCAAGAGGGTCGGTGAGGGAGGCGGCCAGCGACACATCCGGCTCCGTCGGACTGTTCAATGCCGATTCGCTCCGACTGCAAACAAACATTTTTTTATCAAAACATAATAAATTTGTTATAAAATAAAAATGGTGTCAGATAAGTTAAGCTACTAAAAAGTATGTAAAATAGTAAACTTTTATAAAAGTTTGTAATTGCAATTACTGTCTAAATGTGTAAACGTGAAAGGTCGATTCCTAGTTTGGTCATATTGCGGCGATGTGTTCATACGTCCTTGCTCCTTAAAAAGACAGCTGTGCAATTTAATATTCATGTCCGAAACCGAAACAAAAACACAACACCTTCTGCGTAGTGCCTAAAATGTCTACGGACTTTGTTGAGTTTCTTACTTTAATTTGCTATGTATATGAAACTCTTATCTTATTTACCAATTTAAATAAAACTTGTTTTTAAAGTTTTCAAAAAGATAAATTAAAATCGAATTATTATTTGAATGGTACCAAACCGGTGACTGTTGGTCGCGGTTGAGTGCCCGACGGGTGTACGGCGGGTGCGGCGCGACAGGTGGCATCCGATACTTCCGCTGGCAGATGTGCCTTGTAACGAATATCATTATACTAAGCAACTGCCAAGGTAATGATGGTTGCACCAACCAAATCAGCACGCGATCGAGTTGATTTTTATATAATTAAAGCTTCATTGTTTTACTTCTAAGTACGTCATAATTTGACAACAGATGCATGGAAATATTGACAGCATTTTGCGCACGTGTAACAAAGGTTCATGACCATGTCATCAAAGCCGAGGCTCACGTATTTAGCAAGGCAATTCATGGGAGATTGGGATACTAATTCCTTGATTATACTACTTAAAAATAACATCGTGTACGATAACTAGGTTAGTTATTTTTTATCTCATCTGCTATCCAAGTCTTGTACATTCTATGTAAATGATCATTGTTTTTACATAAGCTGTGCCGTCTGTAAATCGATAAATAAATAAGTGAGCAATGCTCGCTGTCCAACTGGACATCTCAACGCGTGTGTAAAGATATCGCGTCTCGGAACATTTCCTAGTTCAGTTGCTGTGACGTAATGCCTCACTTCCTGCACGATCTAGTACACTTTTAGACCCTTCTTCCACTATCGTGACTATATGCGTTCTATGAGCAATTAAACAAGCACGCCCGAGATCCATAGAAATAGACTTAATGGAAAAGGGGTCTTAATATAAAAACAGTACAGTTTTAAATTTAGAAAAGTAAAATATTTTTATGTTTCATTTTTAATTTGTAATGGCTTTTATATAAATTATTGTCGTTTTTTTATCACTTCAAAGTTCCGGTTTTTATTTTTATAATAGTTTTATTTTTGTTTCCTGTAGAATGTATTTTATCTTAAATACTCGGATGTATTTAAGTTCAAAAGATATATATGATTAACCTCGGTTTAACTAGACGTGTGCAACTTACCTATTGTGACTAATTACTTTACGCTTGTCTTCGTATCAAATTAATTCAAATGAGAATAATAATAAAAACTGATGTTATCAAAAAATGTCTACATAAGTATTTTTAAATGTTCAATGTCATTTTGGTCTACATGTCATAGCAGTGAAAGTGTTAAATGTTTTATAACAACAAAGAAAAAAAATGTACTATTCAGATGGTAAGGTGTTGCGGTCTACAATATCCTGCGGCCCGTATCTATTTCAGTTTTAGTCGCTTTTGTCGGTCCAACTGTCGTTAACAAAGGACTCATTTTTTTATCTATTTAAATCTTCAGTATGTCTCCGAGGGCTACAAACATATTATATCTATGTTTATTATGAGCTACTAGCTGTCGTCTGTGTAAGTTAAAAAAAACTTAATAAGTAGTCTATGTGTTAGACTATGTTCTACATCTATGCCAAATTTCATCAAAATGCGTTGAGCTGTTAAACCTTCTAACAAACATTCATCCATCTAAACATTCGCATTTATAATATTAGAAGTAACATTAGTAAGAATGTACGTTTAGACGTTAAACGATAATTTACGAAATATTTTTTCATTACCAACGGTGTATTACTTCCCATGATTGCCAACATAAAAACAAAATTCCAACGCTAATAACAAAAGTGGAACAGGTCCATAAATCGTAAGTCCATTGTTGGTATTGTCCTCTTTATGTTCACGTGGAAATAGCGCTTCAAATAGTCATGCGGGCTGCAGTAAAATGTATGCTATCCGTTATAAAAGGCTTTCACATCAAAAACAAAGCAAATCATATTAACCTTCTCATGTCAGATGCGACTACAACGTAATTGTAAGATGAACTTTTAACCTAGTTAATGTTATAGTACTAGTTTTGGTCCAGTAAGAACATTTAAGTGACATTTTTAATACGGGTCATGTCAACTGTAAGGTAATAACATCAATGTCACGATTGGTATTAGGATATTATATGGTAAAAAATATGACAGAATGGTAGACACGGGAAGGGTAAAGATTAGACCACCAGCCGAACGGGTAGATGACGACTTATATTGACCAGCAGATGAAAAAATCTGAACAACAGTGGTAGAGCCCGCTTTAACATCTTCGCACGAATTGGTCCGGCTCGCCCGGTGAAATACCACGACCACACAGAAGACAGGCGTGTAGTGGAAGCAATTCCGCGTTTCCTCTGATGAGTGTGTGTCCCGGAGGCCTAATTTAGTCCTCTTTCCCATCCCACCCTTTTTCTTATAAGGAACTGACTTATAATATTTTCTTTCTGTGCACCCTCTCCTCCGTCGATTAAAGCTAGGCAACGCATATGCAATTGCGTATGTCTATGGGCAACGGTCACTTCGCTATTTCAGCGATTTCAGGTGGCCGCTCGCTCGTTTGCCACGTTGATATAAAAAAAATAGAAATGCTGAATTATGATGATGATGATGGTAAAGATGACCTTCAAAAGAAAAATATTGACTACCTTTCTTCATAAATTATTTAATTTATTTTTTATAAAATATAGGTGTGTTTAGATTGATCATATCTTTTATGAACAAAATAACTTTCATATGAACGATTGATGAAAAATTACTCAAAGCAAAAGGAAGACTTTGACTACTTTGTAATCTTAATAATTTCCCAAGGGATAAATTCTTCTTCAAGGGCTTCTGAATTTTGAATATCTCCTTCAACAATTATAGACAAGGATATTTGACACGGTGGGCATAAATCAAACTAAATAATAGCTCACTAGCGCCCTCCTAGCAATACCAAAACCACTGTGACCAAGTCTTCTTCTTTTTTTTTATATCATAAGGTGGCAAACGGGCGAGCGGCCAACTAAAATCAATCACAGAAAGAAAACATTTTCCCTCCCTATGCATCCTCTCATCCGGGAAGTCCACTTCCACTTCCCATCCTTTCCTTACAAGAAAAAGGAAGAGAAAGAGGGCTAAATGAGGGCTCCGGGACGCACACTCAACAGACAAAACGCGGAATTGCTTCCACTTTGCGAAGATGTTAAAGCGGGCTCTACCACTGTTCGTACGGTAATTGTCATGTTTTTTTCGTTTATGGCATTTTCTGACAAAAGTAACCACGTTACCAGAACCTTTTACATCAGGCGAGAGATTCTTGTTTGAATTTATATTGCAAAGCGAATATTCTGACAACTGTTGTTGTTTTTGGTAAATATTTCAAAAACGTTACAGCTATAAATAATGATTCGCTTTGAGTTTGGCACGTTTCATTCCTGTCACATAGCTCCAGAGAACTGCTACCATAAATATAGCAAAGCCATGTTTTTATAATTTATACATTTATCATGTTAGTTTGAGAGTTATTATCTATTGTTATTTCTTACATCTATATTTTTTTTGTGACTAAGTAATCACTGTTTGCCTTGAAGAGGCATTTACAGCTTCACCGGGCTTGAGGTGGCCGAGCGCAGATAGCGTTTAGCCTGAACCTCGATTGACATTTGTATTAATGCGTTTATCAATCACATATTTGCCGTGGTTTCGCCAGTGAAAACTTACGTTTAAAGATTCTACTAAGCTATAATTAGTATATTTTTAATTGTCGTACCAATTTAAAACAGTTCATGATAGATTTTAATGAGACTTAATTTACCTGCAAACACGTAATGATAATGACGATTTGATGTCACTTCCAGAATAATTATACATGTACACAAATACACGAGTTACGGACAAATTGTTTATTACGGTATAGTACAGAATACCTAGTTAAGGATAAATTTTTATATCATCATTAAGGGTTATTTCTGTTTTAATTTAACATGCAATAGTGTAAAAATCATTTCTTCAGATGCTTCTTTTCATTGCATGATCATTATCCGCCCGGTCATTATGCGTATTGTCCAAATCAATAACATTGTGTGCGACACATTTGTTACCGTTCAATGTACTATTCAGAGCACGTGCTAACCGCAGCCGGGACGCACTTTCGCCACCGTGACTTATGTCCGAAGTGAACGCGTTCTACTTTAGCTAAGTACTGGTTGTATGAAGATACACAAAATCCAACCAACTAAAGAGCATTGTTAAGATATCTCTCTATTTTTCTAAGCACTATCTGACATGGTGTTGGAATTAGCTATTAGTGAATTTTCTGGAATGTTTTCATAAGATAAACTAATCCTATGGTTAACTTTTTATACTAAAGTTTATTCAATATCTCCTAATATTTTGACAATAGTTACTTACTAGCAGTCGCCCGTGATTCTAGAGACTATGTTCTACATATGTACCAAATTTCAGTGAAATCCATACAGCCGTTCTCCAGATACCGTCATACAAACATCCATGAATCCATACATCCATCTATCCATTTCATACAAAATTGACTACACATTGAATACGATATGAAAATCTATTTCGCAATAATGTTCATATGTTTCACAAAATGCAAATTGAAACCGAGAGTCGGCACTTCGTATTGCAACCGCAGACTGCAATTGTCGTCTAAATTAAGCTAATATTATCTAGAATACTCTGCGGAACTACACTGTAATTAGATGGTTCAAACTGTTTAACATTTTAGTACCCTAAGGAACCAAACATTCAATTTTGATTAAATATTATTACATTGTTTTTGTAAAAACAAGTGATATGGGTCGAGCGTCGGTGGCTCAGTGGTCAAGCACTTGACTTGCAATCTGCAGGTCCTGGGATCGAATCCCGCCATGTACCAATGTGATTTTCGATTTTCCGATTTACATATGTACATTTATCCTGCATGCAACCTTACATATAATGTAATACATGCAACCTGCACATATCTGAGAAGAAATTCAAAGATATGTGTGAAGTCAACCAATCCTCACTTGGCCAGCGTGGTTGACTAGGGCCTAATCACTCTTAACTTAGGGTAGGCTCCGAGCCCCTCGGTGGGGACGTATAGTGAGCTGATAATGATGAAGTGATATGGGACTGATGCGGGACTTCTGAATTGCGCTGAATTATCGCTTCTTTACAAACTATCTACAACTTAAAGCAATATTTATATTAGGTCAGTACAGTAAGACAGTATCACTGACTTGGCTTGGCTAGGACTGTTTTGTATTGCCAGTTAGTGTACGAGTGTGTGTGAATAGACATTAATATCTTTTTCCTTCAAATCATCAATATGAAATGAAATTACATTCGATGAATTATTATTAAATCTTCCAATTTCAAAATGAATCATAATAAATATTAGATTTAAAGGCCATTTAAATGGGTCTATATATTTATTCGATGCCACCGTAGACTTTATTGCGAATGGCGCAATAATGCAAATTTAAACAATAATAACATTGCCAGGACCGACATCCGAGCACTTACGAGTGCGCCGGCGCCATCTTGCGTAAGATTACTTACTACGGTGACAGTAATTTTAATTATTTTTAAAGGATCATGTTGTATCAAGACTCGGTTTCTTTTGTTCATAAAAAATTGAGCTATTTGCAATTTACTGTAATTATACATTATTTAAAAATACTTATGTATATTACGTATACAATGCTATATAATTTGAATTAAGGATCTGAGCTGCATAACTGAATATTATGACCATGAGATCTTTGAGAAATAATGAAAACTAGATATCCATGGTCAAATTAAACTATATTTATATATGTTCATGGTCACCCTACAATAACAATATCGTCACCCGGTAGCACTCAAATCAACAGGGCACTGCGCTGCGCCTGCGCACAACGAAAGTACCACTGCATTTTATGTAACGATTATTAATTTGACTGCGCGTGCGCACGCAATTAAACAGATTGAAGTTACTTGTGATTTATTTCGAGGCTATAGGAAGTGATACGAATACAGTTAGATAATTTTCTAAACAATAGAATTGATATGTTATAATTTAATGTAACTTTTATGATCTTTGTGGTAAGTTAATTATAGGTTTAGTTGTATAGTTAAATAATCGAAAGAAGTTTAGAAGTTATTTTGACATAGGTCAAAGTTTACGATAATCTCTCATTGTACAGACTAATATATGGACCGTTTATTATGAAAGTGGTGTAAGTCCATTAACAGCACGTAAATATGTGTTATCGTAGTCTAATTAGCCAAAAACAAATTTATATAAACATATTAAATGTTGATAAAATAATAGAAACAATGCCAGACCTCATATAATTTGCCTGTATTTTTAAATCAACAAATATAGTAACCTTTAATTATCTCGAAACAAAAGAAAATGGACTTACATCACTTTGTAGTGGTAGAGTTAACAGTGGTAGAGCCCGCTTTAACATCTTCGCACGAATTGGCCCGGCTTGCCCGGTGAAATACCACGAACATACAGAAGACAGGCGTCAAATGGAAGCAATTCCGCGTTTCTAATGAGTGTGCGTGCGTCCCTGAAGCCTTATATAGTCATCTTTCCTTTCCCATTCTCTTTCTTATAAGGAAAGGATGGGAAGTGGAAGTGGACTTTCCGGATGAGAGGATGCATGGATAGGGAAAATATTTTCTCTCTGTGCATCCTCTCCTCCGTCGATTAAAGGTAGTCAACGCGTATGCAATTGCGTATGTCTATGGGCAACGGCCACTTCGCTATTTCAGCCATTTCAGGTGACCGCTCGCTCGTACCACCTTATGATACAAAAAAAAAACTTACTAGAAATGGCATATCTACTTTTATTAAACTCTATCTTTCTACAAAGGAATAAAACTATATAACAAAAAAAATCGGTTAAATGGTATTGGCCATAATCACAAGGAATTCGTATAGACATGACCACATTTACTACAGATGGCGTTATTGATATTTACGAAGGTTAGATATGGCCACTTAATGCAAGAAACGTGCTACAGTATACAGAGATAAATCGCTATGGTTTAGGTGGCCTAGATTCATCTAGTAACACTACGATATACAATGGAAAATAATCGTATTAATCTCTAAGTGTTACTTAATTCTTAGAAATATATTATTCTCATTATATAGACCGTTTATTTTGATTTTTTTTTTATATCGCAAGGTGGCAAACGAGCGAGCGGCCACCTAAAAACGCTGAAATAGCGAAGTGGCCGTTGCCCATAGACATACGCAATTGCATACGCGTTGACTACCTTTAATCGACGGAGGAGAGGATGCACAGAGAGAAAATATTTTCCCTATCCATGCATCCTCTCATACGAAAAGTCCACTTCCACTTCCCATCCTTTCCTTATAAGAAAAAGGGTGGGATGGGAGAGAGGACTAAATTATACCTCCGAGACACACACTCATCAGACGAAACGCGGAATTACTTCCACTTGACGCCTGTCTTCTGTGTGGTCGTAGTATTTCACCGGGCGAGCCGGGACAATTCGTGCGAAGATGTTAAAGCGGGCTCTACCACTGTTATTTAATATCGTAATTCGATTTATAATCTGTTGAATTTGATTGCACTCTTGTAACAAAGAGTATATTTCATAGTAATTTATTAATATCTCTATATTAATAGTTATTAAACTTCAATTTAACCGTATCAATTTAATTGCTTTAAAATTGAAAGATCCCTAAAATAATTGAGCATATAATTTGAGTCCATACCAGTAAAATGTTCCGAGGCTTTTATTGTAAAGATGCGTTACCTCGAACGATTACGAATAAGAGTAAATTGTACCGTGTCGCAACTCTCGAATTTTTCCACGCGCCAGGGTTGCCAACTGGCAGATTTGCCACGAATTTCAAGTTTGTATAATGCATATTCAAATACGAGTTCGAGAGAAACAAGGAGACAATGTCTTAGACCAAAATCTATATCATCTCTGTTTTAAAAACGTGTGTCGTTCCCTGTGTCAAAAGTAGATTTTGGTGATGGAACGGAATGGATACAAATCAACAGTGGACATCGCATCTTTTTTGTTTTAAACCACGAAGAAATTAAGAGTTGACAATTCGTTATTCGTTGTTTCTTTGTGTGTTGTACGTTTCTTGAAAGTTGGCAGCCCTAGTTCCGAGGTATTGTTGTCGTGTCAAGGCCGCTGAGATTACGGATCTCTCGAGACACATTTTTTGCAAGTTGCATTAATCGGATAACCTGTTTTTAAATCGATTGCATTTAACGAAAGAAATCGGTTTACTTTTGTAAATTGAAATAATTAAATCTGGTTAATTATGTAATTAAATTGTCATGATTTTTCACAACACTATTAAATTATACTGTAAACGCTTATAAGGATTTTATTCGTGTTAATTAGTAGATAAAATAATATAAAAGAAAACTATTTACCTCTCGGAATCCATGGCTATGTTTGAATATCCAGTTTTATCTCGTACAAACTATCAGCAATCTGAAACAAACAAATAAATTAGTCATACGACTTTGAAACAACAATAAATGTATTTATTACTTACTATAAAAAAATAACTAACTAATAACTAAGAGGGTGAAGTGAGGTTAATTAATATATTATTAACTAATTTATAGCATGAGTTTACGGGGTACGTTATGGCAAATTTATTGCACCATAAAATAAAACTTTAGCACTTTTTATTATTAATATTATGTTCATCAGCAAATGACGTAATTATATATCAACCAGAAAAGTTAAACGTAAAATTAAAGTGGTGGTGAACTCCTAAATGTAACTACTACATATATAGAACAATGAATTAACAATAGGACTGTCAAAAATGTTGCTATCTCTTTTTAATCAAAGAAAATGAAAGGGATAACAATATATTTTTGAATAAGTAATTTCAGATATAAACAACTAAAGAGGTGTAAGTACTAGGATATCAGCAGTCATAAGTAAAAAAATTAACAGAATGTTTAATTTTAATATAAAAAGAATTATGTGTCTTCACTAAACCTGCTTTTAATATTAACAATGTACTTTTAGTTCACAAATAACCATAAATATGTATATTATTGTACGATTCATTTAAGTCTGTGTAAAGAAGTCAGTAACAGTATAGTGAAGGAGCAATTTTCTAAACTGCTGCAATTCTCTGCACAAAATGACTCGCTTCCGACGTGAAAAGCGGAATATGGACGCCGAGGTCACGGCTGCCAGGTCACAAGAGACCGCGATATGAAACAAAAGATTATACAAATGCCTTTATTCCAGAGGTCACATCATTAATATTCTTTTTATATTATAAGGTGGCAAACGGGCAAGCGGCCACTGCCCATAGATATCCGCAATTGCAGATGCGTAAAAACTAAATTTATGGCCATCATACTGGACCGGTCATCTTGGCGATCTTTGGGGGAGGCCTTTGCCCAGCAGTGGGCGACTCATGGCTGACAAAAAGAAGGAAAAAATTTCCCTTTTTATACGTCCCCTTCTCCGTTAAATCCATTACCGCTTTCTATCCTTTGCTTATAAGAAATAGGTGGGTAATAGGGCTTAAATTAGGCCTACGGAACGCACAATCATCATGGGCTCATATAGTTACTGCTTGACCTAATAAACCTTCATGACATTTTTCATGACATTTGAGATAAGACTACCATCATCAACCTGCCCTTATCCATATTGAGGGACGGCACAGTATGTACTACTCCTCCATACATCTCTATCAGCCGTCATATCCGAATCTACCCCCTTCCTACGCATATCCTCTTTCACACAGTCATTCCATACTTTTTTTGGTCTTCCTCTACCTTTGTAGCCACACTCAATCTCATTACTCATTCGAGATTAGACTGTTATCAAAAATTCGTCTTTTAGTTTTATTTTTCAAAAATATAGAACGTAATAACGATTATTATTTTAACAAGATCTAAGTTGTAAGTTTTGTTGCAAGATTTATGTGTTATTGTACTAAATAAGCCATAATAGATATCGTGTAGAATAGTTCAATCAATAAAATGATTATCAATTCATTTGCAAGCAATTTTCAACCTTATGCTAATGATTATAATATTAAAATTGCTTGCGTATCTCAGAAGTAACCGTGGGAATTAAGCCAGTTTCTCTCCTTTATCAATCGAGTGATAGTGTATTAACAAAATAAAGAGTAATGTGTGAAAATCTTATTATCCATAGAACTTTGTAGACTAGAAATATGAGTTTTATATTAGTCAGTTGTTGAGGTTCTTTGGTGAGTTGGCTGGAGTGGTCCATGTCCTCGCGTAAAATACGTAGACGTGGAGTTACAGAAACCCCACCTAGTTATTAGTAGTATCATCATCAGCTCAGTATACGGCCCTCACCGAGGGGCTCAGAGCCTACCCTAAGTTAGGGGTGATTAGGTCATAGTCAACCACGAGAGCCAAGTGCGGGTTGGTTGACTTCACACATATCTTTGAATTAGTTCTCAGATATGTGCAGGTTGCATCACGATGTTTTCCTTCACCGTAAGAACGTCGGATATATGTACATATGTAAATCGGAAACAGAAAAACTCATTGGTACAAGGCGTGATCCTACCCCGGACCTGTAGATTGCAAGTTAAGTGCTGTACCCCTAAGCCAGCGACGCTCCTTAGTAGTAAATATTATAATGAAATCCAGGTCTCTGTCTTTTCAAAGAGAACGAGTGGGATAGCAATATATTTATACAAGTGCGTTGATAGTGGAAACGCACATTAAGTCAAAAAGAACTGTAAATATAAAATGAATAAATAACCCGAGAAAACTCGTAAAATAAAATCGTAAACCACAAACTTATACTTTAAAATAAAGCTGTGTTACATGTCTTGTAACATCGTAACGGTAAAAGAATTTGAAACGTACATCTTAGCGTATTACATAATGTGAATACATACATACATTATGTCTGTTTTGTATATTGATTTCAGATACTATTACAAGTAGGTTTCACTTTAAAATAATAAAAATTTTTTAACAATTTTTTTTAATTCAATGTTATAATTTGGAAGATAACTAAAACATAAGTGGTGACTATCTAAACTATTTTCATTAATTTACATAGAGTATGTTAAGTAACCAGTTTACATTTGACTAAGCATATATTATGCTAAAGATATCGACGTTCAGTTTCAACTTAATCCTACTGTAAAAGTATAACCAACTGTTAATTTAAAAAATGGGACTGACTATACTACCAACACACGACAGGGGCCAAAAAAAGAAAGATTACTGTACAAAATTTGCCTTAAAAACATGCAAACATTACTCACTTATTTCGTAGGAAAAGATAAGAAAATAAAATGGATTTGGCAGGACTCAGGTAGTAATATGCATTTTCAGCGCGTCTAATCTTTTGATTAAAAGGAAGGCATCTACAAATGCGAATTATGGACTTGATTTGGCGAATACCATTGATCGTTTGTCACCTTATAAAATAGGTAAAAAAACATGATAATATTCTTATTTTAATGTGTTTAAATAAAAGAGATTACACGTGGGTAAACTTGCTTATAACCATCATAGGCATGAAGGCAGGATCTGTACCGTTATTGACCTTTATTTGTTCATTATTTTAAACTACCCGTGGCTGTACCGTTATCTAATACTATTGAGCCCCTATATACATTGAATCGATTTTATACGCTGGTATAAGTATTTAACTTTTAATTAATATAATTTTATAGCTTTTGAACACTTAACTTTAACGCAATATTTCTTGTATCTTACATTGAATAAATACATAACAGACAAAACCCTTCGATCAAAAAAACCATTAAAAAAATTACGCGGTAACACACATAAAAAAAAATTATAACCTTTTTGAAGTCGGCTTTCTAAGCGTTTATTTAGTTAAACTTTGTTTGTACTAACCGTGAGTTTCTAAAATCAGTATCTCTTTATAAAAATTATCGTCATTATTTCTGTTTTGTCTTTGACAAAACAAAAATAATATATTTTCAACGATGATTTTATTCTCAGAAACCCACGGTAAGAAGACTTTTTTCAACTTTAATGATGTACGGATGATTGTTGACGGATTATTTTATTTGGTATATCGGAAACCAAAGAATGTAATCTTCTGTCGTGGAAAATCAGTCGCCTATTATTACACATTGCTACATGTAAAGTTTAAGTAAATAAAAGCCTTATCCCGCTTAGCGCTTATAACTTAGTTCGGGTTGAAGCTTCAACTTGACCGGCGGTATCGGGTGTCAGTCACGGTTCCCGGTGAGCGCGGAAGTGGGCTTTCGATAGGATGCACTTAATAGGGCTCAGCACGATGCAACGAGTACCAAAACGTGAACGCCCTATCGTAAAGTTATAATATCTTATTATTGACGTCTAACAATTCAAAAATGTATATTTTATGACATAATAAAATACTGTCTTTGAGCTGCGCGGTAAAGGACAGTATTTGGACATTGCAATATTACTTTATTTTTCTAAAATAAAAGATTTTTTTAAATAAACGTAGCCTAAGTATCTCCTTACCAGCTACTGCCAATGAAATTTCCGTCAAAATCGGTCTAGCCATTTAAGAGATTAGCCGGAATAAACAGACAGACAGACAAAAATTGTTATTTTAGTGTATGTACCGTATATATGTACATGTAGTAAAAAACGGTTTTTTACAAACAGACATTCTAATTTTATTTATATGTATTTATATATTCAAGATATGTACATTTCGTAGTTTATAGCAGTTTAAATTAGAGCTATGATTGGGGTCGAGTCATAAATTGTTTAATTTGTTTTCCATTGCGTAGTCATGGTATCTACATACGAGTTGTTAAAAGGGGGTGAATTTTAGAAAGCAAGGGGGTTGCAGTTAAACACCACATTATTATTCAAACAATTCACGAGCAATGACAACGCAATCTATGTTTCAATGTATTACTTGACGCGGCATACTCGTCCAAAAAAAAACATAAAATTAACAAATTGCTTATTATTATTTTTTAGAAACACAAGGTAACTTCACTTAATATTTTCAAATATTTTTTTGTTAAGAAATAATAAAAAATACGGTTATGAAAGTTATTTTTAATGGCCAGTAAGAATTCCTACAGAGGATGGTGCAAGTGTCATTGTGTTAACAAACGTTGCCATCGGGCTGTCGTAAAGTTTAATCACCCGATAACGTTGCGCAATGTTTGTATATTATGTTGCCGGAAAACCTTATAAACCGCCAGTTTGTAATTTACCTAGATGAATAGTGGACTCAAAAAATTGCATATCGAGTTTATTTGTAAAGACATTTCATTGGTTAGATTGTTATCGGAGCTGTTCAGTTCGCAATTTTATTTTTTACTTTATTGAAAATAAAGTGTCACTTTTACAGTGTCCAAATATCTCTATTTAATAACACGTTAATTTATGTATGAATTCTTTTAGTATGCCTTTACGATTTATCTGGACAAATTACAATCGAACGGATTACACAATTTGAAGGTGACTACACAATAATCGTTTGTTAAGTTTAAAGCGTGGGTTTATTTTTTAATCAACATTTATTGTTCTCCTACGAATCTCGAATTTTAACATGATTGCGTTGGTGTTCGATTGCATAGTAACTGTTTCTTTGTATCGGTTACATGTAAATTTAAAAAAAACTGATATCTTTATCCATTCATCTCAGGGTTACCGTTAACCGTAGATAGTAAGAACTCTGTGCTATTTATAAAACAACCTACGAATGTTAACACGTTCAGTGCCGCCGACTCGCTTAGTACATCCAAGCGAGTTCAATACAGTATGTATTATGTACACCCTTATGTTCATTTTGTATACCATACATACAACTTTATAAAAATATACGATCGCTATAAAATAATTTTTAACTTAGTTTTTTTTTGTTTTTTGCTTTACTTCAAAAAAGAAATCTTGCCACAAAAAGGGTTAAAATCCTGAAGCGAGGCACGTGTTAAATCAAACAAGCTCTCGTTACTTTAGAGTGTTGGATGGAAGGATAGCAATCTCGACAATACAAAACTGTACTACGCAATTGAAAACAAACACGGTTCAGTGCTTTCAATGAAAGATGTTCACAAAAAATCTGTTCTTGCAAAATTATTCTGGAATTGCTACACGAATAAAAATAAATCTTATATCTTACTAATATTATAATACTTAATACTAATAACAATATTTAACGTCTGGCGTCCTGGATGCAGGTAGCACGAGACCGGTCATCTTGACGATCTTTAGGGGAGACCTATGCCCAGCAGTGGGCGATTCATGGCTGACAAGAAGATAGACGGATGGATGTATGAATGGATAGTTTAAAAGTATATCCAGAACTGCTCAAAGAATGTGGATGAAATTTTGCATACATATAGAACACAGTCTGAAAGAAGACACAGGCTACTAGTTAAGTTTTTTATTAATAGCGCGCGGACGGATTCGCGGGCGACCACTAGTTATAAATACATCTTATGCTTCAATTAACTAGCAGACTTCTTTGGCGTTTATTGAGAAAATATGAAATTCACATTGCGAGGGCACAGCCGCGCCTACATGTATGGAATATAACATATACTCGTCAATACCAAGTATATAGTAATACTTTACATGTAAGAAGTTGTTTAGTAACGTACCAAGGTGGGTAAGGATATTGCATCTATGGCCAACGAGATTAATTTTTCCTTCATTTCCCTTTACTAGTTAAGAAATATGCCATAAAGATGTCGGTAATATTTCTTTATATGAATATCGAAGGAAATTGGTTAAAATTAAACCTAATGGGCTTTGTTTTAAAAATTACACAATGTTTCAAATACATTTTAGCTTAAACGTACGTCAACCATTTTGTACCGTGGCCCTATAGTCGCACGGCGCGAATTTTTGAAAAATCATAGCTATTGGAAACATTATGCGTAGGTTTGCGAACTTCTTGACCAATAAATGAATTAAATTTATACCGAAAATACATATTTATGATAAAACATATAACCTTTTGGACATCCATAATATACATCGGCGTTCAAAGGGTTAAAACAGTGGTTCCCAAACTTATTTTGTCTACTGCCCACTTTGAGAATAAATATTTTTTTAGCGCCCCCATATTTTCACATATTTAAAAACTGCTATAACTTCAAATAAAATGAATTAATTATTGTGACCTATATATGTATATTAACGGAGAATTCGAAACGAAACTTTTACTATAACCCGCAACTTGAGACCTGCAGCGCCTACAAGGGGGCGTTATCGCCCACTTTGGGAATGACTGGGTTAAAACACGTGTTTAACTAAACAGTGTCTAATTGTATTTTAAGGGTAACATAATTTCTTTAACTTAAAGTGGCAATTAACTCAATTAACGCAAAACTTAATATACAATTTAATCGTTACTCTTTTGAGATTTGTCTATGATAGGCCTGCTGCAGGAAACATAATAATTACAACTTGGTAGGAGTAATAAAGAATCATATTTCATCAACTTTTATTATAAAAAACGATTAATTACTAAGTAATAGTCATTGTACCGTTTTCGTTATAATTTATTGTTTGCGCGTCTGAAGAAAGTTTTCTTTAAAGCCATTTAAATTACTAGCTGTCGCCTGCGACTCCGTTCGCGCGGAATTAAAAAAAAATATTGGTTGCAGCGTAATTTTATATAGCCTAAAGCCTTCCTTTATAAATGGACTATCCAACAAAAAAAGAATTTTTCAAATCGGACCAGTAGTTCCAGAGATTAGCGCGTTTAAACAAACAAACAAACAAACTCTTCCGCTTTATTAGTATAGATTCTTTGCAGTATTGCTACTATACTTAATGTTTAATATCATTAATATTGCTTTTCATTTTTATGAATATTAAATTTACGAACTGTCGCCTGCGACTCTGTCCGCGCCTTATTAAATGTAAACTTAGTAAGAAGAGTATGTTTTCTTCCAGACTATGTTCTACATCTTTGCCAAATTTCAACTAAATCCGTTAAGTCGTTTTATGTCTTGAAACAAACATCCATCCGTACATGTAAACTTTCACATTTATAATATTAGTAATAATTAAGATTAGTTGTATTTTAAAGAGCAATCAAATATATATGTTCGTACGTTTGTTTTTTTTTTATATTTATAAATTAAGGCTTTAGTAACTTACATGAAGACAAGAATACTTATCTCAACTTAACAGTTACATCCATTACTTGAGAAGTAAGAAAAAGGTCAAATAAACGTATTATTCAAGACATTTTTATCGCGTTAAATGTTTTTCTACTCGTAATAATATCTAAGCATCAGTATCCATTGTCGTAAGGAGTGGCTGGTACTGTCACGTTGCATTGTCTGCTTAATATATTTGGAGATAATTGGAAATGTTTTTGGAGCGTTCGGCTTATCATATTAATGGAATATTTTTGCGAATTATTCCAAGAAAGGTATCTAAGATATTAGAAAGTTCTAGTAACAAAAGAAAATGTGCTTTTGGAATGATTAGCTTTTAACTTAGTAAGTAGCCTATGTGTTCTTCCAGACTATGTTTTACATCTATGTCAAATTTCATCGATATCAGTTCGGTCGTTCTGAAGGTACCTTAAAACAAACATCCATCCATCCATCTAAACATTCGCATAGTAAGATAAGATTTATACTGTTACTAGCGGACCTGACAGACGTTGTCCTGTCTACACGTGTTCAATTTGAATAAATTAATATGAAGTTAATATTTGATGAAAATTGTAAATCTAAACCATTCCCAGATCCCCTTGAACACACACAAAAAATTTCATCAAAATCGGTCCAGTCGTTTGAGAGAAGTTCAGTGACATACACACTCACAGAAGAATTATATATATATAAAGACTAGCGGACCCGACAGACGTTGTCCTGTCTACACGTCTTTAATTCGAATATTATTTAAAATTTGACACTGCGATGGTAGCGCCGTCTGTCGGATCCAATGTAAAACATTCCAAAATCAACAACTACTAATAAATTAAAAATGAATTAAAAAAACATTGTCCAGCGGACAAAATTGTGAATCTAAACCATTCCCAGATCCCCTTGAACACACAAAAACAATCATCAAAATCGGTCCAGTCCTTTGAGAGAAGTTCAGTGACATACACACTCACAGAAGAATTATATATATAAAGATTGTCGACACAAATTTAAGAAAAGATATTGTCGTCCATTTTATTATTTTTAGGAATATAATAGAATATTTTATATGTTGCAACGAAAACCTATCCTAATAAGATTATTAAAAACATAATGAAATTGTTGAAAGAGCAATCCAATTTATATTGAAATATTCTGAATTTTGTATACCAAATGCTAAATTCAATTCTAACCGAGTCTAACTTAGCTTGTTATGCAGAATTCTAATTATGATTGAAATTCAATTTGCACAATGTACGGCTATATTGTAATAATTGGATAAAGCTCCAGTCTCTCGTCAAATTTACTAATGAGATACCAACACTCGACTCAACAGGGTAGACATTATGTCTATTATCATTAAAATATTTTTTCATCGTCGGTGGGTCAGGGGTCAAGCACTTTATTTGCAATCTGCAGGTCCTCGGTTCGAATCTCGCCATATACCAATGTGTTTTTCGATTTCCGATTTACATATGTACATTTATCCGACGTTCTTACGGTGAAGGAAAACATCGTGATGCAACCTGCACATATCTGAGAAGTTCAAAGATATGTGTTATGTCAACCAACCCGCACTTGGCAAGCGTGGTTGACTATGGTCTAATCACCCTTAACTTAGTGTATGCTCCGAGCCCCTAGGTGGGGACGTGCGCTGATGATGATAAGAGGGTTATGAGTATCGCATTGGGTGTACATATGTCATATTGATGCCGTGTACATGCAGTTTAAGGTACGCGTCCATTGGCCCGCGCAGGACGCACCGGATTTTAGTTTGCTTTGTATGATAGCCTGCGTCCAACATCCGCATCGCATAAGACAAAGCAAATCTGTTTTATCCGTACGTACGGTGCGTCCGGCGCGGGCCAATGGATGCATACCTTTAGATGATTGAACTCATTTTAACAAGTGAAGTATTTCTATTCGTATTTTCCGCGGAGTGTTATGACAATTTTTTGTATAGAAAAAGTTGGACTAATATTTCGGTTGAAATATATTTCTATTAAATAATAAGAAAAGGTAATATGTTAAAAAAGGTTAAAGCATCAGAAATAGTTGCAAGAAGTTTTTCCAAAAGTTACCTTATATTTTAAGGATGAAAATGAAAGTTTCTTATTACTAGCGAATTTGTCTGAGAATTTACTGCTTATTTATATAAATTGTACCAAAATACCATATCAGACGTCCGATCAGAAAAGGTTGCGGTTACAGAGTATGTTAACCCGTACTAATTTAACTTGAAAATTGAATTAATATGTTCGGCTTAGTACTTTGAACATTCTAAACTTATCATCACGTCATACGTCCCCTCTGAGGAGCTCGGAGTCTACCCTAAGTCACGGGTGACTAGGCTATAGTCAACCACGCTGGCGAAGCGCACAATATTATGTGAAACTCTCAAATATTTTGTAAAAATTAAATGTTAAAATAAATTACATTCCCTCGAAAATTAAGAGTGAGAATTTTATTGCGAATGAGAAGCAATCTAACGTAATGATCGCAATTAAATGGGGGCGCCACTCGACCCCACTTAATTATTTCCCCAAAGCAAACCATTACAGTATTTTGTGGTCAATTTCTAACAAGTTAAGGAATGTTAGGATCGTTTTCTCATGTACAAAGAACAGACATGATACTACTGTTAGATTTAGTAGACTAGCGGTTCCCACCAACTTCGTCAGCGCGAAATTGAAAATAGCCTAAGTTACTCCCGTATACATCAGCTGCCTTTCAATCCAAGTCACATCAAAATCGGTCCATTCGTTTCAAAGATTACGCGATACAAACTCAAATTTGCAGACAGATGGACAAAAATTTTACATATTTTTTTTTAGAAAATTACATACAAACTTTACAATATTTTTAATTATATATAATAGATTAAGTTATATTAAACAACACATTTCATCGAAAACAATCATAGCGTCGGTGGCTCAGTAGTCAAGCACTTGACTTACAATCAGCAGGTCCTGGGTTCGAATCCCGCCATGTACCAATGTGTTTTCGATCTCCGATTTATATATGTACATTTATCCGACGTTCTTACGGAGAAGGAAAATATCGTGATGCAACCTGCACATTTCTGGGAAGAAATTCAAAGATATGTGTGAAGTCAACCAAGCCGCACTTAGCCAGCGTGGTTGACTATGGCCTAATCACCCTTAACTTAGGGTAGGCTCCGAGCCCCTCGGTGGGAACGTATAGTGTGCTGAAGATGATGAATCATAGGTTTCTATAACCAAAACACACAGAAAACTTTTATCACATCTCCTTAGAAAAAACTCTTAATTTCGGTACTAAAAATGATAGTTATGAATATTGTTTTCACTTTCCGTATTTGATTCTTGTAATTTATAATCAAATTCGATTACGTGAGTAACACACTGACCGCGACATCTTTAAGCCTAAGCCTGGTTCAGATCGATGTATTACTTTATATCTCTGCCGACCCACATTTGACTACGGAACTTCGTAGTGAATGTTATGTAAAGTATTGCACCAACTTTGTTATTATTTTGCATAATATATTTTCCGTCAGCATAGAGTTTATTACATCTAGTGTAGTTTTTGTCGACTTATTACTATATCTTATTTCTTACTAATCTTACTAATATTATAAATGCGAATATTTAGATGGATGGATGTTTGTTTGAAGACATTTCCAGAACGTCTGAACGGTTCTCAATTAGATTTGGCATAAATATAAATATAGTTTTGAAGAACACATAGATTACTATTTTTATTTAAATTCCGGATAGAGCCGCGGGCGACAGCTAGTCTCTAAAGATACAGTAAATCATAAGATTAATATAATATCATCATCAGCTCGCTATATGTCCCTGCTCGCTGTATGTATAATGTTTGCGTTACTTCCGTAGGTTTCTGAGGCCAAATTCCGTCTTTTTTGAAAAAGACAGGGATGATATGTTTTATTCAGAGATTTTGGTCTCATAAACAACAATGAAACGTATACTTAAAAGCTACTATTATAAACTTATACATAATTTCATGAGAATTCTAATACATAAATAATTAAGTAAAAGAAACAAAATCCTATTCTTATAAAAAGTAAATTGGTATAACAAATTAAAGCTTTGTTGTCGCCTCATTTAGGTATTTTAAGGTATCATCTTTGGGAATAACGTAGTTTGAAAAAGTTTGAGATTAAATCTTAAAATTAGGTCTACACTATTCTATAGACCTAATGAAAATTTCAAATTAAAGAAAGAAATTGCTAGATTAATGCACCTATTTTAAGATACGCCTTAGAAATGTATTAATAAATAGTCTTTGGCTGAAGGTAGCTAGAAACTTTAGCGGCCGTATTCAAATGCCCTAGGCTACAACAGACCTTTAAGCTTAGTTCAGTATTAATACTGCGGTTCCTTGTGCGACCAAATTGCAGCCTTCGATACAATGTAACATGCATCTAATATGATTTATATCGGTATATGATAATACTAGCTGTAGCTCGCGACTCTGTCCGCAAAAGAAAATGATTGTAATTAGTAGCCTATGTGTTCTTCTAGACTATGGTCTACATTTATGCTAAATTTCAGCGAAATCCATGCAGCCGTTCTGGTGATAACTTACAAACATTCACCCATCCGAACATACACATTTTAAATATTAGTGTTTTATATTTGGAAATTGAACGAACATTTTCTTCACGTGCATAATTTACAATATAGTTAAACTAACTGCATTGCTCTGGCAATCTCTTAGTGTTAACTTAGTTAGTGAATCTACACTAAGGGTGTACCTAAACTATTCTGAATGACTCTGTTTTTATTTTAAGATGAATCTTTTTACATTTCTACATTTCCCTTACGTTGGCTAACGTATATTAAAAATTACTAACATTTCGTTTTATTTATTCGCGTACGAAATGTAACAGGTAGAAACATATGTGTAATTTTCCGAGCGCACGAAAAGCTAGGACGTTCGTTTATTCTTGTCGGAACGAAATTTAATATTTATTAATGTTAGAGACATAATTTTAAGTTTTACGTACATATATTAATAATATTATCCTCTAAAACAATAAATAGAGATTATATTATTTTCAAGTATAATAGTAAAAAGTTAATCCATCTAAGTTGATCATTTCGTCATCAGTTCACTATACGTCCCCACTGTGGGCCTACCCTAAGTTATTGGTGAATAGGCCATCAATCACGCTGGCCCATTGTGGGTTGGTTGACTTCACATATATCTCTGAATTTCTTTTTAGATATGTGCAGGTTGCATCACGATGTTTTCAACGTAAGAACGTTGGATGTACATATCGAAAATGGAAAAACACATTGGTATATGGGTGGATTCGAACCCTGAACCTGTAGATTACAAGCTAAGTGCTTAACCTTTGAATCATCGAGTTTTTTATACATCATAATATAAACAGGGCTCAAGTAGTTATCTAAACTATTTTATATTAAAAGTATATCAGAACTACGTAACACAATATACAATGATGTCAAAGAATTCCATATTATGCAGGCTAATGTTGAAGAAGCCGGTTGCTTCATACTACAAGCTATTTATGCGTCGTTTAGCGATTAAGCATATTTATAAAAAATGTTAATTTGTAACTCAACCACTGGGTATTGGTGTCAAAAGTTGAATTTATATCTTAGCAAATTATTAATTCATAAACGGTTATTTTTTTCTTTCTTTACATAAGATTATATAACTTAGCTTTTTTTGCTTACAAATTTGATTTTCCTGTCTCAGATATGTTTTAAAAATAGACTGTTAGTAGCATCCGTGAGTTTTCGAGACCAAAATCATCAATATATAGTTATCTCTGTTTTGTCAAAGATAATGACAGGGATGACGATATCTTATATCTTTAAATGAGAAATTCTTGTATTTATATAATTGGAATCTCGGAATCGGCTCCAAACGATTTTCATAAAATTTAGTATATAGGGGGTTTCGGGGGCGATAAATCGATCTAGCTAGGAATCATTTTTAGAAAATGTCATTTTATTCGTGTTTTATCGATAATCAATTTAAACATAAACTTAACTTTTTCTATCGGTAAGATCGAAAAATATTATTCATATTTCATCATTTTATTAGTAATTCGTACTTAAATATAATTTTCAAAAAACACAATTAAAAAAAAAAATACCGAGCAAAGCTCATCCAGACTTTGTTTTATACATCGAGATTTCGATCTTAAAAAAAAATAGATTAAAGCTGCACTTAGAGACATATAAGACTATCCTTAAGTGTATAATCTACATCTGAATAAGTTACTCTTTCCGTTTTAGTAACGCAGTAACGTTGGCATTCCAAAAATGTTTACTCAAGTCAGGCTTAAGATGTAAGTCAAGAATCTTTATAAATAATTTATATTTTGGCAAACAACACATAGGTATTAAATTACAATTTCATTTCTTTCTTACCCATACTCTTGTAATTAATTATAAAGTATAAATATATTAACTCGAACATAAGAACATGAAACAGGTTTGAATGTTATCGAAAATGACATCACTTTAGCTCTACTTTAGTTTTTTATCGTATTAATTACAGCAGCAACAAATTAATAAGATAAGGTTTTTTTTAATTGTTTAGCGATGAGATGAATTAAGATTTTAATCAGATATGTCTGTACTTGACAATACATTTTGAACGCAAACGTTTGAACTCTATTATGACGGATATAAAACTCTGTAATAATTAGGGAATGTAAACAATATTTTTTTAGGTAAATTTTCGTACGTAATCGAAATTTGAAATCAGTCCTAGATACTAGTAGGTGTAGGTTTAAAGACGAAGAAAAAGGTGACTTACATGAAAAAAAATCTCTTAATATCATTAAGTGAAAGAAATCTACACTAAGCGACTACCTTAATAACTAGTTAATACTACGATTAAAAACACTTTTTTGGATTATGTGAACGATTTTATATGAAGATCGTGAACCAGATGCGACGGCTGCTGTATATTATTGTTTTGACTAAAACCCTGTAGAATTAAAAAGGTAACATGTGAGTTTTGTTTATTCATTAAGTGCGATAACCGTACAATATCTACTCGTAATGTCCGTTGCCAGGTCGCCGACACACACGCTCGGCTAGCCACCAGTTATTCAATCCACGTAACTCATTATAATTACCTTTATAATCACGTGTAAATTACTGTTATTTTTGTTTATTGATTTGAGTTTATAACATATTTTTGGTGATTGCATTAATCTGATGCTAATCTGATCTCAAGAAGTGATGTCAAATAAACATATTATGTTGTTTATATCTACATTTCTACAATAGCACTAAACAATCAAATTCAACAGAAAAATGTATTCAATTTTACTTGTGCGAGAAAATAAAAATAGATGACCTTGCTCTCGCTTCAAACATATAGAAAAATATAATCCTATAATAGGCTTTCATCGTACAGAGAAGGGATTAAAATGTGAGAGAATTTCATTCGTATTTTGTACCGCAGAGAATGTGACGTCACATTGTGAAACTAAAGCCTTATGTGAACGAGGCTTTACATTTTCTGACATATTAATAAACTAGCTGTCGACTGCGACTTTGTCCGGAATTAAAAACAAAACTATGTCTGCAGTATGTAGCATATGTGCTATTCCAGATTAAAATATATTTCTATTCAAGATGTTCAAACGCTCTGTAGTTACGAATAAATAGAAATAACGAGTACGAAATTCCAATATTAGTTCTTTACGGGAATAGCACTTTTCAAATATCTCTGCCCGCATCCCGCTACGCTCCGCTACACCTAAAATAGATTTCTGCGCAGCGGCTCGAATTTAAGAGCCGCCAAGATATATGAATACTATTATACAACGCATGAAGTTTCCTATTTTTTATTTTTTTAGCCTTGTAATTAAAAGTGTGAATAAAAAAATTATATATTAATACAATATTTCAAGTCACATTGCGAACTAAAAATAAAATGTCTAATGAAACCATTGGGGTCTGTTACAGATTATAAATGAAAAAAAAATAACAATTTTACAATTTATTTAGAAGTTAGTAGATATTTAATTAAGTCACCGTTATATTTTTAATGTTCACGAACAGGAAGTTATTAAAGAAGGATGTTCAATTAGCATAATCATTTAAATAACTTAGCTGTTATATACAACGAAGTATATATATACTAACTAACATAGCAACATCGTTGAGAACAGGATATCAAGTTGTGTTCTCACGATGATACTATATGTTACATACTAGCGGTCGCCCACGACCCCATCCGCGGATCGATAAGGACATCCATCGAAACATACGCATTTATAATATTAGTAAGAAGTAAGAAATAAGAAGTAAGATTTTGAAATATAATTTAAATTATTATTAAATAAGAAATAAACTATTAATAATTTAACAATAAAACGCTAATCAATTGTTAAGAATTAATAGTAATGATAATTATTAATAAAATTTAAATATTAAAAATTAAATTTTAAATCGAGATTTATAAAATTGACTCCATACTATGTAGATAAAACACTAAAATTTTAATTGTATTTTAAAAACATTTTAAAGAAAATGTGCAAATTAAATTATTTTATAGTTGTTTTATTTTTAATGATTGTTAATATAATTGAAACTATAAGATTTTAAATTGTTTTTTGAAGATTAAAAGCTTTTATTGTATGTGTTAATAGAATCATTTAGGAACGTTTTTATTTTTGCTCTTTTAAGAATATTTTGCCTTCTTTAATTAAAATATTTTGTCTTCATAAATGAGCGAAGACGGTCTTTAATTTCCCTCAAGACTCAACATTTAGATTAATAAACTGTTTTCTGTCTTAAATATTTCGATTTTCATTTAAATTATATGGGAACTTTTGCAATGAAAATTGATTAAAAAATTATTTAAGCAGTCTCTTAGTGTAAATCTTTCTTTTTACTTATCATACTAATATTATAAATGCGAATGTTTAGATGGATGTTTGTTAGAAGGTATATCCAAAACGACTGCATGGATCTAGCTGAAATTTACCATAGATGTAAACATCGTCTGGAAGATCACATAGATAATGAAGTTTTTTTTTATCCCGGCCGGACAGTAACGCGGGCTACAGCTGATCTTATCATCAACTACGTTAAGGATGACATTACTGTAGGCATTCCATATAAGGACTATGAATCTTTTTGTTAAAGTGAATTGTAACTTTAGATTATCCTGATGTTTATTAAATTCAATGAACTAATAAATTTTGATGCACAAAGGAAATTTTATTAGGACCTTTATTTTATTAAGAGCTCTCAAGCGCTATATTAAATTGTCCATAAAAGTTAAAAGCCTAAGAACCTTCGGTCGAGTCTATAAGTCAACGTTGATTAAAATTGTTTTAGGTTTGGCGTTGTCACATTTATTTTTGATCTTAAAACACCCAACTGTATCTTGAAAATAGAAACTTTGAGAAACTTAACACGAACTGGTATCATACTTGTGGCTGTTTAGTTCTAGGTTATTATGTAGTTTTAGTTACCCGCGAAACTCAACTGATCTTTGCATTTAGAGCTAGCGGTTGCCAGAGTACATCACCTACCTTTACGTCGAAGTCGTGTTAAAATCGGTCCAGCTGTTCCTGTGTTTACCAGAAAAATACGCGACATTGCGAACAGACATACAAACAGACAAAAGTTAAAATACAATGTTTCTCGTTATCTACTGCGTAGTTTCATATGTACGAAATACGATTTTTTTTTCGATGTTTCTTTGCGAATATTTTCCATATCATAAAACTTGATTTGAAATAAGTTTATTAAACTGTAAGTAATGTAGAAAACGGGAAGGTAAGTTAGCTGTTAAGGCAATTAAAATATATCTACCTTCTAACTAGGCGTTGCATTAAAAGTGGTCTCGTTTCTTCGCCTTAAGGAAAACTTGATAAGTATTTATCTATTCAACTGTGGTTCCGTAGAATATATCTTACTAATATTATAATACATTTATAACTAGGTTAAAGCTTTAAGAAATATTGAAAAGGGACAAACACAGCTTTATTTTTTTGACTTATGTCGTGTGTAATCATTTTAAGTCCTACACTTTTGGATATAAATGACTTTATACTTAATATTTTACCTTTAGTGCCTTTTGACGAAGGTGTCTCCAACTTTAAATTTCAAGTAAAATAAGACTACACCCTCCGATTTACGGTTCCTAGGTAATGTTACAAAATTTTATTCAACCCCTTAACCCTAGAGAATTATTGAATAATCCGATATCAACATAAAACGGTAGAATTTAAAAGGCCCCTGAGACGGTAGTACCTAGATCCGATCTTTATGTACTTGATGCGGCTTCGAAAGCGATTTACATAGTTTATTTTAGATATCGAAATCAGAACGTTATATATATTTATGTAACAGTGTTGGTTTTCTTTTCTCGGTTACGAACTGCCTAGCAAAAAGCAATCCTTTAAGGTAAATAGCAATATGTATAACTGTTTTCATCGCCGAAACATGTGTAAAAACATATTATCATCGTTATCTTTGGCAGAAGAAAGGCAAAAATATGTTATAATACAAGTCTTAACAATGTAACCTTAATGTATGATAGTGGGTCTTCGACTCAAAATACCGTTGGGCCGATCGATTCCTCGTTTGAACGACCCAACGGGAAACAACCAGGAAAACTATGCATATCGAATTTAAAACTAAACAAATATGATTGTACAACATATTGTTTTGTAAATATTGTATTCATGAACGATACGGTCAAATGCTTCAATTGAAAAGGTAATTTCATTCAATAAATTTTCATTGTGTTCGACACTCCCTTGACATGTTTCTCTATTTGATGCTTTGTTAGACGTTTTGTTTTGATACTGTATACAGCAGTTATTGTAGACCTAGCACGAATATTTGTGAAAAAAAATTATATTCAAACAAGCTGTCTCCCGCGTCATCCACGCAGAATTAAAAACAAACTTAATAAGTAGCCTATGTATTCTTCCAGACTATGTTCTACATCTATGCCAAATTTCAGCGAGATCTATGCAGCCGTTACAGAGGTACTTTCACAGAAGACAGGCGTGAAGTGGAAGCTATTCCGCGTTTCGTCTGATGAGTGTACGTCCCGGAGGAGGAGTGTAATTTAGTCCTCTTTCCCTTCCCACCCTTTTTCTTATGAGGAAGGGCTGGGAAGCGGAAGTGGACTTTCCGGATGAGAGGATACATGGAAAGAGAAAATATTTTTTTCTGTGCATCCTCTCCTCCGTCGATTTAAGGTAGGCAACGCATATGCAATTGCGTATGTCTATGGGCAACGGTCACTTCGCTATTTCAGCGATTTCAGGTGGCCGCTCGTTCGTTTGCCGCCTTATGATATAAAAAAATTAAGATACAACGTTATCGTTTGGATGTTTAAGCAGTGAAAACTAACGGTTAGAAATTAATTTAAATATACAAATATCTGTAATTATTATTCAAATAACAATCAATTTATAATAAACAAACAATAACTTACATGAGCTTCTTTAATCAAACACGCGGTACCTTTTATGTTGGTTTCACACTAGCGCAGAACAGTAGAACTATTATATGGTCTCACACGTCGAGACAAAATTGCATTGTGTCCACAGTAAGTATATATTCAAACAATGACAGTACTGCATGATCCACTGTTCTTTCACTGTGCTTTCCTCGTGTGAAATTAACATTACGATAGCTTGTCTATCGCAACCCACCTGTAACTAATGATTAAAATTAATCACTACTTATAAAGTCGGCGTGAAATCGATAATCGGATGGGTGGGCGGCCACCGAGCTATACAGGATGTAATGATTGTTTGACAAATTAAAACCATCGCGAGTCAGACAAATAGATTTGATTTATTGCTGTGATAAATATTGTTACATTGAGAAATTATGAAAGACGAAGATACCATCAATTTTTAGTCTTTATTTTAGAATCAATTCACGGTATTTAAAACTAATCTCTTTTGCAGTTTGTATGTACTGTAATTGTGGATTAAAAAAGTAACAAACAAATATTATAAATATTGTTTTTCTTATCTTATTAATAAACATGCGAATGCTTAAATATATGGATGTGTTTTAGTTAGTAGGTATCTCCAGATCGGCATAACAGATCTTGATGAAATTGTGCGCAGATGTAGAACATAGTCTGGAAGAACACGTAGGCTGGCAAGTTTTTTTTAATCCCACACGGATGGAGTCGCTGGCGTCAACTAGTTTTTAAATAATGAAGGCAATATGATTTCGTACATATTAGGGCAGCTAGATAGCAATTGTAAAATGTGGTTTATAAGTTAGTGACTATTTAATAATGTAAGGAAGCATTTGTAAAGATCACCGCATTACAACTTGTCACTTTATTATACATGTACCGTGTTTTACGACGCCCGAGGGACGAAATCGTGCAAGTCTCGATCGATACATATCTAATTAAGGCTCTTCCTTATAATAAAATCATGGGTAGCCTTAACAAAAAGAAGTTGTTAATTCACTTTAAAAATATCTTCAAGGAGATATAAATAAATTAGTTTGTTTTTTTAGGATCAACAGTCTTAGCTTAAAAGGGTGCTCAAATTAATCTGATCGGAATAAATAAGTAACATTTTATTAATAGAATAAAATGAAATAAACATAATAAATTAAATATTAAAATAACTAACTGTCGCCCGCGACTCCGGTCGCGCGGTATTAAAAAAAAACTTAATAAGTAGCCTAGGTTTAATGAATGTATAAGATGATTATTTGAAGGTATCTCCAGTACGGATCTCGATGAACTTTGACATAATAAGACATAGTCTAGAAGAACATGTATGCTAATATATTTTTTATTATAATTCCGAGCAGACGGAGTCGCGGGCGACAGCTAGTTAAATGATAATTTCTAACAGATGTAAATTTAAACATAAAATATTAACGGTATAAAACATCTATGTATTCATACAAATGTAGTCATAAATACATAATTACGTACAAGAAGTTAAATGGACCACTGCCAATGTGGCTCATATTAACGGGATATCTCGCACTTGAACTTAGAATAATTTTAATCAGAACAACAAGAAATTATCTCGTATGTCGTACAATGTACAGTTTTAATAGTATTTTAATAAACTGAATAATAAATCAAAATTATTCTGAATATAATATCAAAATTATTTAAATCATATTTTGTACATATATATAAAACTTATATTTAATTTTTTTTTGTCTGTCTGTCCGCAAGTTGCGTTTGTTCCCTGTAATCTCAGAAACAGCTGGACTGAGTTAGACAAAGTCGCGAGCAACAGCTAGTTTAAACCAAATCTTACTAATCTTACTTCTTACTCTTACTAATGTTATAAATGTGATGTTTTAGAATTTATCTCCAGAACGGCTGAACGGATGTCGATGAAATTTGTCGTACATACAGAACATAGTCTGGAAGAACACATAGGCTACAAATCAAGTTTTTTTAATCCCTCGCGAACGGAGTCGCGGGCGACCGCTAGTTAAGAATAAAAATTAAGTTCTAATGATATAAGAATACATAAAAATGCATTAACTAAGAAAACTAATGCTATTAAAAGAAATAAAGATTAAGAAACCTTTTATAATTATATTAAATGTACAGAAATATCTTTGCCATGTCTATTGAAAATATTACTATGGTCTCTAATTAATATTGTAAAGAAAACGTTTCTATATTTGCTACGAACTCTGCATTGGAGGGGCTTTTTACACTGCATTAGAACGCGTTCAAATAGACTTAAATCACAATAGATTTAGATCGAACAATCTACAATTTAGGTTTGAAGCCAAAACTATGTCGGTGATCAAGGCAATAAAATAAACTATCTAAAAATCAAGGTCTTGAAATTTGACAGCGATATCCAAACCAATCGGCTTTTGTTTTTAGATTTCAATTAAGAAAAACAACAAATTGCAATATTTTAACCTCAAATATGACTACAAAATTATTTAAAAGAGGGTCTTGACAGACAGACGGACAGACAACAAAGTGATCCTATTAGGGTTCCGTTTTTTTCCTACGAGGTACGGAACTCTAAAAATGAAATAATTTTAATTAGTTCTAATTATAGAAACTGAGTATACTAGTTAAGTAACTTTGAGAAATTAACAAGTACTCGAAAAATAAACTACCGACGTATTTGTGCTCTGTTAACGGGAATTCTAAATTAACGTTTAAAGTGATAATTTTTAACTGCTTTTGTTTACTTTGTTGAACTTTGTGATACATTCAAAGTTTTTCTCACGCTTAGTTGAATGTTTACGGCGAAGCGATGTTTATAACTTTTAAATACATTTCGTCTGTGAACTTAGTTATCAAACAAAGGTCACGAAAAACAACTTTTTTATATTAAATTTAAAGATAATCTTACTAATATTATAAATACGAAAGTTTAAATGGTTGGATGTTTGTTAGAAGGTATCTCCAGAATGGCTGCTTAGATCTCGATGAAATTTAAGATGTAGAACATAGTCTGGAAGAAGACTAGTCTACTTACTAAGTTTTTTTAATTCCTCACGGACAAAGGTAAACGTAAAATTACATTAATGGTACAGTCAAAGCAAAGAATTGTCCGTTTCATTTGTTTTTTTATAAGTTAATTGGAATTTCAATATCAGGGAGGCTTCAGAGTGTCATTACGCTTCGGATCACGTAGTCCAATCGAATTAAAACAATTACAGTAATATAAAAAATAGAGAAGCCTGCACGTGCGAACGCCATCAAGTTAAATTACAAACTGATCGAGGGAAGCTTTTATTACTTTGTAATAAAAAAAAAATGCAGAATAAAAGAATACGTCCGTGCGGCTTTGTGGTAAATATTATTAGGAAGAAAATCCGAAAATAAGCCAGTGTATTGACTCAACACTAGCCTTACTAAAATGTCGACGTTTATGTCCCCCTCACTATTCATTCTGACAATGGACTTTGTAACAATAGCACGACATTCGCGCCATATGATTCTAACTAATAATGTCTAAAAATATGTATAAAATTGACGACTTTATCCTTCTGATCGCTGGTTTTTGAGTCCAAAATCTCTGTATAAAACATATCGTTATCCCTATTATCTTTGGCAAAACAGAGATAACAATATGTTTTAAACGTAAATCTTGGTCTTAAAAACCCACAATGATATCACCTCTCTAATATCTTTAGATAAATTGATTCAAACAAGTAAATTAATTCAACAAACATTAAGATCGACTTTAAGATAAAACTTTTGTGCAATCCTAAAAACAAAAACTTTTCAATAGACGCTAAAACATAAAAAAATATTGCATAAAAACAAACGGATCCGGTTACTCAATCGTATTGGTTACAGATAATTCTTAAATCAACATAAAACATAAAGTGGCTCCAAAAAGGTCAATTGCATTATATAGGCTTTCGATCATTCGTAAAAAATTCCACCGAGTTTTATTCAAGCAGGTTTAAATGCTTTTAAAATCAACAATGATATTTGTTGCTATGACAACGTGCATAATAATTAGCAACAGACCATGAAAGTCTAGATTTGCAACTTAGGGAACATACCCATACTACGCGACCTATTTTTTTTAGTTTTTTCTAAGTTTTTTAAAGACTGCATGCATACTTAAATTACTAGTGAATTATGTATTATGAAAAAGAACAACTAACGACTACGTCACAAAAACCTAAGACTCCCCCCGCTCCTGTGTCTGACTGTAGTATTTTAAAGACTCCGCTAAACCCCCGCCCCCCTTAAACGGGTCAAGTAGTATGGGTACGTTCCCTTACCTGTGCTTGAATTTGGATTATTATTAAAACTGTTTGACCTATTCGATTTTTAATTTGACATTCAACAAGGTTGGTAACAATCCTAAATTAGAATACACGTTTGTGTTTATACTGCATACTAATCGTGACATTAATAGTGGGTTTCTGAGACCAATATCAAACATAACAAAAACTCATTTTTCTAAACTCTGTTTTCTCAAAGATAAGGAGTGAGATGACGACAAGTTTTAAAGAATTACAAAAGAATCATATTGTAACACTACTAATGCAGATTGATGTGTGTTTTTCAACGATTTTGCCACTTTTTCTTTCGTAAACCTGTATCTTAATGCGTACTTCAAGGAAGAATTAAACCAATAATATAAGTCTAAGTTTCTTGCTAAATAATCTGTCGAATAATACAACCTTTCGAATCTATTCAATAACGAAATAACCAGAAGAAAACATTAACTCCGTTTATCGGCGTAATTCGCCGGTTTAACGTAAAACAAAGAGCTCGTTCGCCGAGATAACAATGCCTACGTTAGCAATTGGAAATGAAACGAGCTACTATAACGAGCAATCAGCTGTTCAAGTTAAAATGCACACAAAGCGAGACTGCAAGTTGATATTGCGATCTGTTTTCGAGATTATAGTGAAGTCAAACGTTTTGTCGACACATTTAGAATCTCTGTGGGGTTAGACAAAGTGCATTCGCTCCGAAACGATTCCATAACGAACTTCGAACTGTGGAATTGACAATAACTTTCGATAAGGCACGTGACTGACGCGCGTCAGCGTTTAGATGGATGCTTGTTAGAAGGTATCTCCAGAACGGCTGCTTAGGTCTAGATGAAATTTGACATACGCTACTAATATTTTTTTTTTAATTCCGCGCGGACGGAGTCTCGGACTACAGCTAGTCATAGAATAAGTTAAATTTCAAATTTGACTTTGTTTTACATAACGGTTGAGTGGGATTGTCAGCGTCGAGTTTGCTGCAGCGACCATTTGAATTCAAATTGTTTTATATATTTGTTTGCTTTGTCTTTTATAGCTTAAACGATATATAATATCTAATAATCTATACGAAATAGCAAATAAAGGATAAAAGAAAGCAATACAAGTTGAAAATATAAAAACATTTTTATGTATTATATAATATAATATATTGAATGCCAATTAAATTGCAATGAAAATGTTTAGAATCTATGTAGATGTATATGTACGATAGGTATGAGTACCTATGTATTATAAGTACATAGTAGAGTTATCATAATTCTTAATTACATCAATTAAAACCATCACCAACGCAAAAAAGTAACTATACACAAGATCATTTTAAAATATATCACAATAAAAAACAATCGTCGTTTTAAAAGAGAAAGTTTCTTAGTAATCTGAAGACAATCCTCTTTGTGAAACATTTCAATTGACATAATTTAATGGGGTCCAGCGATGCGTTCTTCATTCACAACTCGAGGGAACGGTTCAAAGGAATTAAATTCCTCGACGGTTTCGCGCAATTAACTTTTTTTTTTCGTACCATGTAGGGCTGGCAAACGACGAGCGACTTGTCAATCCTTGACTCGTTGGTAGACGGCAAAACAACGTCGACTTGTAATACTTAGTAAAGACGAAAAATAAATGACTATCAACGATCCATTAATCACTCTGACCCGAAGATGTGCACATTAAATTCGTGACCCAAATACACTTGCACTTTACATACCCTGAAGCCCTAATTTAAACGGGCGTGTTTCAAACGCCGCGCTTAAACTCATCATTGGCGGCTCTTTATCGACGAACTCTTTAAAATCACGCTTGTTAACGTTTGCCCAGCGCTTAAAATGCAACTGCAAAGTACTGCCGGATGCTACTGCCTTACCGTATAAAAAAGCGTCTATGCGAATGAGGGCTAAGAGTGTGTCTACATCTATCAACAACTTATGAACTTCTGCGCATTCGCCAAATATGGACGGACTTTTAATTCGCGTTAAACCCAAAGAGGTGTCAGCCCTAGCCATGCGGGTTGTTTACCTGTCCGTCATGACAGACAGTCATTCTTCGTGTCGTTGACACTACTTCCTTGTATGTACGTTTGTTTCGTCTGTATATGTAATGATTACAAAGTTAAAATTACCATTAAACGAGCATTATTCCGTTTTTATTGCTGGCCATTTCCTTTACGGATCTTATTTAAGAAGTCTGGCTGGATTTAATTTCTTTAATTGTAGTAAAAAAAATACTTTCATTGGTCATTTAATTTAATTAATTTTTAATTTTGATAAACGTGCAGACGTTTTTAGGAGTAATCAAATTTTTGTGTTCTTTAAAACTATAAATTTTTGATAGTTGAAAAGCTAAGTTACATTATTTGAACAAAGACCACAAATTTTATTACCTCAATAAATATAATTAAGTTTATTATATTATATATCCTTATTTCTATAATTACATATAGTCTTAAATCTATGATATATAATAAGGTATTAAAAAAAACGAATAATTCACTAAAATATGTTATTAAAAGGAGTCCCTTTAGGCAAGGTCCCGAAGATACTGGCAGCGTTCCCCCTCTAGACAGCTAAACTAATTTGAACAAATCAATTTCAAATCGGTTCAGTAGTTTCGGAACCTATTCAATGCAAACAATCATATCTTTACTCTTATATTATTATAGAGCACTGCTACAAAAGTAGCTAGTAAATTATTCCTCGTATTTATTCTAAAAACCGCTGACGTATCAAGAACCCGGAAAGTGAAATTAACTACACGGGTTAATTAACAGAATACGTAGCTAAAATATATCCCCCAGCGAACATTCTCACTGAGTATCTCACTAGAGATAACTCAGCCAAATTAAAGAACCGTAAGTAATAACCCAACAGTGTTGACAATTTAAGTAAGAAGGAAAAATATTTGCAAAAAAATTACAAGGAAATATATTTTGTTGATTTTTTTTCCCTTTTTACTTAATATTTGTATTTCTTGTTTAAATATGTGTTCTTATTTTGCTTTATATTGAAATTTAAGTAAACAAACGTAACCTAAACAAATATGAAACAGGACATTTGTACACAACATAAATATCCTTATGTTTTATTTCGCGGATGTATATTATTCGGTGACGTTCTTACGGTGAAGGAAAACATCGTGATGCTGCACATATCTGAGAAGAAATTCAAAGATATGTGTGAAGTCAACCAAATCGCACTTGGCCAGCGTGGTTGACTATGACATAATCACCCCTAACTTAGGGTAGAGCTGATGATGATGTATATTGTTATCTGTTATCATTTAACAAAGCAATAACTTACTTCTTACTATTATAATATTAAAAATGCGAATGTTAAGATACATGGATGTTTGTTTGAAGGTACCTCCAGAACGGCTGCTAGGATTTTGATGAAATTTGGCATACATATAGAACATAGTCTTGAATAATACATAGGCTATTTATTATATTTATTGATTTCGCGCAGACTGAGTCGCGGGCGACAGCTAGTGTCAAATAAATCTCAAGACAACTACTTAAATCTGACAACATTGACTCTATTAAAATCATCTGATATTTTAATTAATCGTAATATCTAGTCTTTATAAAGGTGTTCAGAGATTTTTATTGCAATACCTAATATGACTTTTAAGCTTAGTTTACACAATTAAATGCTGGCTATTCTCACTAATACTCCTTTAAATGTATTTTAAGTTCCTGTTCTTTGTCTAGCCTTATTTCCTAACCTATTCGTAGTGACGTCGACTTATCAGAACTACGTGAGTTGTATACCTAACGTTATGTTTGTCGCAACTGCACCTGTTTGCGAAATAAACAATACGTTTCGTTGTATTCGTGACTTTACACCGCCATATTATGTTTTCTATAGTAAATTTTTAAATTGATATTATATTTGTTTATTAAAGCACGATTCTACTTTACTCACGAATTTACTAACCTACACTTGAATTTATGCATCACATTTTTTACTTACATAAAGTTATTAAATGTAAGCTGTCGCCCGCGATTCCGTCCGAGGTGAATTAAAAAAATGATACATTCCATTTTTAAATACCATGTTCTACATGTGTGCCAAATTTAATCAAAATCCGTTGAGCCCTTCTAAAGATACTTTTAAACAAACGTCCATCCATCTAAACTTTCGCTTTTATAATATTAGTAAGATTTTATTTATGAATATTTTATTTATTTATATAGATATTATTTCTATTCCCCTTAATGTTATTTTAGTAATGAATAATATTACTTCGTATATGCTAAATTACTTGTTACATTCCACTAAAAGCCGAGACGTACAATACAAATAGAAATATAAAAAAAAATAATATCCCAACAACTGAAACATCTCAACGAAAATCCAGGCAATTGTCGTATAAGAGCGAGATATTTTCCTTTAATATTTTCCCGTTTCACGTTTACTCGTTTCGATAAACAATTGTTACAACTTTAGTAAGGAATTTCGCTCAATAAAATGATATCTTCTATAAGAAATGTCTACTTGAACAAAAGGAACTTCTGTAAAAACCATTTAATACAAAATCGGTTTTTAAACGAAATAACAGTAGCAAACCTTATATCTGGCAGAACTACAGAAAACCATAACATTTTTTTTTATAACAGAAGGGGGCAAACGAGCAGCGGGAACACCGAGGTGTTAAACGACGCCCATAGACATCAGCAATCCCAGAGGAACCGCAGATGCGTTGCCTTTGAGATGGTGATAAGCTCGCTTCTTGAAGGACCCTAAGTCGTAGCGGTTTGGAAATACAGCCGAGGACAGACCATTCCACAACGCTGCTGTGCGAAGCAGGAAGTTTCGCGCAAACCGCACGGTTGTGGATTGCCAGCCATGGAGATGGTGTGGATGGAACCTGTCGTGTCGTCCGATGACGGAACTCGGCGGCAGGAATCGTTCCAAACAATTCTTCAGAGCACTCCCCGTGGTAGATGCGGTGAACATTATTTAATCTAGAAAAAGCATAGCTGATTTCAAACATGGTTTTTGTCTTTAAAAAAAATAGACAAGTGACAGTTCAAACAGCAAAAAAGAATACGTAACTTCTCTTAGCGAGTTGAATACAAGCATGCACAATATGGCACGTGCTTTGATAACTTGGCAATCGGGGCCGGAACATATTCGCGTTGCTCGACATATTGCGTTACAGTACAACACTGGCTTCGCATGCGAATGTATAAAGCCTTTCTACATGTCTTTATCTACAGATATTTTACGTTGAATAAATATACAAAAGTTATGAAAATATTTGGGAATGAAATTCAATCATTTAACGGTCACTGAGGGATTCATTTTAGCATAAAGAAGCTACACTAAGCGACAGTTTGAGCTAGCATAAAAACTGTAAGTGAGAAAAACCAGTGTGACAAAGATATTTTAGTCTACCGATTACTTTAGGATAGAATAAGTGTAAAACTCTTTAAATTACTACAAAATGTTTTCAAATTTGCGTTGTTTTCTGAATAATCTAATATACAATCCTTGTTACTCCTTAAAATGAATGTTATCATTTGATTTCTTACAAAATTCTCGTAAAACAAATCAGTTTTTATATAAATATTCATCGAAAACGCGTTTAATATAAATCTCAAGAGATATCACCACAAAAAATATTCCGAGAAGACAGAAATATATCTTTGAACAGGCGACGCAGCTGTTATATACGAGTCTGGAATCTAACCATTTGTTCTTACAAGAATAGCAAATATTTGGTTAAGTGTTATTCATGTAACAATATACAGAGATCGTAAACATTTTTTCTACAATTGTAACGTATAAAAACATATGAGTAATTTTATCGTATTAACAAAGTAAAGACATGGTGAACAAAATTATCAATTAATGTAACTAGTCGTCGCCCGTGACTCCGTCCCAACGCAATTAAAAATATTAGCCTATGTGTTCTTCAAGATTATGTTCTACATCTATGCCAAATTTCATAGACATCCGTTGAGCCGTTCCGCGGATACCAAACAAACATCTATCCATCATCTAAAAATTCGCATTAATTATGTTAAAATTAAGATTAGCAAGATTGACAATGGCCGTATTCAAAGTTGTTATTTTCAGGCAGGTTAAGTACCTCATTGAAAATAAGAAAATCTTATACTTTTCATAATTTACTTATTTCATAAGTATAAAAATTCATTGCATTAACCTGGCTTTCCCTGACTACATCTGGATATTAAGTATGCAGGCCGCTAAGTGGCTCACATCCGACTTTAGATTCGATTAATGGACCGCTCAAACACCACTGAAATATTAACAAGATGTAGGAGCTTGCAATTATACTGAGAGCTTATTGATTAAAAATAACTAATAAACGACGCCATATTTGTGTTATATATTTATATATGTAATTAAACTTATTAACGAAATTAAAATATGTTAAACTTACTAATATTATAAATGCGAATGTTATAAAATATCTACAGAATGACTGAACTAAGATCTCAGAGAAAATTGGCATAGATGTAGAGCACATTCTGGAAGAACACATAGGCTACTAATTAAGCTTTTTATAAATCCTCGCGAACGGAGTCCTGTACTTAAGTCACTTGTTAAATATTAATAATATATTCATATGTTACTCCGGTAAATACGAAACGAATCGGTTATGTCGGGGCTTCAAGTTCACAATGCAAACCCACATATTAAAAACATGCCCGTAAAAATTGCATTCCTGGGTTGCTTTTAAAAAGCAATGCTAGCAAATGTAATACGCATGTTACATATTTGCTTTTGAAAACATAAATTGAACTGTGCTTGATAATTTTGCAATGCAAACATACAAATTCCGATCTGGCAATAACAGAATTTCGTTAATTAACGCGAATTTAACAGTATCAATTCCCAGACATGTGTAAAATACAGTACGCTTTCTTTTATGTTAGTCGGTTTAGGTTCTCACTAACACTTGTACAAAAACATAAACTTGTCTCAGTTTTATCAAAGAGAATAAAAGAGAAGACATGCTTTTGTATGTTTCGTCAGTGGAAACAGAATGTGATAATTTCTCTTACTACCACGTTCGCTTTTGTTCTGCTTACGTCATAAATTTTTACAAACTTTCTTACGACATGGGAATAATTTGCAATTTTACATACATATTTTGACTACAGTAGCGGAGAAATTTATTATCTGAATCTTGTGAAAACCATAGATTAAATACTGATTAATAACCATAGATAATAATCGGAGAGAAATTATTAAAAAATAAATTGTTCAATTGCTCAGCTTAATAAAGCTTTATAAACCTAGTTTCTTCTGACACAAATTCGTTCGTGTCAGAAGTTCGTTCGTTCTAAAAATATATAACACTAGCAGTTGCTCGCATAGAATTAAAAAAAATCTAATAATAAATATAGTCTGTTACCTAGGGATAGTGTAACTTCTCTACAATGAAGGAAATTTTCTAATCGACTCAATAGTGGAGCCTATTCGATACAAACAATCCAATCTTTCCTCTTTATAATATAAGTTAAATTAAATTCAGTTAAATTCTCTTATTATATGTTGAGACAGTTTAATAACATCCTGAAATCTATATTTTTAAAGCTTCATGTATAATGTCTTCGTGCTTAGTTTAGCTACACAAAGATGTTATATAAATTTCCTCCAGCAAACCAATACAATGCGTTCAAAAGTCGTCAAAATTACGTACGCGATCGCCTTTTGTTCCATATTAAGACTATCTCGTTACATTTACACAAAAGTCTTTGTTTCGGTAGCACTAAGTGAAAGTCCAAAGCTAAATGGTGCATTGTTTTGTCATAGCTTTACTTTCTATTCAATCTAGACCAGTACGCCTGTCTGTTTGTGCCTTTATCTATATTGAAAGTTGCCGAGTAACCATCAATTATTACTTCTTGGCGGGAAAGATCACGATTTCGAAGTAATAAAAAGGTAAAATTTACGGCGCACAATCCCTATTACGATTTAACGTTCCCCAAACCAAGTAATCGATTCTCCATCGGTTTATGATTGATTGTAGACGAATATAACAGCGCCATAACTTTTTTCTGTGTAATTATAAAAAATATTATAACATTACATGAATTAAAACTATGTAGATTTTATTGTTAGCGATGAATCAATTGCTGATAGCAATTGTTTTTTGCATAAAAAAAATGTCAAAAATTACAAACAGTAATGTGAAACACAAATATTATAAAGCGGAAGAGTTTGTTTGTTTGTTTAAACGCGCTAATTTCATGAACTACTGGTTCGATTTGAAAACTTCTTTTGTTGGATAGTCCGACGTTAGTAGATAGAGGAAGGCGTTAGGCTATATAACATTACGCTGTGACCAATAGTTTTTGTTTAATTCCGCGCCGCCGGAGTCGCGTGCGACAGCTAGTATTAGATATTTTTAATTATCATTTTAATATAGTACTAACTTAGTATAGCTAACGAAAACTCGATATATCGTTTATTACAATTACCTTCGGATCGATCTTAAAATAGGTCATTATGTTCTGTCGTATAACAATCAATATAAAAGTCTCTAAATATCTAAATATAAAATAATCGAAGCGTGTCTAATTTAGAATATACTTCAAATTGTTGTTTTACTCAGGTAAAGAATTCATCAATTTTAAATGGAATACCTTGGCATACTGACACAGTGAGACTTTAAGCGTCCGAGAAAAAGTAAACTCATTTTGACTCACGTAATATTAACAGCTGGTCGATATATTGTGATGACTCTATCAATTTTATGGACCGTAAAATCTTTACTGAACATTTTATAGTTTATAATATTTCTTCTAATAATTTAAAATCGAAAAAAGTATACCCGGAGTTTGAGTTGGCACGCCGCGTAAAGGAGTACTCTTGCTACAGGCGTGCCAAATCAAGTAGCTTAGAAGACAACCCCAAAAATCTTACGTTTAGATCACCGTCTATTATTTACTCTTACGTAAGCTTATAATCTATATCTTTTTGAAGGAGATTTCTGTGTACTTAAGTTATAACAAACTTGTAATTAATATTATTATACGACTCGTATCTAATTCGACCTAATTTAATTACGTTACAGTTTCTTAACTCTCTTTGTAAAACCCTCTTAGAATTCCATTGATCGTATTTATATGAATTTACATAAAATACATTTACACATTATAATCCTTATGGTCATTGTTATAGAGTCCAAATTTGTGTTATTTAATCCATGTCCACCGATTGCTTATGTGAGTTGTAACTTTACTCTTGACACGTCTTTACCTTAGAAGAAAATGCCGTCCGTATTAACCTAGTTTTCAATAGTTTTCCCTATGCGTGGACTACTGAATAAATTAATATATTTATCAAATGCTTAGAATATAAAACAGCTTTTGTATAACATTGGCTTGTTTGTAATGTAATAAAAGCAAAAAAATACAGCTAGATGTTGCCCGCAACTTAATTAGCGGCCTATGTGTGTTCTCTTAACGTATTTATATTAGTAAGATTTACACAATCGTACACTATATTACAGTTTAAGAAAAGTACTGAAATTAATTAATTAAGTAAAAATAATCAAACTAGATATTTTTAATCATCGTCATCAGCTCACTATACGTCCCCACCGAGCTACCTCGGAGCTCGTGGCTCGGAGCCTACCCTAAGTTAGAGGTGACTAGGCCATAGTCAACCACGCTGGCTAAGTGCAGGTTGGTTGACTTCATACATATCTTTGAATTTCTTCTCAGATATGTGCAGGTTGCATCACGATGTTATCCTTCACCGTAAGAACGTTAGATAAATGTATAGATGTAAATCAGAAATGAAAAAACACATTGGTACATTGCGAGATTCGAACCCAGGACTTGCAGATTGCAAGTCAAGTGCTTGATCTGAGCCACCGACGCTCTAATTTTTAATGCTTTATCCGAATTGTGATGTAAGTTATTTTGATAAAGTGTTTTTCGTATTTACGTTACAGAGACGAAGTAATCCTATCCTTTATTCAAATAATAATGCATACTAAACAATACAACAAACAATGCTAAATAATATAATTCAAACGAACACAATGCATTTTCATTGTGACAGTTGACGAATTAATCTCGCCTTTAAAGTCCCAACAATGGATAGTTTAGCGTAACGCAAAAGTCTAGAGCAAGGCCTCATTATAAAAAAAACGTCCGTTGATTAGAAACTGGGGCAAAGTTGAATATGAAAAAAATAATTCTAACGTCTTCATATTTCATCTCATACCTGCTTTGTTCCACATGTCGCCACAAAGTCGAGTCTGCCTTAATTTCTCACCAGTAATGGTTGGTTTCTGAGCTCAAAATCTCGGTATATAATATATCAACATCCTTGTTTAACTAATAATATAAATGCAAATGTTTAGATGGATGGATGTTTGTTTGAAGGTATCTCTAGAACGGCTGAACGGATCTCAATGAAATTTGGCATACATATAGAATATAGTCTGGTAGAACTGAGGCTACTAAGCATTTTTTTAATCAGCGCAGATGGAGTCGCGTTCTATAGCCAGTCTTTGATGAAACAGAGATGTTTAAAGAAGAATATTGGTCTCAGAAACTCACGGTAAGTAAGGAAGGAATTTCGAAGGAGTTTCCAATGTTTGTTACTTAAATGCCTATTCGGACCGAATGTTTACCAATGAAATTAACTAAGGTGTTTTATCATTAACTAATTTTATGGAAGACTTTGTTAAATTGTTTTAAAATAAAGCCAAAACTATAATTCAGAATCAAATGCCATCGTGTACCACAAATGAGAGCTAATGACAACCAGCGCCCTTAATAAAGGGGTAGTAACAGGTGGGTTCTGCAATTTGCGGTGCCACTAACTGAAGTTTGTCGTAATTGGACTATAAATTAATGATAGTACTAACATAAATCTTCTCGAAAAGTAACTAATATATAGTAAGTATATATTCAAATAACTTACTAATAACTTACTTCAAGTAACTTGAACTAAAATATCAACGTTCTTTCTCATATCTAAATACGAGTACAATTCTTGTCAGCATTTTCATACCGAGTAAATTTTATATATAACTAGCTGTCGCCCGCGACTCCGTCCGCACGGGATTAAAAATAGATGTTGGCCGATTCTCAGACCTACTCAATATACTCACAAAATTTCATAAGAATCGGTCAAGCCGTTTCGGAGGAGTATAGGAACGAAAATTGTGACACGAGAATTTTATATAAAACATTTCGTAATCAAAAAGTTAATCCCAACTGAATTAAACGTAATATTAGAAGGTCAATAATTAATCTTAGTTAATGAAGTAAATTAATTAATTTAACTTGCAGTGTATTACACAGACTGGGGTAACGTGGTTATTGTTGACGTTATTACTAACTAAGCGGTGTGTCCAATTAGTACCAAATGTTACGTCTACCATTTGCTATTTTTGGACTACCAACATGCTATTTTTTTTCATAACTATTTGAACTCTTATATTTTTTTTTTATATCATAAGGTGGCAATCGAACGAGCGGTCACCTGAAATCGCTGACATAGCGAAGTGACCGTTGCCCATAGACATACGGAATTGCATATGCGTTGCGTGCGAAGATGTTAAAGCGGGCTCTACCACTGTAAAAGACGACACTGTAGAGGACAAACAAATATTGGTTTTTAGTATACGCAAAAAATACACTCACAGGAAGATTTCGTGTTTGTTATAAACATGTACTAAGGATCCATAGCTATGTATTCAATCATGTGTCGACACTTGCTTAACAGTTTACCATAACGGGCAGACAACGCGCCTCTCGCGTTACTTTTTTGTCGCACAACTCCTCGTATTACAGGCTACTATTAGCTACGCACCATATTGTACGGTGAAATATCAGGACAATATTTCATGCATACATCTTTTCACTAGTTAAGAAGCCAAGGTAACATTGAATATTGTAAATTTAGTTTCAATCATAGATTCAACAGTCAGGAGTTTTTTTTAATTAAGTGCCCTTTATTATACTCAAATAATATCAAAAAACAATACGTGATTATTAGTACTTTTTTAATTATACAAAAAAATAACAATAATATGAATTTTGTAATAAGCATTATTTTAACTTTTTTTAATAAGAGAAGGGGGCAAACGGGCGGAAGAACACCGAGGTGATCAACGACACCCATGGACATCTGGGAGGAACTGCAGATGCGTTGCCGGTCTTAAGGAAATGGTATACTCGCTTCTTGAAGGTCCCCAAGTCGTATTGGTTATCGTTAACTATTTAAATTGTAGTAAATCCTACAAAATTCCAAATCTATGGTCACCCTAACATCTTATAATTTTATGGTGTGCCTTAACTTGTATCGTAACGTGTATTCAATTGTTTCACACGCTTATGGTTAAGAATTTTTATTTAATGTGTTATGTTTTGTTTGCGTTTAGTAACGGTGGTTTGTAATATTACCAGTTTTCTTTAAAAAAAACCATTATTGAACATCAGAAAAACATGATATACGTGAAACAAAAACAAGTTTAATTTGTTCTCCTTGTAAACAAAATAAAAGTTACCTAAATATACATAGGTACCGCGGCTCCGTCCGCACGGCATTGGAAGAACTTAATTAGTATATTCTTCCAAACTATGTTCTACATCTGTACCAAATTTCATTAAGATCTGTGCCGTTCTAGATATACCTTCTAACAAACATCTATCGATCCATACTTCTTACTAATATTATAAATGCGAATGTTTGGATGTACAGATGGGTGGATAAATGTTTGTATGAGTTATCTCCAGAACGACTGCATGGGTCTTGCTGAAATTTGGCATAAATGTAGAAAGAACACATAGACTACTAATTAAGTTTTTTTTTTTAATATTCTTCTAATAATATACAATTAACTTTTCTATTATTTCGCGCCGAGGGTGTCACGGGCTTAAGATAACATAACTAGATTTTTAGTTACTTTAGTTATGTAACGCACGATATAGCACTTCACCAAAATTTAGCGAAGTGTGCCGCATTAAATTGGATGATAGTAACGTAACTAGCGCTGCGTCGACGTAATATGTTGAAACATCGAGTTTCAGAGTTAAGCTTCACACTGTTTCAGTGTAAGGTAAAGTTAACTGACGGCTTAGTCTTCTTACTTAGTTAGGAATACATGAAGACAACTTTAAACGTACTTATGTTTGAATGATATCAGCGTAATCTTACTAATATCATAAATGTGAATGTTTGGATGTATGCATAGATGTTTGTTAGAAGGTATCTACAGAACGGCTCCATGGATGTCGTTGTTTGCTATATATATAGAACATAATCTGGAAGAACACATAGATTACTAATTAGTTAGTTTAATTCCGCGTAGACGGAGTCGCGGGCGAGAGCTAGTAATGAAATAAAAGACGATTTTATAAAGAGATATCGGTTGCCAAGTACCAATTAGGGTTGGATAACGTCTCAGTGTTTCGCAGCATGCATTTAGTGCGCGCAAGAATTCATAATCCAATTCCTCTTTTCTTTCTTCTTCTTCTTACGCTAATGCATGTCTATATAAATACTATAAAAAAATTCTGTTCTATTTTTATCTTGTTAGAATCCTATTTCCAACTCTGTATTTCATGATCTTTGAGTTTAATCTTACAAATCTTACATCTTACTTATATTATATATGCGAATGTTTAGACGGATGGGTGTTTGTTAAAAGGTATCTCCGGAACAGCTCAACGGATCTTGATGAAATTTTGCACAGATGTAAAACACATATACTACTTGTTAAGTCTTTTCAATCCCGCACAAACGCAGTCACGAGCGATAGCTATTCTTGCAAAAAAAATACGATACCGGCTTTATAAATTAAAGTAAAATTAATGTATATGAAAATGTAACACAATTCGTGGGAAGAACACCTACAGATCAGTTTACCGTTGGCTTGCATTACGCCTGCACTAATCTGGGAAACTTACACGTAACGTAATCGCGTGTGGGCAGATAAAGCTGAGGTTTACTTGTTTAAATAATTAAAACTTGCTTTGTAATCATCGCATTGTGTGAATTGTGTGAGGATTATGTTCATGCAATGAATGCAGTTACATCAGATATTATTTAATTATGCATATTACACTTTGAAGTGTTAGAACACATAAGAATGTTGAAAAATATCCCATACGTTAATATTTCGTCGCGTAGAGAATTGCTTTCATCATATTCAACCTAAGCTTGTCCACTGCTGGACGTAGGCCTCCCCCATCGATTGCCACAATGCCCGGTCCTGTGCCGCCCGCATCCAGTGCACTCCCGCAACCTTGACCAGGTCATCGGTCCATCGTGCGGGGGGCCTACCTACGCTGCGTCGACCCGTCCGCGGCCGCCACTCTAGGACTTTTCGGCCAGAGAATTGCTTTATTATGCTTTTATTGTTTACTAGCTGCCACAACTCCCTCAAAACATAATTATTATCCTATGTGTTCTTCCAGGCTATGTTCTTCATCTGTGCCAAATTTCAACAGGATCCATGCAGTTCTGGAGATACCTTCAAACAAACATCCAAACATTCGCATTTATAATATAATATTAGCAAATTTTTGTAGTAAGTTCAATGTCAAAATAACATCAAATATTAATACCCAATAATGTCAGGGTGTATGCAAAAAGCCTTAATATAAAAAATATATACATATTATGATTTTTTTATAATTTTTATCAATTTTTTTGAAACTAAATTTCGGGGGATTATCAGAACATTCAGCCAAAGTTTATCGAATTCTCTACATGGATTAGAACAAAACAATAGATTTCTATGTAAACTTTAATCTAGTTGCTTAATTTTATTTACAACAACCTGACTACAACAGTTCAATATTACATCATCCAACTCAAATGTTTAATTTACAAATACCTCGAGATATGTCTCTGACATATTGGAGTTTGTCTAGCCAATTAGTCAATAACCTGTGGTCTGTGACCAATTATCTCTTACTGCGTCAATTATAATTCGCAACATGTCAATTTTGACACAATAATAAATGTTGCCAATTAACTAATTATAATAATTATAAATTCATATTTAAAGTAGACAATATTTGTTTAAATTTTATGAAGAAATTACTGTGGGTTATAAAGACCGAAATCTCCATTTAAAACATAATGATATCTTTGGATGACAATATATTTTATACAGAAATTTTTGTCTCAGAAATCCACGATTAGTCTCTTAGTTTGATATATAAAAAAAATGACACCAAGGTAATTCTAAATTCCAGTTTACACTATCGAAACACTAATACAAATTTTAAATATTATCATCGTTTTCCTTCTTGGACAAAGTGGTTCACCTGTGAAAATATATGAAATACTAGCGATCACAGGCGACTTTCCCTGCGCGGAATTTAAAAGAATCTTAATAAGTAGCCTATGTGCTCTACCAGATTATGTTCTACTCCATACCAAATTTTATCGATATCTGTTGACCAGTTCTGGAGATATCTTCTAAAATATCCATCCATTCATAATCATTTTTATGCTATTCGTTTACAACTGCAAAATAGAAACTAAATTGTACCTGTTTTTCAAACTTTTATTTTATTTAAAAAAAAAAACAATCTGACACAATATAACGAAAGAGTATTGTTACAAACCCGAGCAACACATTTATTATGCGAAAGGTTTCCTTCTTACAGTTACATTCCCACGTTAAAATGAGTTTGAATAATTTGCGAATTAAGGCGATACGTTCATTTTTAATCAGATTATAAAATTAACGTCCCAGAAAGGAGATAGTTTAATTTTACCCACGTGCTTAAAACCTGAGAATTAAATTTTAAATAATTAATTTACCAACGGAAAAACAACTCGGTTTCATTGGTTTGGTAATTTTCTCATTACATTTATAATTCGTGTTATTTATTACTAAAAAAAATAACTTTTTAATTTCGTTTTTTTTTATAATTTGTTATTAAACAATTAAGGACCAAATTACACTCTAGTACCAAGCAAACAATCCAAGCCAACAAAGATAAACAGAGTTTTAGTTTTTATTTTATATTTTACTATGAAGTATATAAAGCAGCAGTTTGCGTGTAAAAAAATAAAGAAAAGAGTAAAGCAATTATTTATTAAATCTTTACTATCTATTATAAACTACCTGTCGCCCGCGACTCCGTCCGAGTGGATATATAAAAATCTTAATTAGTGTAGCCTATGTGTTCTTTCAGACTATGTTCTATATGTATGCCAAATTTAATCGAGATCCGTTCAGCCGTTCTAGAGATATCTTCAAACACCCATCCATCCACATCACATCCATCTAAACATTCGCATTTATAATAGTAGTAAGTTAAATAAAAAGCAGCTCTTCAAGGCATAAATTAAAAAAAAACAATAAACAGTATCCTATTTCCGTCTCCTGGCTCTAAGCTACCTCCTCACCAATTTTCAGGCACATCGGTAAAGCCTTTCTTGAGGTATAAATAGTGTAACTAACACGACTTTCTTTTATATATATAGATTCGTAATAGCGCGTTCCCAGAATTGTAACTACGAAGTATTATATCTATATAGCTCTCTGATATTAATCAATTTTAGCAGTTTATTTGGCAAACAGTGGTGGCCCCTGTTGACTGTGCGCTCGCGGAGGTCAATCGGTTCCGTTCAACAAACAACCAACGAATTTTGTGTTGAGTTTATTAAATTTTGTCTATTAACAAAAACTTCGCAAACTCTTAATTGGATTGCCGTAATATAAAATAATAAATAGTAGAGTGAATAGGCACTTACTAAGCTAGCGCGTACCATCTTTCGACCAAATCTCCACTTCACCAGGTGGGACCGTGGTCAAGCGCTAGCTTATAAAACGTAAAAAAAAATATAAATAGATTTTAGTTATAGATTTTAACAAAAATCTAGTCATCATCAACCTGCCCTTATCCCTAAAAAGGGTCGGCACAGTATGTACTACTCCATACATCTCTATCAGCCGTCATATCTAAATCCACCCCTTTCTTATTAATATCCTCTTTCACACAATCCATCCATACTTTAATCGGATGACATATAAAGATAAAACTTTAGAATAGATGTAGAAAAAGACTCAATCTAAATAAGAGATCCCAAGCGTTATATGAAAGTGAATATAAAAGTTTACTCCTATTATTGTCCTGAGACTGAATATTTTGTTACATAATAAACAAAGGTTGATATTGTTATAAAAGGTAAGGTAAACAAGATAAAATTGCTTATCTGTCCCTATGCGCCAAATCGCCTTCAAGATCATTCTTCAATTTTTTTTATTACGTTTTTAATAAAGCCCTAAATCAATAATTTCAATGGTTTAAAATTCGAATTCGATCTTTTTACTCATAAAGTATTACCGTTGAAAATAAAACCAGCCAATTTCAATGTCGAAGTAGCGGGCACCTCGGGTTATACTTTTGGGAAAATAACTCGTTGACCCAATTTATCTGTATCGTTGCTTTATTTGAGCATTCAATGACAGTCGTCGCTAAAACTGGTTGTAGAACCAGCCGGTGTCTGGCTATTTTTGGGCTTCACAAGGTTTCTTACGACATTAAGGTTTTGCAAAAATTTATACGTATAAAGTATTATTTAAATCGATAATAAAAAATCGTAAGATAATGACAAACAAAGACAGATGAAAGCTAAACACAGACGTATTCATTGGATTCAAACAAAAAATAGTTAAATTTATGTATAGTAAATAAAAAAAATAGAAAAATCCGAATACCCATTTCATATTACTTATTCAGTTTGAATCACTTGATCTTTGGCCATATCGAGACGAAGACTGAAAAGTTTTTCAAACTACACCATTAATAGTTTCATCTTCGTCCTTAATCAAAGGCAAGTAATATTTTTTTTGACAAGAGTTGGAAAAAACGTATTTTTTTTTATCTCGTAAACGTTTTCGGGGCAAAGTAATCAAGCAGCCTATTGTAATGTTTCCCGCAGGCTTCGCCCGTATATTTCACTGAGGCTGAATATGAAATTGCAATGAAAACAAAAACTGTGAGTAAACCGCGTTATTTATTCACAGCGAAATAACTTGCACTCTCTGAATTTCGGTGCTCTATGCTTTATTTCGTATTGGTTTACGAACGACTATTTTTATACTATCGTCTGTTTATTCATTTACTAGTTGTCGCCCGCGACACCGTCCACGCGGTATTAAAAATACTTATTAAGTAGCCTATGTGTTCTTCCAGACAATGTTCTACAACTATGCCAAATTTTAACAAGATCCATGCAGCCGTTCTGGAGATACCTTCAAACAAACATCTAATCCAGTGTTTCCCAAACTGGGCGATAACGCCCCCTTGTGGGCGCTGCAAGTCTCAAGTTGCGGGTTATAGTAAAAGTTTCGTTTAGAATTTTCCGTTAATATACATATATAGGTCACAATAATTAATTAATTTAATTTGAAGTTATAGTGGTTTTTAAATATGTGAAAATATGGGGGCGCTAAAAAAATATTTATTCTCAAAGTAGGCAGTAGACAAAATAAGTTTGGGAACCACTGGCCTAAGCATTCACATTTATAATATTAGTAAGATTTGAAAGGTTGTTGTTCGATTGACAGGTTGTTTTTTGTTTTTGTCTTTGTAGATCCATTGTGTATCCTCTCCGGAGTATCATAGAGGTACAGTTTAACTTTTTAATTTTTATTTCTGTAACGATATCACAGTTAAGATCGACAATGTGATTTCAATTGTTTTTAAGTGAATAAATGAACGTACACGGTGTAAGTCGTAGAGCCGTCGTTTATGCAAATGAATACAATACCCTAGCAACAAGTGTGACGGCACCTGATTATTCGTAATGCTAATTTCACACGAAGCACAATGAAGTAGAGCAGTAGGACAGTGCAGTGTTGCTTTTGATTAAACGAACAAACCGCAACAAAATATTGCTATTTTCATAGTAAGCAGGTAGTGATTAAGAACCTGTCTTGTAATGTGTAAGTTCTGGATTCGAATCCCATTTTGTACCAACGTTTTTTTCAATACACCAATTTCATACGTACATAAACCCGACGTTCTTAGAGTTAAAGTTTAACTACATGTGAGAAATCAAACAAAATCCGCACTTAGCCATCATGGTTGACTAACACCTAGTCACCCCTAAGTTAGGGAAGGCTTTGAGCCCTTCGGTGGGGACGTATGAGCTGGTAATGAACGTTCAAACAGGAGCACTGCAATGTCTGCTACTCTTCCTCACCCCACCCACGTGTTACCCACGTGTGAAACTATTGAAATAAGCAGTGATAATTGTGCATTTACAATTCTTTCCATTGAGACATCACGAGGTAATCCATCGCAAAACAATAATTCTGATTATTTGATTCGTTTATAATAGTCTTTATAACTTTTTTATATAAATTTTAAAACTATTTCAAGAGAAAACAAAGAGATGAATATTAATTTAATTTTATATTAACTTAATTTATTATTCACAAAGCCATCAATGGTGGTGGTGTTATTACTGTAATTAATTAAAAAACTTAAGATCTTGTATGGATGGCTGGATGTTTGTTTGAAGATATCTCTATAACGGTTGCATGGGTCTCGCTGAAATTTAGCATAGATATAGAACATAGCGGGGAAAAACTAATAGGCTACTAATTAAGTTTTTTTTTTAACTCCACGCGGACGGAGTCGCGACAGCTAGTATACTCATAAATAGTTATCCACGTTTACAATATCCATTTCGTCTCCAAAGTTTTTTAGAAAAAATGTTTGCTTTCAACTTACGAAGAAAGAAAACTTTGTAATAGCTATTTGAAGTCGAAATAATAAAATATTTATAACTCAAATTATAACTTTAGGAAAGTCCCACTTACGTCAATTATAGTGTTAACGAGACTGTTTTCTTTTATTTTTAGGAGTATTTTGTGTTACTTAAACTCCATATAGTAGGCATGGATAAATAAATAACCCCATCAGGCTAAGAGATCAGATGTACTTCAGACTGTGCGTGGAATTGCTTACATTTAACGCCTGACTTCTGTTTAGTCGTGGTATTTCACTAGGCGAGCCGATTCGTGAAACAAATATTTTCTTTCTGTGCATCCTCTCCTCCGTCGATTAAAGGTAGGCAACGCATAGGCAATTGCGTATGTCTATGAGCAACGATCACTTCTCAATTTCAGCGATTTCAGGTGGCCGCTTGCTCATTATTTTTTTTATTTTTTTTTTTTCATACAAAAGATTTCACAAAGAATTTTATCTCGCCAAGCTGTAATGCTTAACGGCGAGACGCGCTAGTTATCGCAAGAAAACAAAAATGTATTCAATCAACAACATTTACACATACTTAAGGTAAACATTAAACACATAAACATAACCTCACTTTATTACAGATTTGTTTATCGATGAGGACACTTTTTCTTCATCGAGAAACAAGTCTGTCAGCTTTGACTTTAACAATTTTCTGCTTATATCTTGTCTCTGTCTTAGCTTAGCTATTCTATTAAATAATTTTGGTACCATGTAATTAGACGTTCTTTCTCCATAGTAATTCTTTACCTTCGTCTGAACTAATTCTTTGTCATTTACTCTTCGTGTATTATATTTATTTTTTACTAATATTTTACATTCGTCCTTGTAAAAGTATTCTAATCCTATTAATCAATCTTTTTGTAATAATTTGTCACCTTATGATATGTAAAAAAAAAACAGATGTAATTTTAGCTGGCGTCTACCACTACTAAAGGTACTTATTAATTCCTAAAGTACGTTAATTACATAAAAATCACTCATATCATCTTTATGCTAGCTGCCTCCCGCGACTCCATCCGTACGGAATTAAATAAGAAACTTAATAAGTATGTTGTTCCAAGCTAGATTATACATCCATGCCATCCATCTAAACATTCGCATTTATAATATTAGTAAGATATGTTTCGACACAATTTCACTAGTGGAAACCCACACTAAACTTAGTACACAAACGTAAAGAAATTGTAAACAAACTATCCATGTGATTAATTTAAACAAGAATAAACATAAAATTCCTACACAATATTAAACCACAAGATCTCCACTTAACTGTTAACTTGTAACATTAGTGTCAGTTTAGAGATTCGCCTTCGTATCTCCAGTTTATTTAACATGGCTACTGCAACAGGTTATGTCCTCTTAAGACCGGATTCTTAGTAAAAGTTTTAAACGCTTGCTTGCGAACTTAGACTTAGAAATAATAAATACTGTCCATTAATAATTATCTTGCCTATTTTAATTTTTTGAAATAACAAACAAAAAAAATTAACAAAATTGTTCTTCGTCTAATTTAAAATATAATAAAATGCAAATTTTTGGTAATTTGCTTAATTTTAGCCAGCATCTAAACGCTGAGACTAAAGCAAATTATTTATTGCCTAATTTAAATTGTTAATTTTAAGACGTTATAAAATTGTGTTTTTTTAAATAACGGTTTATTGCACAAACGGTTCCACTTATATACACATTTAAGGAAAAATGGCGCAGGCAAGTATAATAAGTAAATCTAATATTGAACATTGTTTACGAAGATTTACAGAGTGTGTTAAGAGATGGGCGACCGAAATAATATCATAGCTTTTGTCCGGAGAATTTTCTTTTAATAAGAGACGTCAAACAAATAGCTGCTCAAATCTTCTGCAAAACTTTCATCGAAGGTCATATTAAATCGATTAAAAATATAATTAATTAAACATTGAAGCGTTAATAGCCTAATGGTTAAGGGCACGGATGCGATCGCGTGGTCGGTGGTTCGAATCCCTCGGTCTTAAACCGTGTCATAGCACAAGTATAATGCTCAGTTGGAATAATACAAGAATTATTAGTAAATTAACAAAATATCTGCTTATCTTACTTCTTACTTATATTAAAAATGCGAATATTTAGATATCATCACCAGAACGGCTGAACAGACTCCCAGATAAAATTTTGGCTTACATATAGAACATAGTCTAGAAGAACACATAGGCTACTAATTAGTTTTTTTTTTAATTCCGCGAGGACTTTTATAAAAAAGATCAAAGTTAACTATCCTAACATTAATCCAACAAAGAAAAATAATAATTTTACATAACAATTACCATGAGTTTTATAATTGCATTCATTGTATTATTCCATTAAACAAATTAAAAAAAACATTTAAAAATGAAAATTAAATCTAATCTTCTTTGCTTGTGAATTATTAAACAATTCTTAACACAACAATGCGAAACCTTGGCGAATCGAAAGGCTTAACCTTTTGCCAGCCGTTATTTTCAACGTTTAATGTCAAATTCGTAGATATAAGTGTCGTGATGCAATCCAACTTTGTAGCTCGATTTATGCCATAACATATCGATGTACCGTCACTCGATCGTTACATACAATATTTAGTTACATGAACAATTAATCGTAGTCGTTATAGGAAAGATTTATAGACGCTATTTAATACAGAGAAAAAAACAATAAAAACCGACTTAATTTACACCAAAAACCATCGGGGAAATTTAAAAATCGAATGGAACTTTCTTTAAAAACTCTCAAACTATCTCAGTTAATATATCTTCTTCAATTATACTTAATTATTTAATTTATTGCTTACTAGCTGTCGCTCGCGACTCCGCCATCCTATTACAATGTATACTTCCAGACTATGTTTTAAATTTGTGCCAAATTTCATCAAGATCTATTGAGCCGTTCTAGAGATATCTTCTAACATCTATCCAAGCATTCGCATTTATAATATTAGTAATATAAGTCGTTGTTAGCCGTCATATTGTTTTATTCCCGCGCTCGTAAATCATTGAGAAACTACTAGTTAAAGCCTAAATCAAGTACTTAATAGTTATATTTTTTAATCAACAATAAAATACTGATGTTAGTAGTTGCATAAGCTCGGAACGATCCTCTTTTTATATACAGATCCGTGTTATGACGGTACGGAACTTAATTACAGTTTTTAACAAAGGTGAGTGAAAGTCAAACAATACGTTGATTCTTGTAATTTCAGTTATTTGATATAAATAGTGTGATTTTTCTACATCACACTGATGTTTGAAAATCTAAAAAGTGGAACAACATACAAACATAAAATTTAATTTTTCACTAGCGCAACTAACGCGATTGTGGCCAATCGGAACAACTTTGGATGTATGTTAGGTAAAATCGTCGTATTTTCGACCAAAAAATCTATAGTAGTCCATACCCCGACTGTATATCTGGATATCGTGCCTGTCACTTTATTTATGCAGCTGACTGTACCAGTAATGCATCAATTCCACTAGTACTTTTGCAATTGCCGCAGAAGTATCGCGCTAAACCAGAATATTTTTTTTAATGTTTTAGATGATATGAAATTAAGTAAATTGTATAAAAATACTAATAACAGGCGATATGTCATAAACAGGGATATACGCGTGTTCTCAATAGCTCAGTTTTTAAAGGTGTGTCCACACTATACAACGATTTGCGCAGTCAGTAGCGTGCTCGTTATAAATTTACTTTGAACATTAACTGCTCTTATGATTTAAGGTTGACTATTTAATGATAAACACGCGAATGTTACACGACTTTATTATACGTGAAATTATAGGATGTACTATATTAATAAGCTACCACTTTTACTACTTAACTCTATCCCAGACAGTGTTATAGCAACGCTTGTAAATGTCATTATGACGTAAAATATCTTATAACCTTCATCATCAGCTCACTATTAGCCCCCACTGAGGGGTCTGAAACTACCCACGCTGGCCAAGTGCGGGTTGGTCGACACATATATTGAATTTCTTCTCAGATATGGACAGGTTGCATCACGATGTTTTCCTTCACCGTAAAAACGTAGGATACATGTACATATGAGAATCGGAAATCGAAAAACATATTGGTACATGGCGGATTTCGAACCCAAGACCTTCAAATTGAAAGTCAAGTGCTTGACCCCTGAGCCACCGACGCTCCATCTCATAAGCTTACTATGTTTAAGAACTAACGGATAAGTGAAATAGTCATTATTAATTTGACACCGTGGCAGGTCGAAAAATATATATTAAACTTATTTATTTTTTATTAATTCCTTCAATGTGAACATTTAAAACACTTCCGATATACGATTTTTGCATTGTAGGTTAACAGGAAGTGTCTGTGACCTTATTTTTGACAGCTGTCATGACAACAAAGCTATAATTAGAGAGTTGGCATTGTGCCATTAATCAGGTCTGTTAAATATAGATAGATTAACACGTCTAGACTGGGACGTGGCGTCTCAGGCCGCCTCTAGTCCCATTAAATATTTATTGCCTTCACGCTCTCTTGATTTATGTTGATTTCAATATAAACTAATTAAGATAAACAGTACATTTATCTTTGAGACGTTTATGTGATAGAAGAGAATTGCTGTTCCTTCTTGAGGCTTAGATTCGATTCCTCAACGAAATATTTTCGTACTAAAAAATCGTGAGTAGTGGCTTAGTAGTACATTATTTGCTTATTGTCACTTTGGGAGTAAATATGAACTTCTTCAACTCATAATGATGGGCAAAATCGTAGGCATAAGACGAGTTGGAAGGAGGAGAAAGTCCTGTTTGAGAAACATCCGGGAATCGACCACTATTGCCAGCGTTGAACAACTTTTTCGCTTGGCACAGGATAGGAATGGGTTCGCTGAACTGACGGCCAACCTCTAGGAATGGAGAGGCATTAGAAGAAGAAGAGTAAAGTATGTGTGAAGTCAACCAACCCGCACTGGGCCAGCCTGGTCACCTCTTAGTTAGGGTAGCCAAGCCCCTTATTGAGGACGTATAGCTGACAATTATTTTCACTTAAAGTGTTAGTCAATTTTTCTTTTAAACAATGGTAAATCAGATGGTAATGCCAAGTTAATTTCTATATCAAGATATACCTAATAGCTTAAGTATTAAAATTTATGTTAATCAGGATACAGGGTGAACATATCTGTCTTCCAGTGTGTAGAGGCGGCACACAGAATTAATAAATCTAGAGATTAACACGATCCTCCTCTGCTAACATTTACACAACATGTATAAAGCCTTTCTGTTAACAGAAACAAGGGTTAACAATATTTTTAAAGGAAAATAAAACAAAGTTTATAAATTACACTAAGGATGCATACTCCGCGCCCCGGGGGGGGGACGCGGTAGTTATGTGGGATTCTCCTCCATAGCGGAGGCATACCCACTAAACCTCTCTGTTCCTCCAACGCATCGGGACGGGACCACGGGCACGCTTTCGCTCTCGTCCGCGGCCCCGTCTGCACACTAAGGATATCTAGTGTTAGTAACGAAAATATAAACTACTTGACCGATTGCAAAAATTCTAAAAAATCAATGACACATTATTTCTAGGTTAAATATTATTTAATACTAGCTGTCGTCCGCAACTCTGTCCGCGCGGAATTTAAAAAAAGTAGCATATGTTCCTCCAGACTATGTTCTACATCAATGGCAAATTTCAGTGAGGTCCGTTTAGCCGTTCTGGAGATACCTTCAAACATACATCTAAACTTTCGCATTTATAATATTAGTAAGAGAAATAACGATATGAATACATAACTAGTTTTCATTAACCGGAGGGTTATGTATGTAAATAATTGTTTTAATTTGTAACTTCCTAGTTAAACTAACTGACAGCTAACAAGACTAGATCATTGCATGTTAACTACGAGGTTTATTTTGCAGTTTCACTGTAAGGTCCTTTCACTGCGTTGCACGCTACATCAATAGACTTCAATCACGTAATTATTTTTTACCTTCGAATATATCTTTTAGCGTAGATTCTCACTGACCGAAGTAACTATAAATTTATATTATCTGTCTCATTGTTCGTGAAAATACAGCGATAAGAAAATGTTAATTTTCACAAATATTTCGTCAATCCACGGCTAGAAGTAACTGTTGTCCTTGAATAACTATTTCAACATTTTTAAGCATCAAAATCTTAATAAAAATGTTTCGTGGTTTCATAATATAATTTTAATATTAACACGTTAGCTGCCATGTCGGACTATATGTCCGACAAGCTAATGTTTCAATCAGGCCATGTCGGACTATGTGTCCGACAAGCCATACTTCCATTCATATGTAAATAACAAGTATATGAGCAATGTAAATAAGGTATTACTCAATTTTTAGGTGTTTCCAAATGGTTTTGGACAAAATTTAAAAAACAATTTTTTTCGTTTTTCGAAAAATTATTCTGGCAACTAACGTGTTAAAAATAAAACGTAAGCAATATAATGTTAAATCCAAAAACAATATAGCATATCTTGAAAAGTTTGGTCTTAAATTGTGGCGAGTATAAAGGGTTATCCGGAGTACCCTTGCCTTGGGTAAACATTACGAGGGATACGATGTAGGTACTTAAGAACAATAATATTCCTGGCACATACCAAATCTTTTATTAAGTATTGTTTTTGCAGAACAAACGTTACGTATAAAAGAAGAAAATTATTTGAAAACAGGTATGTTTTGGTTATTTTCTTTTATAAAGAAATATTAAAAATACATGTATTTTTTTCATAAAGACTCTTTGAAATATTCCTTTACAATGTTTCCTAGAAAAGGTTTTGCTGTACAAAGCGGCTTAGAAAATAGAAAATGTAATAAATTAAATTTTCTTCATATCATGTATTGTACCTAAATGCCAAAGTTATGTCAACAACTAGCATAAAAGCATATCTAATTTAAAAAAGCTTAGTACCCTTACATACTTAACTTATTTCAAAAGTCGATGAGATCACGTATTGTTAATTCATTCTTATTTCAAACAATGCTTCTTTGCTTTTACCTTACAACTAGCTGTCGCCAAAACCTTAAAAAGTAGCCTATGTGTTCATCCAGACTATGTTCTAAATCAAAACTGATATATAAACAAGGCTAAACACTCACGTATATTCGTCCGGTGGCGGCACCGACTAGTTTCGAGCCCATCGGGGGCCTTCAGCAGGATGAGTGGTACTGGTATTATTTCGCGGACGCGGCCCGTCGCTCACTATGTTTTACATCTGTGCCAAATTTCATCGACATCCGTATAGCCATTTCGGAGATTTTCAAACAAACATCCATCCTAACATACGCATTTATAATATTAGTAAGATTGAACAGCTGTATTACACAATCTATTACAATATCAAAACAGTTATTTATATCACTAAAAACTCCGTTAAACGTGCAGTAAACCTGTAAGAATACATTAAATGATGCTGTTACAACCAGAACTACTTGTAACACATATTATCTTGGGTGTAGTAAAAATGGTTTAAAAAAAAAACCTTGAGTGTAATCCCCAAAAAAGACAAACCTTTCCTAGAATACCAAATATACCTATACCTAGCTACTACCTACAGTATGACTATATTAGTATTTTAACAGTGGTAGAGCCCGCTTTAACATCTTCGCACGAATCGGCCCGGCTCATCCGGCGAAATACCACGACCACACAGAAGACAGGCGTCAAGTGGAAGCAATTCCGCGTTTCGTCTGATGAGTGTGCGTCCCGGAGGCCTAATTTAGTCCTCTTTCCTTCCCATCCTTTTCTTTATAAGGAAAGGATGGGAAGTGGAAGTGGACTTTCCGGATGAGAGGATGCATGGAAAGGGAAGATATGTTCTTTCTGTGCATCCTCTCCTCCGTCGATTAAAGGTAGGCAACGCATATGCAATTGTGTATGTCTATGGGCAGCAGTCACTTCGCTATAACAGCGATTTCAGGTGAAAAAAAATGATGCTACTACCCGAAAATGTATATAATGCCTCTTTAATTCAAAGTGAACCTAGGCCTTGGCCTCTGACAATCCAACTTTCGAAGTCTGGCACCACCCCGACCTATTCAAAGACTCTCTAAACTTGGTCTGGAAGAAATATTTCCACAACGATCCCATTCGTTATATGTCCTGGAACACAGTCACGCTCTACAAGTAGCCAACGAAGCGTTTCCTAGGGAAACATGTCTATATCTACCTCTCAAATGAGGCCATCTACAGGATGACAAATGTAGATAGAATAATTCGTTGCTGCAGTTCGTTTTTTTGTCAATTTAAGAGATATTCTGGCATTTTAATTACTTTGTGTGTAGGCAAATACATAAACAAAATACTGCCAAATAATAAACGAAGTTATGCTTTATTCTTCTAGGCTTTGCTTCTCCTGATAGAACCCAATAATAACGTACCTAACGTTATTATTGGGTTCTATCTTTTTTTTACTTTTTAGCCCACAACAAATAGGAGGAGGTTATCAATATTTTTTTTTATGTTTGTAACTCCGCCCCTAGTACTCCGATTTTGTATTTTTTTTTTTGATCGAAAGGTGTTTTTACTAGATAAGAGACTATTATGTACACTGGCCACTTAATCTGATCTTAGCCCACGGAGTTTGTTATAAAAAAGTATCAATATTATTTAAATGAAATAGTTCGTATAACAATTGCAGTTATTTCAAAAAATAGGAAGAAAGGTAGATTACAAAACAAACAATAAATGTTATTGGTAATCTGTTTATATTATTGTTTTATTTTCATATTATTGTTATATTACTCAGTTACATGATAAATTGAACAATAAGAGGAAAAATGTTTTGTTTAAAAAAAAAATAAAAAAAAATCCTACCTGTTTTGGCAGTAAGTCCAACTGCACTATGCCAACCAAGAAAAAAGTAGTCCAATTAAGTTCCAATAAACTCGTAAAAACCAATAACGAACACTTTATGCACTTTACAATTTTCCCACTTGAATCCGAAGATTTGCGGCCATCAAACTTTTAGACGACAAAACTAATTTGCAAATAAACTTTTTTAACTATTCAATTAATTATTAATACAAAAAATAATATATATAACACAATATGTATTACTTAATCGCAATATAATTATTAAACTGGGCACATTAAATACACAATGTTTTATCAACGATCATTTTGGCGGCAACGGCCATATTGACACGTTCAACGCGCGACGCGAGTCTAACTGGACTGGAGCGAAAATGGCGTTGGTTGGCTCCGCCGGATAGCGAACGGCCCTCGTGAACCAAAGATCATGCGTGAGAACTCACAGGTAAGCGAAATGGTAAATCAAAATTTTCGGGTAACTTTTCTTTATCTGAATTTTTGTAATTACAATGAATAATGAAAATAAAAAGACTGTAACCAATATTTGTCAAGTGTACGTTCATTTTTTATTATTAACTATTAGTCCCCGTCAATTATTCGATTTTTTTTTCACCTTTTAAAACTTCCCTAGAGCTCTACGAACATTTCAAGACCAAGATAAGATAAATCCGTTCAACCGTTCTCGAGTCTTAGCGAGACTAACGAACAGCTATTGATTTTTATATATAAATAAATAGCTAGAAAAATTAACAAATTAATCATACTATATTCATAAAAAATATCACCTAGCGTACGACCTATGTGTCAAAGTTTGCAGTGCTACCGCTGCGAGAGAGAACCGGTTTGAAGCCGCGTATAGATCTAGCAATTTTGAAAAATCATTAAACCTACTAAATATTACAAGTTCCGAAGAGTAGAATAAATTAAAACTGTTTCTTTACAAAGTTACACAACTTATGAAAATGTATAGTATGTTATAACTATGTTAAGTGTAAATATATCACCACGAAATAGTTCCTAATAGTACTACAAAAATGTCATATTATGAAATCAAATGCACCATAGGTATCTAATTATTTTTCAGTAAGGAATCAAAAGATGTTTAATATGTAGTATAATATTTTTTATATCATGAGATGGCAAAGAAGCGAGCACAGAAATAGAATATTTCCACTTCCCATGTATCCTCTCCTCCGTAAAATCAAATTCCCCTTCCCAATCTTTTCTTACAAGTCCGTAAACGCCTCTGCGGTTCCTCTGGTATTGGAGATATCCATGGGCGTCCATGTACACCCCGGTTTCCCGCTGCTCGTTGGCCCATTCTCTTATAAAAAAAGGGAAAAAGGACTAAAATTAGGGCTTCACACTCATTAGACAAAACGTGGGATTGCTTCCACTAGACGCCTGCCTTTTGTGTGATCATGGTATTTCACCGGTCGAGCCGGCCTATTCGTACAAAAGATATTATTGCTAGCGTCTACCAATGTTAATGATAACTTCAACAATCGCTTAGTGTATGAATAAAGGCAAAAGGTATAATTAAACTTGTTACATTTGTGTGTCTATAATCTGTTTTATTTATTCAATATTTTCACAAAACTAACATACCATTATAACCGTGCAGATTGAAGAGTGAAAACTCCATAGTAATTACAACTCGGCATTCAAATTAACTTAACTATGTTATCCAATTATGATCGCTTACCGGTTAAACGGTTAGCAGAGATAGAAAGAGAGAGTTGCGTTATAACTATAATTAGTAATTTCTACAGCAACTATGCACGTTTAAAATACGGTTATTTATATTTATAATTCAAACGAACGTTGTAACCAGACGAAGGGAGACATGAACGATCAGCGCTTTTCCAGAATTACGCTGCGTTAGGGCGGGCCTAGTACGAATATTTGTGACAAGCCCCATCGTATCGTAACGACATTTGTATTAAAGGTTGTGCAGCGCCCTTTCCGGCCATAACGAACACTAAAAGTAGCAATGTTGCAACACCGCATGTCGTTTTTAGAGTTCTGTACCGCATAGGAAAAAAACGGAACGCTTATAGGATCACCGTTGTCCGTCCGTCTGTCTGTCAAGACCCTTTTTTATTTTTTTACTGTTGTTGGCTGCCACTTATTGCTAATTTAGTGAGTTAAATCTACACTGAGGGGCTGTTAAATAAAATTAGCAGTAATAAAAGAACCTTTATACATTAGATCTAAAAATAGTAACCATCCTCAAAACATTTCCTTCCTAGTATCTCCTACGATCTCTGTTTTACACGACACCTCTGGGAACATCTGAGTCAGCAACAAATCTCGTTAGAACATCATGCGTTACAAAGATATTTATTATTAACAACCTTTACCCACGCGTCGGTTTAAATGCGCGTATATCACAGAGCAAGGTACGACATTGTATAAAACAAAGGGTAAACAAGATAACTTTTACCTAAAATATTTTCTTTGTCACGGAATAATTCAACTGTTTGTAATCCACTTAAATGAAAGTAATTTTTGGCTTAATACAAGTTAACTGTATTAAATAAATTCATTTATGTTGTAATACATAGACAAAATCTCGACAGACAATAAATTCATATGGCCTTCACTAAGAGCCAATTCTGCGTTTATAAATCAGTAGGAACATATCATGAAAACATCCCTCAGAAGTCTAAGAGATTAAAGCACAAATAGATAAAGGTGGATACCCTGAGTGATAAAACATAATTTAATTTTGATAACAACACAAAAAGTTTTTTTTTTAAAACAAAATTCAATGTAAAAAAAAAACTTTTAAGATTTATGTATTGGTAACTAAAAATTTTATCGTTTTTTTTATAACAGAAGGGGGCAAACGTGCAGCGGGAACACCGAAGTGTTCAACGACGCCCATGGACATCAGCAATACCAGAGGAAGCGCAGATGCGTTGCCGGACATTGACATTTTTTGTTTTTTTATGTATTGTATTAAACATCCAAATATTTATGACTTGTCGTTAATTATAAAATATTTAATTATAAGAAACCGTGATCCCTGTCTATCACATGGAGTCATGGAGATATTTTTTTTTAATTAATAATATCAATTAAGGCCATGACCACTACGGCCAAGTGTTATGATTCGCCTTCAAATTAGTCAACAATAGAAAGATTGACATCGAGATAAAAGTATAAATTCAGCGCTGTCTTCAAAATATAGATTTTATTTATATAGCACGAATTTAAAGGTCTAGTAGGCCAATTTAAATAAAAAAATACAAGTTTGGTAAAGTTCTTTTAGAACCTAGAAAACAAATAATATTTTCAAATGTCTACACCACACCGGTCGATCTGTTTGCAGTTTCACAATGTAGATATGTCAAACTAAATCTGCACTTATGCGGCGTTTAGTGACCGTTAGATAATTAACTTTGATAGTAGGCATGTTGTTTGTCTTACCTGTTGTGCGTTTAATCAATGTGAATTTTTACGATATTCTTAACATTGAAATATATCGATGTATAAACAATCGGAACGAATAACATTCACTTTTATTATCCAAATGCATGTTGATAGAATATATGAACTTGACACATATTTTTTACTTGGTAAGAAAATTTATTTAACCTATAATAGTTATTCTTTTGTTTTTATCAGTGATGGGAATTAGCGGATTTCATTTTTACTTTAGACTTAAATTATTTCCACTAATCGACCTTGCGTTTGGGTGTAGCAGTCGCGGGAACCCTAGTGGAAATATAACAAGCGTCTTAATTCGAAAATCGAACGTACATCAGGTCGAAATTGGGTCTGAGATGCCAAATGTTGAATGTGGCCATTGATTCAGACAATGTTTACTGCTTGTGTTCATTTTAAGTAAAAAAAAAACAAATGTTACTGTCTTTTGATAATTGTTGTGCACTGTGATGAATATAAATAAATTTAAAACAATTTATAAAATACTATGATTTAATATTTTTTTAATTATAAGTTGAAAACGGCTTTATTAATATGCACTATTTTTTTACAATAAGTCTTCCATTGGTGATGTTTCAACTTCAATAATTTTGGGACTGTTCGGATCTAATGCGGGCACTTCATCTTTAACAAGTATTTGTGTTTGTTTTTTATTAAATATAATAAGATTTTTATGTTTCAAAGCAATATGTTTTCTGACTGACCGATCACTATGAAATGACCGATTGCAATACGGACAAAAATGTTTTTTCTCTTCATAATGTATTCTTTCGTGTAAAACAAGCTTTTGTTTTGTCAAGAAAAACATACCACATATAATGCACGGTAGGTTTACATCTGTGTGTCTATTTTTATGTCTCTTCATGGAATCAGATCTATTACACCTATATTCACATAAGTCACATTTAAGAGTTGGCTTATCTTTATTATGATTGCGTCTGTGGTTGTATAATTCCGCAGCGGTGTAGAACGCTAATGCACATACTTCGCAAGTAAAACTCTTTGAGCCGCTGTGACGTTGCATATGTTGTTTTTGACTTAACCTACTCATTGATTTTTCGCATATTGGACACTGTACTTTATCGTGACTTCTTATATGTCTGTAAACTTGAGATCTTCCTCTTACACTTTTCCCACAAATTTGACATGTGATTTCAACTTTATATTTTTTATGTACCATTTCTTTGTGATTCTGTACAGTACTAAGTTGTGTGAATGTTTTCAAGCAAATGTCACATTTATATGGTCTGTCTCCGTTGTGAATAACAATATGGTTCTGTATATCTTTAATTCTCTTGGTTTTGTAAGGACATTCTTTACAATAGAACAACCTAGCTTTACCTATACCGGTGATATCAATCATGTTGCTTTGTAAAGAAGTGCAACTTCGCTTCTTAGTGCTCATATGACTGTGGTACGCTTTATAAGATTTAAATGTTCTTTTGCATGCAGAGCATATCAAAGAATTTAGCAAATGAGTTCTCTTCCAGTGCACTCTCAATTTGCATTTACTTTTGAAGTAAGAGCCACAGTCATGGCACTGGACTGTAGTCTCTGTGGATGGTTTCTTTTTATCTGATCGGTCCAATGATTTACTTTTTAATGACTTGTCTTCTGGATACTCTATGGATATGTTGAACTCCGCGTCATCGGATTCTTCGGCGAATTCATCTGGTTCATTTTTAACTGTGATTTCTGAATACTTATCCTCACCCTTTAATATATTTTCTATATCTTTGTTTTTAAAAATACAATTCGCATTTTCACATTTTTCTTTGAACTTTACAGCCGTTTCTAATTCTTTGTAACATGTTGAACATATTGTATCTGGTAAACCGTCGTTCAGTTTTATTTCAATGTTTGTTAGGATGTTTATATGGTCGAAAAGAGGCAAGTTTTTAAATTTATCAAAAAGCGACTTAAACTTAGCTACACCCGACTTCCAACATATCCGACAAATCGAAGTATTTCCTTTTTTGTCATTTATCTCCGGCGTTACGTAAATTTCTATTTCCATTTTAACATAACAAAAGAATAAATAATATTATTATTTATGTTTACTTGTTGGACATTTTCTCCGATCGATTTTTGTCAAAATTGACATGACCACTCAATGTCAACTTGACACTTGACAGTTGAAAAACTTTTTTTAAACTAATAACTTACCCAATCTTTCTGCCACTCTAGGCCAGCAACTATTTTAATATTTATGTTTTGGAAAAAACGTTTTTATCATAGCATTCTGCTATATCAGATTCAAATTTCCTATTTTATAATAATTTATAGTAACCAAAAATTAAAAAGAAATTAAAGCGATAGTCACATCATATTTTGTTGTATTGGAAGATGTGTCTAACCTGAGTAATATGTTTGAAGTTATTTAAATTATCTATTTGAATATGCATCAGATTTAAAATTACAAACCACTGCGTCAATCACTTCTGCAACTCCTCTGTTCGGACAGTGATATCTATTCAGACATGTAGCGATGATCACGTCTCGTATCATAAAATTAGGGATGTAGTTAAGTGTCTTAACGAATTTGAGTGATACTAACTAATGAATTTCTTTGTAGATGATAGGGTAAAAGAGCTCAAAACATTGTTCTGGCTTTGAAGTAAAACACAAATTCTTTTAAATAAATAAATACTTTATATTCATGTTTTTTTATAATACATATATAATTTTTGACGTAAATTTTTATGGTTTTACTTGTCTTGCAGATGTATTCTTATCAATAACTTATGTTATAAACTTATATACTTAAGGAAAAACAATACCTAAAAATACAAAACATTAAGATTCTAAGAAGACTAGTAAAATCTTTAATAACAGGGTGTGATTTTAGTGTCGCTTTCAAATATTTAAAAAAAATTTAAAACAATAAGGAATCAATCATATGAATCAAAACGTCTAAAAACAAATGACTCTGAAATCACATCCTTTTATATTGAACAATGAATTTTTAGAGCCTGAGAAGCAATTTACTTAATATTAGTGATAAATCAGAAATGTTTAAACCATTTTTTTTTGTCACACAATCGCACATTTTTTTTAAGTTATCATGGAAAATGAAGATGAACTAAGCAAATAAGTTGAAACTAAATCTAATTGGGACCTTTATAGTAAGATCTTAGATACAAAATTAGATTCCTTTTACCTGCTTAATAGTTAAATATTTTGGATTTAAATATGACAACTCTTGAATATTTGATTCCACTCAAGTACTTTTTTCTTTTAAAAAAATTAAAAAAGACAATTTTAATTGTCCTAGAATTGAGGTCATTTAATTATAGTGTTTATGTTATTTCCAGTATTTTCCAATTTATTCAAAAGTTATCATTTGTGGTAACATTGGTATTTCCGGAAATTAATTTTATGTATTAAAAAAAGAAATTATAATAACCACTAACTACAATATAAACTAAGGCACAATTCTCAGACGTAAAGTAAAATTATCGTTCAATAACACCTTGGTCCCGGAAATATTCGATGAAATTATTTCTAGAGATTTTTTTTATCTGTTAACATTGTACTTATAATCTATGGCCCCGCACACGCACGTTGTGGTTAAAGTGAACCATTAAATACACTGACTCTATAAATGGATACGTTGCTTAGAAATGACAGCTTTTGTTCCGATTTAAATGCATCTGTTAACAGTTAATGACAGCTCCTGACAGTTAATTCTATGCATGTTATTAGTTCCAATCCTCACCGCAATCGCAACCGTCAGCGCCATATTGGAAAATGAAATCGGAACAAAATGACACAGTTTATAGCCTATCCATGTATAGTCAGTGATTAAATATTTGTTTGTTTTTCAAGTTATAACGCTTTGGCTTGCAGCTAATAATGGTTCACTTTTTGGGGATTTTACATAAATTCTTTACGACTAAGGGGCATTGAAATCTTGGCACTAGTATTAAACTACAAATCAGAGTATTCTAATGTAGGTTTTATTGTAGATTTAAATTTAAAGAAAGCTGATAACATTTTGCTCACAATGACGAATAAAACCTATAGATATATAAATGGTAAGATTTTACACGGAGAAATTATTAAAAACGAGCGAGCGGCCACCTGAAATCGCTGAAATAGCGAAGTGACCGTTGTCCATAAACATACGCAACTGCATATGCGTTGCCTACCTTTAATGGACAGAGGAGAGGATGCCCAGAAAGAAAATATATTCCCTTTCCATGCATTCTCTTATCCGGAAAGTCCACTTCCACTTCCCATCCTTTCCTTATAAGAAAAACGGTGGGAAGGGAAAAAGGACTAAATTAGGGCTCCGGGACGCACACTCATCAGACTGCTCGCGGAATAGCTTCAACTTGACGCCTGTCTTCTGTGTGGTTAAAGCTTTAGTTTCTTTATGTTAATTTTCTGTAGTCATCATATTTAGTATATAAAATGAATATCTAAATATTTCTTTCGTATCTTTATCTGTTTTGTCACAGTCACTGTCAAAATAGCAAAATGACAGAACATCCTGTATAGTCTTTACAAGTGTCACATTGTAAAACCGTTTTATCAAAATACATGTATTTTGTAGGGATTTCATTTATGTATAAAACTAATTTGTCATTTGTATGTTTCGATAATATTTTCTTCTTGAATTTAACTAATATCTAATTAGTTTTTTTCCATGTTATTAGTAGTCGGAGTAGTCTGTGAGTACTCTTGAGTAGTCTATGAGTAGTCGGAGTAGTCATGTCATGTAATTTACACTTCTCTGTGTAGAAATATATTACTTATTTAGTTTGTAATTTTTTTTAATTGTTGTTACGAAAAATAGTATCTGAAACGATAACGGAAAATAATTTAATTTAAGTCAGTCATTATGATAGAGCGTGTGTCAATAAATCTTAGAGATTTGATTACTGAAAATTTGTATGATATGTTTGTATGTACGTCTGTGTGTATTTCTATATGATTGACGGATTCTTGATGAATACTGAAGAATATTTTTATACGTAATTGTCAATATATATAATTCTGGTTATAACCTGTTTTGTAACAAAGAAATGAAACGTCTGATCTCTTATACATGGTGTTTCTTATTTCCGAAATAGAATCTCGTGAGTGCCACAACGTGCGATATTAGATAATAGCTAACTATAAATATGAGTGTATGTATGAGTTCAATCAGGGGGTTCCTGGTGGGAGCAGTGCGGGACCGGCGTGGGGGAGGACTTGAAGGCACGCGGGAAGAGGGAGGAGTAGGAGGGGGGCGGCTCGTACTCGGGGGGTGTGGGGGGTGCCGCGGGGGGCGCCTGCGACAGGAACAGCTGCTGCGAGGATGACGTCACAGTCACAGTCGGCGGCATGTCGATGCATGACGGTGGAATGTTGATCGGTGTGTCTGACGGCTTGGAGCGTTTGCAGCAGCACTCTGTAACAATTAAAAAATTATTATTTTCAATAGAAATATACTTGGATGGACTTAAATATTAAATCACTGGCAGAAGACATCTTGGATAGACGCTACAGGTACAAAACATTAGGGAGCAACAGTGTTGCCAACGTGACAAGGAAACATCACAACTTTTCAGTTTATATATAGAGAAAAGGAAAGAGAAAAAAAGGTTTTAAATTAAAATAAAAGAAGTTAAGATTTATATATCTTCTGTTATCATTCCAAGAAACAGTAAACAACTCACCCCAGGCGAGGCAGAACATGAGTATGGTGGCGCAGATGAGCATACCAACGACCAGGTAGCTCCAAGGTCCATACGGTTTCAGCGCCGCTGCGAACTCCAGGAACGCGTTGCTCTTCTGCTCGCTCTCACCAATCTTCACTGCAAGTTTTATATCGCCTGCTTTCGATTATACTGATCTTTGTCTTAACTTTAAAACCAGTGGAATTATACCAAGAACTTTATGAAGACACTTTATAGCTAGTGAATAGGTTCATCCAAATCTTGTAGAATTGATTCTTTTGAGCAAAAAAAGTATCTTATACCGATAATTCAACCAAATATTGCATTTCATCATCATCAGCTCACAATACGTCGCCACTGAGGGGCTCTGAGCCTACCCTAAGTTGGGGGTGACTATAGTGCATTTAAATAATCGAAATCAAAACTCACTTATAACTGAAGGTTTAGTCATCCCATCAGGCTGATCCAGGCCCAATAATTCCTGATTCCTTGCCGCAAATCTCCGTAGCAACTCTAAGAAGGGTGGGTCTCGTCTGTGAGCGCAGGCGGAGCTGTCCTCGTCCTCTCCGCCCGGACAGTGCCGCACACCGTCGCACACCAGGTAAGATGAAATGCAGAGACTGGTACTACCGCACACGAACTGGGACTCATCGTTGCATATTGCTCCTGGAATGTTATAAAACATCATTAATACGTAAAGTTTTAATATATTTTTTTTAATTTAAATGAAATAGACAAAAAATATGTTAATAATTTGTAAAATTTTCTTAATTAATGAACATTTTGACTCTTAATCAATCATCAATAACATTTACAAACACGCCATAAAAACTTACTTATAAATCTTTACATCGCGGTAGAGGTCTAAATTAATAAAGGAATTTTCTTCATATTTTTCGTTAAAACCTAATTAGGAGTAGGTTGAATTTAGCATTGAAATAAACACTATTTTTTCATAGATTAATTTTGCTCTTTTATTATCCATAGGCGGAATTTTCGGACACCCTGTATCAATGTTACACATACCACTGTTAACAGCGGTGACGACAAGACGCAACTTCTCGGTGTGCTGGTAGGGCGTTGTGGGGGGATTCCACACGATCTTTATCTTGGGCGGCAGCAGCTTTGTGCCCGCCTTGGCTGCCACTTGCGCCGCGTTCCCGCCGCACAGTGACAGACGCCATATTGGATTCTTAGCGTCCACGATGTACTACGGAAAGTTATTACTGAATGTAATACATACAAATTATTATTAGTTGATATTTTGGGATAATAACTAATGCTTTAGAATTAAATATTTCATGATTCAGAAATCTATAAAATAATCTTTTTCTCTATTTGTTAAGACTTTCGAATTTAAAACAACCGTACAAATCATGTTTCATCTCTAGAGGACCATTTAAAGTTCATAGTAAATTATGTTCACAATTAATACTCTGATGCGTATCATCTAAATGGGTCTTAATTCTTTTCTTAAAAAATGATAATATTATTTTGTACTGGTATTTCAATGGAAACCTATACTTAGAGGAAAATTATAATTGGCGCCATAAGTTTAGAATTAAATATAATTTTTGCAAGAACATCCCGTCGGGACTTACACCATTTAACTTCAATTAACCCTTGCTCTCATAAAACTCAATTAGCCGACGCTATACTGGTCGTACAGAAGTGGCTATCGTCTTACAATAAAAAGAAAAAATAAATTCTTTACACTACTACTTACTTCTTTACTAATAAAATATCTAAAGAGTATTATTCAATTTGGAACCATTGGAATTGACTGTGGTTTCGTTTCGCATAGCAACATTAGTGATTAAATACTTCCTTCTACTAATTAAATGACTTTGGAATTACCCGAACAGTTTGGTTTAATTTAATATATGTGGTTTTCCAACATCGAAAATACAAATAGCATAAAGGAATTTACACGTAGTTAAAAGATATGTAACTTGTAATAAAAATATTAAGAAATACTTACAATGAGCATCTTGCAGGCGTCAGTATTGTTGTTATGCGCGAGCGGCGCCGCGCCATCGGTGGCTGTGTCCTGCGCGTGCGCAGGGCTGCGCGCGCTCCATTTGCGCGCCGGTGCCGCGCCTTCGCGCAAATCCGTCAGACCGCGCTCCCACTCAACTAGCGATTCCTGGAAAACAAAAAAATGCAAATTTAGTAAATCAGTTATAAAATGTATGGGCAACTTATTATATCAGATTATGCAATCTGTGTTCAATACTTTGGCTATTTGACAGTAATAAGTAAAAAAATAAGCATTTCAGCCAACATAATTTCTATGATATATGTATACTCAATATAGACATACTGATCGTGGGTTTCTGAGATTCCCGTTTAAAACATATTGTTATATCAGTTTTGTCAAAGATGTTGACAGGGATGACGATATGTGTTATACAGAGGTTTCTGTCTCAGAAACCCTTAGTGTAGATTTAGTGCGAGAAATATACACCGTAGGACTTGTTATGTTATCTTTTTGGGTAAACTATCCTAAAATACTTGTATCAATCTGTTTTTTTAAAATAAAAGATGCAACAAAACATTCCCTACGTAATGACGTCAAAAGGAAGGAATACCAATGTATGTTTGCAATTGTATGGTTGTTAAATGTATGAGCAGCTGAATAATCAGTTGTCAGTGAACATGAGTCAACCTCAAATGTCTTAATTTGAGTATTGTTATGGTAATATTAAAATCAATGGAAGTCAACATAAAGACAAACCAACACAAATTGAACATACTTTAAAATAATAGATTTCAAAGAAAACATTATCTTTGTTATAAACTTGACATATTAAACAATAAGATTGTAATTATATTTTATTTTAAACATGTTTTTGGATACTTTAGTTTTGAATTATTGACGATTTACGTGAGAAACCAATTGTTAAATTGCGTGTTTCTTATTTTGTTGACGTTTTTATAACGAATATAACGCATTCCTACACGTATTATTTTGTAAATGTATTTATTCTATAATACATTCGCAGATATTTGTATACGTCACCGATAGTTTGTTAAATTTGTCAATTTACTATCAGTCTAGACATATTAAGTAATATCTTACTAATATAAATGAGAATGTTTAGATGGATGTTTGTTGGATCTTAATTATATTTGGCATACATATAGAACATAGTCTGCAAGAACATGTAGGCTACTAATTATGGTTTTTTAATTCCGCGCGGTCAGAGTCGCGGGCGTTCGTTAGTTTACAATGAGTATTGGTTAAATAGTATTTATATTATTATTCTTTTGATAATCTGCAAAGGAAACGTCGCCAGTTTTTATGTAGCTACGTGTTACATATAAATATTCAAGATTCGCCTTATTTGTTACCCCGTTGTCGTATTGTTCGAAGCTCTTCCAGTTTGTAACCTCAATGGTTACATTGTAAATTGATATCAAATTAAAAAACACACACACAATGCTCCTTGTATCTATCGCAAGCAAGCTATGTCTTACTAATATTATAAAGTTTAGATGGATAGATTGGTCGATGTATGTTTATAAGAAGGTATCTTTAGAACCGCTGAACAGATCTCGATGAAATTTGTCATATATTTAGAACATAGCCTGGAAGAACACAAAGGCAACACATTTTGTTTTTAAGTTTTTTTCAATTCTGCGCGAACGTAGTCACGGACAACAACTAGTCTGTTGCAAAGTTTATTGGTTATTCAAACTGAATATTGCTCATTACAATGTCTTTTTAATCGGATTCGACTGTAAGTTTATTTGTAAAAGACAATAAAGGAATTTTTTTACTTAGCTTTTGAAGCAGTATTGATTTGATTCTATAACTACGATGTCTTCGGTTTATCTTTACAAATCAAAATGTTAAAATAAGCAACTGATACTGTGATTTTTATTATTCAGATTCTTTATGTAAGGTAACAAAAGATTATTGAATACAAAGCAGATAAATCTTATTACGGAAGGCGACACGCGTTGAATAATTTTGTTTTGGTATGCCGCACGCAAACGATGCTCAAAATACTCCGATAGTTTGCAATTTTATTGTTGTTTAAATATAAAAATTGCGTGAACAGTTACAAAGGATTATTAAAGACACACTGATAGTGGGTTTCTGAGAGATTCCCGTTAAAAACATATTGTTATATCAGTTTTGTCAAAGATGTTGACAGGGATGACGATATGTTTTATACACAGGTTTCTGAGACAAAAATATAGTAAGTTAATACATTTTTTTCGTTTAGAAAAACATCACTTCAAATAAATAAGAAAAATGCAAATCTATTTTTGTTGATGAAATCTTTTTAATTCGATTACTACGTGTATGTATGGGTAGATGTAAGAATGTCGAAGCATGAGAGGTGTGGCAGGACCGTGATGTATGTTGGTCTGTGGTCTCTGCCTACCCTTCTGGTTTACGGGCGTGAGTTATGTTGTTGTTAGATTACAAGAATTCTGTAAGCTAGCAACATTTCAATGTAACAATGCGATATTGTTTAATTGCGAAGTTTAGACGAAACAAAGAACGATTGCGTTTGGTAGTTGCGTCAAGCGATGTGCGAACTGCAAATGTAGTATTGCACCGTATTGTTTTGTATTGCTTTATATTGTGTGCAATAACTGTTCTCCGCGATGCATGCGATAAGGCAAGGAATAAGAATTAACTCAAAAGTTACGATGACTCAGTTTATTTAGAAGATGAATCTTAATAATATAAATGCGTTTGGATGCATAGATGGATGTTTGTTAGAAGAAACGGCGCAATGGATCTAGTTAAAATTTAGCACAGATGTAGAATGTATTCCGGGAAAACACATAAACAATTTTTTAAATTATGCGCGGACGTAATCGCAGGCGACAGCTAGTTTGGAAATTAAAATTGTTTTTTTTTTCTCTACGTTCAACAAAATCAAATACGTATTACTAGGAAGTATCAGTCTATCTAAAGAAAGGTACGTAAAATAAAAGAAACAGAGCAAAAATCTACTTGCGATCAGACAAAGAGCAAAAATAATCAATGCATACGCAGACGATGAGTCGTTGACTACTTGTAATTAATTTCAAAGTTAACAGAGTGATAAAAGTGGTAGAAGTTTAACAGTTGTAGAGCCCGCTTTAACATCTTTGCACGAATTGGCCCGGCTCGCCCGTTGAAATACCACGACCACACAGAAGACAGGCGGTAGTGGAAGCAATTCCGCGTTTCATCTGATGAGTGTGCGTCCCGGAGGCCTAATTTAGTCCTCTTTCCCTTCCCACCTTTTTTCTTATAAGGAAAGGATGGGAAGTGGAAGTGGACTTTCCGGATGAGAGGATGCATGGAAAGGGAATATATTTTCTTTATGTGCATCCTCTCCTCCGTCGATTAAAGGTAGGCAACGCATATGCAATTGCGTATGTCTATGGGCAACGGTCACTTCGCTATATCAGCGATTTCAGGTGGCCGCTCGCTCGTTTGCCACCTTATGATATTAAAAAAAAGTAAAAGCTAAAAAAATGTAACGAGACAATGCTTCTCATAAGACAGCTGAAAGTCGTTCCAACTTCCTAAGGGGATTTCCTTATGAACAGACTGATAGCTAGCATTGTCTTGTCACGCGGTTCCGCTCGACCTTGTTTACGTTCATTCGTTCTGCACGTTTCATAGATCATTGAATAAAGCTAAATTATCTACAGCTGGCTATCACAGCTATGATATGATTTATGACAGGCGTTAATTATTATCAAGGTGCCTTAGTACTAAGAAATCCAATTTAATCTAGCCGACAGTAGTGTAATATTTTCTGAAGGAATATTTTATTTGTTGGACTGATGTGTAAGCGTGAAGTGTCCTTTTTAGATTCCGTTTCCATGCCAGGGTGTCTAAAGGATGCAGAGTATTAATTTATAATTTTTTTTTATAACAGAAGGGGGCAAACGAGCAGCGGGAACACCGAGGTGTTCAACGACGCCCATGGACATCAGCAATACCAGAGGAACCGCAGATGCGTTGCTTGACTAATCTTCATTATACCTTTCCTTAGATCTTCAATACCGAATTAAATAAACGATATCAAAAAAAATTATGTCAGTGTTAAAATCAGAGAATTTGTACGAAAAATTCGGCTGCAGAAAGGTGTGGATCGAAATAAACTTTTCCTCTCTCTCAGTTTAACTTTATAAATATCACTATTGCTACATTGACTAGATGTCCAATTTGACGATAATCAGTCCCTTATGCGAAAGGTACATATCTAGGCTATGGATCAGGTGTCCAAGGCGAGTTACCAAGGTTTCTCATAATCTGAACGTACAATATACGACCTTGCGCAATTCAATACAAAACCACCTCGTTACAATTGAATTTTAAAATACCTACTATAATATAAGGTACATTATTTACTATTGCGTTAATGCGTGGAAAATTATTTTCTCAATGGATAACCGTTTAACATACTAGAGGGACCAAGTTCGAGAAAAATTTAGGACATTTTGTTAAAAATTGTTAAACAAATACGAGGCTTTTGTCTAATTACTTAATAAAGGGTTATTTTTATTAAGTAACTTTTAGTTTAAGGTTTTTGATTTGAATGGAAATGCCACTTGAACAGATTATTCATTTGTTCATTTCATGAAAAATAATTGTGTTATATAATTATTTAGGATAGTTGGACTAAGGGTTCAATACTACATAAATTAAATAATTATATTTTAAAGGAACATAGATGGTTGTTTTATTCATACTAGACTGAGTTTATAATGAATTTTGGTGTTCGTAAATTTCTGAAAATCAGTTGTTCAAATAGTCAGTCTTAATTCTTTGTTACTTACTCAAAAATTACTTTTTAACTCTTATTAAAAAACATACCAAACAGAAATCCTTAAAAAATACAAAATTTGGTTACACTAATATCACAGTTCGACCTAAATGCAACAACTATAGTGTGATACGTCACAATGTCTGCATGTTTGTCGTCTTTTGTCATCTTGTATGCTTTTCGTATTTACCTTATAAAATATTAGCTATTTACAGCAAGTCTTGCTCAAGCAATTGTTAATTTAAAATTTATTTTAATTGAATTTTCTGACGCTACTATAATGTTTTTTTTATATTACACACATTTTTACTTACGTTTTTATGATTTAAACTATTATTTATCTTCAATTTAAATCGACCATGACACTGAAAATATTGTTATTGTTAGAAACTATGTTAAAACCAGCTATCGCACGGGACTCCGTCCGTGCGGAATTAAAAAAGCAATAAGTAACCTATGTGTTCTTCCAGACTATGTTCTACATCTATGCCTTTAGCCGTCTATATATTAGATTAATTTTATGAACTGATCAGACAGATTATGATCTATATTATGACCTAAGCATTGCATTCCTAAGACCGTTATAAAACAGGAAAGTACATACCATAGAATCTCATCTTGCATATTTCCGACATAGTTTTCTCAATGGAATATACATAATATATTTTATACAATACTCTTGTCAAGTAGAATGTGAATTTATCTTCCAGTCTAAGATTTATTATAATAATTAATGGACCATAACCTGACAAAAAACCTAAAGATTAGTCGGAATAATTAATAATTGCTGTCGCCCGCGACTCCGTCCGGCTATGTGTTCTTCCAGACTATGTTCTATATCTGTGCCAAATTTCGGTAAGACCTATGCAGCCGCTTTGTTGATACCTTCTATAAAACATACATCTAAACATTCGTGTTTATAATATTAGTAAGATTTTCAAATTTTATGCTGATATTTTAATTGCAAAAAAAAAAGTTAACGTGAACAAAATGCAATATTTATATAATATTTTATCTATATGAAGGATTAGTTTCCGTGTCCGTACTTACAATACTAATTGTGTCAGTGCAAGTCACATGTCACGAGTAAGTCATAAACGTATCACGTCGAACGTTAAATATAACCTTATTCTAGATCCCAGCAGGTTAAAAAGATAATTATAGTTATTATGGTTATAGTATAACGTATATTACACTGACATTCTGTTCAGTGTAATTATTATCACATTTATATATAAAATTAAATTAAAATAACAGTCTCTCTGAAATTAAAGACATGGGCTACCTCTGTAACTATTGACTGATTATTTACAATTTTTATTTTAATATTTCTAAGTCTTTTACATAATTTAGGATAAAAAAATAAATAATTTTACTCTAATTATTTTTCAGACTAAGATTAACGTTATCTTCTGTCAGTTTTTAATAAAACGTGGTCTTGAATTTCATAGGAAATGACATTGCCTTGCTTTCACTGTGATAATTAAAGGAAAAAGAAACGATAAAAACACCGGATCTCTAGGTCTACGATTGCAAAATTTCCGTGAGTAAAAGGCGTTGTCTGTTATTATCAGTCAACTTACCTCTAAATATATTTCTCAGGCACATGGGAAACACCTGTAGAGGTAGGCTAGGTAGAGGAAGTGCATGAAAGGTGACATGATTAAGAAAAGGGTGACAACTGACGGTACATTGATTTGGAGGACAGAAACCTGGTGCGCCAACCCTACGTAAGTAGGACCAAGATTAGTGAGAAGGTGACATGGTAAACGATCATATTTGTCAAATTAGTTTGATGAAAAAAATTGCGCGTTTTGAAAATTAGAACGTAAGGCATTGAGAGCAATATTTATGTTATTACTACCTGTCGCCCGCGACTCGGTCCGCGCGGGATTAAAAATAGATGTTGGCCGATTCTCAGACCTACTCAATATGCTCACAAAATTTCATGAGAATGGGTCAAGCCGTTTCGGAGGAGTATGGGAACGAAAATTGTGACACGAGAATTTTATATATAAGATTACGGAAATAAATCATGCACGCAGCGAGCACTGACCACACCGTGACATCTGATTAGTTGCAAATGTTATTATTATTAATATGTTTTCTAGCTGACAATGCCACTGTTTTCTACTTGTGAAGTAAATAGTAAGACGATTTAATAACATGTCTAGAAGACGTGACATTTTTCTAGGTTATGGAAAAATATTGCTTGGAATCTTAAATACAACAAAATTCTTACATTTTTTCATCGCCCGAATGCTACTAGCGTTAAAAATTAGAACAAATAAAGGGAAAGGAAACAATTAAAAGAGGAAAGGTAAAAACAGGTGATCTGTTCTGGATTTATTTTATCTGTTTGCACATTGGAATTATATTTTAGTTGTCCGGATTAAAAACTTAATCACTTAATTATTTATAAAAAAAAATAGTGATTAAATTTTTTATACGCTATTTGTAATGACGCAACTGACAATCCGGTTCCATATAACTTACGTTCGCGCACACTTTGTAAGGTTATCAGAAAATGTTTCCATTTGATTCTAGATTGTAAGATATTGCAAGAAAACATGAATGCATTTAACCGTCAGTTTTCACTGACGAAACACATCTACAAATATATATGTACTCGCCATATTGAGGAAAAATATGTAAATAATTTGCGTACAGAGCGTCGGTAGCTCAGAGACTAAGCACTTGTAATCTGCAAGTCCTGGGTTCGACTCTCGCCTTGTACCAATATGTCTTTTCGTTTTCACGGTAAAGGAAAACATCGCGATACAACACATATCTGCGAAGAAATTCAAAGATATATGTAAAGTCAACCAACCCGCACTAGGCCAGCGAGGTTGATTATGGCCTAGTCGCCTAACTTAGGGTAGGCTCCTAGCCTCTCAGTCGGGACGTATAGTAAGCTGACGATGATAACGTGATGTAATGATGAAATAAAAATTATCTTATTAATTAAGGGTTCAAACAATAACTTATCAAGTGTATAAGATAATGACGTATTAGAAAAAATATAACAAAGATATGTATAATTATGTTTCAATTAACAACCTATTGTCTTCACATGTCGCCACATTTCGTGAGATTGCGTCAATACGAGATTGACTAACCAGAGACATGCAAATTTTATTTGATAATAATCTGAGTCAAAAACTTTTGAAACTCTTATTCCGATATGATACTAACATATTTAACTTGTGAAGAATTTTATAAAATAGTTTTGGGTGCGATAGGAAATTTTTGCTTTAAAAATTAGTAATTCAACTAAACATAATTTTGTTACCAAGTTAATGATCTTTGCAGTAAAATTCTCGATTTTATTTAGTCATATTTTGAATAGCATGATTAATTTTCATGTCACAAATGTATAAACGATTATTCGATTATTTTATAAAGCCATTGTATTTTAAAAACGAAGCTGACTGTGCACTGTGGACGACCTCTGCTCAACGGGGAATTTGGACAAGTGATTCAATAGTGGATGTATGCGAACTCAAAAGAATCTTGTTACTAATTGTTCTTAGTATCAAAAATAAAGCCGAAACCGAGCAATAACTATTTGACAGTATCATTAAAATGTATTTAACGTAAGCAAAGATTACGAGCATCCGGTGCATCGCTCTGACATACGATTTCTTAGAATTGCATTAAAGTTAATCTGCAAACCGGTCGTGTGGTTTTCTCTCGAGCTATATGCAAGCTGTTAGACCAGTCGTGCTAAAAATAAGCTGTACACCAGTCCCGTCATTGTTGACTTACGCGTCACGTGATTGTGGTCACACAAACTAATCTGACCGGTGAGATAAAATAAACTACAATTGGATATTACAGCCCTCGTGTTAATGTCGAAAAAAATTTACAAAATCCTTTTTCTTCAAGGAACCCAAGGTCTTTTTTCTGTGTAATTTTCTATTCCTAGTTAGTTTTTACACATTTTCTCACATAAGTAATCATGATTACAGCGCCTCTAACTGGGCCAAGTATTTTATTTGCACTGTACTAAATTAGAGAATAGGGCCTCACTCTTCGTCTTTGCATGGCGTATATTCGGACAAGACGGTCGTCAAATCAGAGTAGTTAGATGGAGTAAACCTGTCGTCTACCATTGTTGTTGTTGTTGTTGTCGAAAGCGACTATGAGTACGAATGAGATCGTGCAATATTACTATTAATCAATGTTAACGCTTTTGCAGTAAACATTAATCTTCTTACGTGACTTATTGCATTATAATTGCAGACAGAAGAGGGCGTGGCACGTGACTTATGAGACACGTGGTCTGTATTCATCAGGAATACGTAATTTTAAGGTAATCACAGCGTAAATCCAATGACTACTAATAAAGATGCAATAGCACAGCTCTCTATGTAAGGGAATTGTTAGACAATGAATCATCCCAGTAAAAATGTAAAACAGGTAAACAAACACAATACTTGTATAATTTGAAGTTTTTTTTCTGAAATACGGAATTTTATACCTTTATTTTGTGTAATTTTTTATCTAGATTATTTGATATAAAAGCTTAAAAATAAATTATGTACTGCTGTTATTTTTAATAGCGCAATTTTAGAGTAATTTGTGTTTTTTAAAGTTCTTAATTACATTGTATTTATATACAATTCACTTACATATAAATATATCGGTTTTTATGTCTGTCATACATGAAATAAAGGTCGATGTAAGGTCACATTTTATCTTATTTCTTACATAAGAAAATCTTAAAATTTATTCAAATAGAAACAAGAAATTACGTCACTGACACGTAAATTGAGATATGAATATTCCTTATAATAAACACATTTACAAACATCAAATTTGTTAAATCTTATAACGATGAGATAAAGAAAATTATACTTTAAACTTAGCTGATATAGAGTTGATATTGATAATTAATTAGTTATAACGAGTTTAATAAAGGTGTGTAGAGATACAAAGTATTAACTGCGCACAATCCATGACGCTTGGACACACCCACCTTGTTGTGAAGGCAACTCTGATATAATGCGTGCCAGTAGAATATATTTCATACTAATGGTGTAGGAATTATTGTGCTTAGTACTAGATGACCTCGATTTAAAGTTTTGCTATCTATAAGAGTTCTAGGATCAAGAATAGTGCTTGCTTACTACCGACCAACACAATAACCAGCCTCTTACTTTGTTCAGGTAATTTTCACAGAAGCCTTCCATTTGATTTGCAATATTGTTAGTGAATAACGTTTTCAAACATGCAGACGGATTACCGTGGTTTTCTGTGACTAAAATCTCCTTAAAAATATTTTTTTATCTCTGTTTTGTCAAAGATAATGACAGAGATGACGCTATGTTTTATACATATATTTTGCCTTACGTTACTTAGCAAGTCTTACCGCTTTATTTCTTCCGCACGACTCCCTGTCGGTTGGATTTCCGTTTTATTTTTTTCCATTCCTACTACCGCTTATTGATAAAAACTTGAAACTTTATAAAGTTATGAAAAGATAACATAAATACTGACTTTATTTATAACCTTTTAGTTGCATACAGTTTAGAAGACAAGTTTCTTACGATATGTGATTTTGTGTAGTTACAAAATATCAAGTTATTTTAGTTACAGCAAAGACATTAAGAATGCATTTAGAAAAACGTCTTTAAAACTAGTTTGCTTTACAAAAGAAATGTGTAGTAAAACATGTGACTTTTAAATCAAAGCTTAATGTAACTTAACTTTATATTATTTAAACCTATAGAATCAATACAATCCACTCCTTTTGTGGTGTCTGAGTCAACAACTACAACTGGTTTATGGCCGTTATGCCTACGCGATGTTAACCAACCGAGTTGTACAGTCGACCTTTATCTTGACAAGACCATCAGAATACTGTCATCTTAAATTCGTCAGAGAAACAAGGAATGCGATCACGCCACTCTTTGCTTTATTCTCAATAATTTAAATAAAGTTATACGTCAGAATAGTTTAAATATTGAATATTTATTCAGTACAAAATCATATTCTAATATCAGATTTCAAATTCTTGGATAACTGATTATATTTTCATAAAATTCAATGTACCAATGTGTTTTCCGATTTACATATGTACATTTATCCGACGTTCTTACGGTGAAGGAAAACATCGTGATGCTGCACATATCTGAGAAGATATTCAAAGATATGTGTGAAGTCAACCTGCACTTGGCCATCGTATTTGACTATGGCCTAATCACCCTTAACTTAGGGTAGGCTCCGAGCACCTCGGTGGGGACGTATAGTGAGCTGATGATATATAAATTCAATGATGATTGAACAGATTACGTAATAAGACAAAGAAATTTTATGAAATCTGACAAAGTGGTAAGTAATTAATAAGACGAATATGTGTTGAAATGGATGTTCAATTTTGGACATAAAATATTATAATTTTATTGAAATAAGCAGTTAACGTAAAAATAAAGTAGTTACTACTAAGTATTAGATATCATAAGAATTTTTGTATTAAAATTCACAATTCATCGAAATTTAATTCATGTGAGTTTAACCTTTGTTATAATAATTTTGAAGGAAAAAGAGAAATAATATTATAAAAAAAAACATCTGATTCACTCTAAATATTAAATTGTAGTGCGTGGCTCGAGAGAAATCGGGATTTCTTCGAAACGTTGAACATTCGAGGTCAAATACTGCATACATCACTGTTATCGTACATAACAGGATTCTAAATTAAATGCCGTATTATTATGTGAGGAAATTAAAGTCACATACCACTTTGTATCGAAGATCAGAGCTGATATCACAATATTTATGGCTCAAAAGACTCCGTTTAAAATAATTAATTCATGTTGGTACACAAATTAATCATTTATAAATTTGAATTCTAATACCTACAAAAGCTTTTATTTCGTACTCAAATAATGTGTAGCTCGATAAGAGAGGCGCTGCTATCGGTTAATTCTGTCAGAACACATAAAACCTACATGGACATAGCCAATAGCATAAAATACAAAAAAAAAACATATGACAGCTACAGTACGAAAAGAATTCCGTGACACTTAATAAGAGGGCGTTAGTGTGCTGTCATAATTTAGTTTAGCTATTCCGCGTTTCGTCTGATGAGTGTGCGTCCCGGAGGCCTAATTTAGTCCTCTTGCCCTTCCCACCGTTTTTCTTATAAGGAAAGGATGGGAAGTGGAAGTGGACTCTCCTCCGTCGATCAAAGGTAGGCAACGCATATGTAATTGCATATGTCTATGGGCAATGAATCCTGAATGAGGAAAATTGTCGGAAAAAATAATGTCAATAATATATAGTTATAGATAGGGCAAAGACTGCAAAACTACTGTTTTTACCTTAACAATTATTATGGTAGAAACGTAAAAGTTACGAGAAAAGATGAATGAAATGTTCTAGTTAAAATACGCAGTAAATATGCGTTTGCTGTGACGTACATTTAAAGGAAGTTCTACTTGGAATACGTATAGGTGTATTGCGACATAAAGAGTTACATCTGTTAAATAACCTCATAAGAGATGTAACTATATTCGTCGCGTACATCGAGCAGAGCAAGATGTTTTCTTTATTTAATAAGGTGGCAAACGAGCAACCACCCAAATTGGTTGAAATATCAAGGCGACCGCTGCCTATAGACATCCGCAATTGCAGATGAGTTGCCTACCTTTAATCGCCAGAGGAGTGGACGCACAAAACGAGGTTATTTCTCTCTCCTACTCTTCCTACCTCCGCAAAATTTACTTTCCCATAATTTCTTATAAGATAAGGATGAGAACAGATGTTGCCTAGCGTCTACCACTGTTAAGAAATTTTAAATATCAAAGTCTAATAAATGATTGTCTACTCCTTTGACATATTGACATAAATATGTCTATCAGTAAGCTTAAAGCTAGCAGATGTAAACGGTGCCAAATTACTTATTACCATAACACAAGTCCATTGAGGTCACTATAAGTAAAAAATCCAGCGAAAGTTTAAGAATTGAGAGTTAGTTTCACTATCATATGACTTCTTGTGCTAATTCGAAGAACTTTAATAGTAGATAATATGATTGATAAAATATTGTTGAGTGACTAACGAGGAAATAATCATACTATACTAATTCATAGAATTGAGCTTTTAAAAGAGAATTTTGCGTTCCTACCTTGTTATATGTGTTAAGGAACTATGACACTCTCTTTAGAAGAACTGAAGTATATACCCTATTTCGCCCATACATTGTAGTCGTGTAGTAGTGTACATGATTGTTTGTATTGCTCCGAAACTACTAAACCGTTTCTAAAGATTCTTTTATTGTTGGGAAGCTAAACTATCGCGTGACACAGGCGTTCATTCGCCCAATTCCCTTAAAAACATGAACAAACTTATCCCTAGACGTAATCATCATCATCATAATCAGCCTAAATTTGTCTACTACTGGACGTAGGCCTCCCCCATCGATTGCCACAATGCCCAGTCCTGTGCCGTAATAATTAGTACCAAATACTAAGAGAGCCAGGATAACATAATGATCCAGCTTGGTATGAACTTTGTCTACTTGATATTTTATCAACAATATTCAATATAACTTCAGAAACCTGTTTACAATCACATAAAAAAGCAAATATTTTAATACGTAAATACATTGAGGCAGTCAAACATAGACGTCTGTCTCTACAAACAAGTTTTGTGTATCCGGAATCAATAGTTACGTTCTGCAATAACTGGCATACTAAATATATTACTTAGGACACTAGTATTTGAAATTTACGACCTAATAAAAATATTAACTCCGATGGTTAGACGGCGTAAATAAAGACGCAAAGTGGGCATAGCAAATTGGAAGTCCGTGGCCAGAGATGGACCGAGATGGAAAAAGTTGCTGGACCAAGCCAAGGCCCACAAAGGGCTTTAGAGCTAGAATAAGAAGATAAATATTAACTATAAATAATTAGTTGCATTTTATATTTAAATCTGTATGTTCCAAAAATATTGTGAAAATTAAACAGTTGTTTTTTTTTGTTAATTATTTATTTTCTTTTTTTTTTAATTAATACATATGTAGAATCAACATAAAGATTTTTGTTAAAACTTGATGTTATTAAAATTAAAAAACTCACTAAACCGGTTCGTGAATTTGCATATCCAAATATTAATATATCAATCAACATAGTAACTAGTTGTTGCTGAATTTGCGTTGAAATTTTATTAAAAACAATACGTAATAAATATCACTAAATTATCACTTAATTTTCTTATGGTTTTGTTTTTTTTGAGCTACATATCACCTTACCCTTAACTTAGGGTAGGCTCCGAGCCCCTCGGTGGGGAAAAGTTTGACACCACCTTGAAAAAAATACAATATTGAATAAAACTCCAAAAGTTAGTGCTCTACAAATTATTAATTTACCTTATTAAATAGGGAACTTTTTATGTATTTAACATAAAATAATTTAAAAACTAGTGGGCAGTGTATAGTGAGCCGGTGATGATGATGTTCCCCTAGTTATTATAATAAAATTTAATTAAACTTAAGAACAATCTCGAAGTAATTGCATTGGAAAATAGGCCTTAGATTAACCGGACTATATAAGCCAAGGTTCATTTAATTTATACGAAGCCTTAGCTATTGTTAGCCAATTAAACTAAATAAGTATGTCTTATTAAATCTGGGCCACGAGAGACTTTGTTTACTTGAAGACATCTTTACAAAAATTTCTTTGTCATTCTGAAAGACGGTTATATATTTAAAGTTAACAAAGGAATAAGGTTTATCGGTAAAATATCTAGATTTCTCAAGCATATGTTTATGCTTATTGTTAAAGATTTGATAAGTAATCTGATATGTATGAATAATGACATTCCAAAAAGCATGGAAAGGGAAGAGTTTTTGACAGAGAAGAATCGCCTCCTCCGTCGATAAAAGGTTAGCAACGCATCTGCAATTGCGTTTACGGATGTTAATTACTATTTCGGCGAATTCAGGTGGCCGCATGTTTATTTGCCAATTAAGACATAAAAAATAATAGCTTTAGATAAAGCTCAACAAAACTGTTAGATGGTAAGTAAATCTTTTTATTGATAGTTGGCTGTGGCGCCGTCGTATCAAGATTGGTAACATAATAAACAAGTCAAGAATAACTGCGCAAAAACTACATGTCCTTCAAATTACAAACGCAAAATTAAACCAACATCAAAAGTCAGAACACGGACATAATTACAATCAGTCGTCGTTTGTAAGAGCTCGAGAAAGTGGCGCCAACCAGTACCAATTGATAAAAACAAAAGGTGCAATCATATACCGCGATGTACATCGCTCGCTACACATTAGTTACCTTTTTGTTGTTACTAACATAACCTGTAATGTATGTTGCGATTTGTGACAAATCGTATATACAGTTGGGTCTAAGTTAGCGACGTGTTTTGCCAGTGAAATCGAGGCATGATACGCTTAATTTGACGACGAAATAACGGTTACTCCTAAACCGAGCTTTAATAAGCATATCCTTATAAAAACTAATATGTTTTATATATTTTCAAATGGAACATTCTTATCGATTTTATTTAAACTACTTACTGGATATTCCGTTGAATATCTTAATAGTATTTTAATAATTACCTGAAACAAAAATATAAAGTTTAATAAGTATACCTAATGTTTGAAATAAGGGGTGAAACTTTACCTTTTTTTTTTTTTCAGACGGGAATGCTTTATGCATACTCCGCGCCCCGGGGGGGACGCGGTAGTTATGTGGGATTCTCCTCCATAGCGGAGGCATACCCACTAAACCCCTCTGTTCCTCCAACGCATCGGGACGGGACCACGGGCACGCTTTCGCTCTCGTCCGCGGCCCCGTCTGCGCCAGCTGCCGAGGCAGCTCCCTCTCGGGGAAGGGTGAAACTTTACCTTACCGTAACTTAAGAATGCCAACTATTCCGCATTTGGAAAATAAAATCAAGGTCAAAGCTCTCAAAAATTTATTTTTCCCGTTTTTCGATGTAATGGCGTTATCAAATTATTGCCTTAAACCGAGTTGTAGATCATAAAATCACTTAAATAAAGATTTTTTTCTAAGCAAATAATTGTCACTTCAATATTAAATTTAACTGGGTTACGAACATGTATTCATTAAAACCAAAACATAGTAAATTGACATCAAATCGTAATCCGATTAGCGTCCAAATTTTAAAGTCACAAAAGGCAAAAGCATTTGGCATAACAGTAAAATTAAACGGAACTGTAAACTTTACTCAATTGAAACAATACGTTCTGTTGCAACAGGTGAGTATGTGGGGCACATCTTATCTTGAATAATTCACAAAGCAATACATGCTTTAATGCTATTGCATTAAGATCTACTTTGATGACAAAGATTTCATTGTTATTAGAGTTTATACAGAATGAGGTAACTATTGAGAATAAATACGATTATACTTAATTAACCTTTAACAATATGAATGTACCCAACGGTTAAGACCAGTCTTTCCCAAAGTTGGCGATAACGCTGCAGGTCTCAAGTTGCGGTTTAGAATTCTCCGTTAATATACATATATAGGTCACATTAATTAATTAATATATTTTAAAGTTATAGTGCTTTTTAAATATGTGAAAATATGGGGGCGCTAAAAAAATATTTATTCTCAAAGTGGGCAGTAGACAAAATAAGTTTGGGAACCACTGGTTAAGACGATGATGAAGTGTTTACAGATGCTTAGACAATAAAAGCGCAGACTTAATGATTTTGTTGTCACATATACGAATTGTCTGTAACAGTGTTTTCCAAAGTGGTTCAGCTAGACCGCCTGGGGCTCACAATAGAGTTGGCGAAATAAGGCTAAGAGTAACACAAGTTGAAGCATCATAACGTTATATCCACACCAGTAAAGTTTGAGAATCTATGTTCTACAAATACAAGTATTTGACATGTCTCGTGATTAAACAATTAACTAATAGATGTTATACGTAGCTGATAACATTAGTCGTAGTAATAGGTTGCGTCATTAACAGGTGCATCGTATCCAGCACTGTCACGTACTCTTGATTATAATCTATACCGTTGCAATTAACTACCATTATGTTACTAGCTTTAGGTCGAAACTCGGAATTTAAAAAAAACTTAATAGACTATGTGTTCTTCTGGATTATCATTGCCAATTTTGGGCGAGATCCATGCCGTTCTGTAGGAACCTTCTAACAAACATCTATCCATCCAAACCTTTGCATTTATAATATTATTATAGTAAAAAGTTTTTTTTTTATATTATAATGTGGAAAACGAACGAGCGGCCATGTGAAATTGCTGAAATAGCGTTGTGACTGTTGCCCATAGACATATGCGTTGTATACCTTTAATCGACGGAGTAGAGGATGCACAGAAAGAAGTTACATAGTTACTATATTTTTTCCCTGTCTCTATATTTAATTTCTTTCCATATCTTTTAGTTCATACCAATCTGTTTAGCTTAGCTTTACGATTGTGGAAATTATAAAAACTAAAATTACCAAACTTCTTGTCCGCTAGAATTCGTTAAACATACAGAAGTTTAGTTTCGGTATGATGGTACTTACTATTTTAAAAGGAATGTAAGATAAGAGAATATTACCGAAGTTATTTACAAAGGCCTAGATAAAATGTAGTCACAACTTTTGTCAAACGTCTTCTTGTTAGTCTTGCATCAATAGACATTTTGCAAAGTAGAACAAATCCGTGATACTCATCCAAAGCGGTTGTTACAAGGTTACCTTTCAATTCCATTAGTTGATAAATTAATGATAGATGTTTAGTATGGTTAATACCACACTTTGAATATTATCAGTTTAACTTCGATATAGTTAAAATAAAATTATTCCATCACAAGCAAGACATACTTTGGATACTTTTTAGCTTTATACCGAAACTGATACGTCGGTTTCTGGGACTGAATTCGCTGTATAAAACATATCGTCGTCCCACTCATTATCTTTAACAAAACAGAGATAACAATATGTTTTATAATTGTGTTTTGTTCTTGAAACCCAGCATAAGTAAACGAAGTTTCTCACGAAGAGAACAACCTTTCTTATGTTACGTATAATCTTCTATTTCAATACAAAGTAAAAAAAAAGATTAACCTGACTTATTTTGTGTCTCATCATCATCAGCTCACCATACGACCCCACTGAGGGACTCGGAGCATACCCTAAGTTAGGGGTGACTAGGCCAAAGTCAACAACGCTGGCCAAGTGCGGGTTGGTTGACTTTTCATTTCTTCTCAGATATGTGCAGGTTGCATCACGTTCCTTCACCGTAAGAACGTCAGATAAATGTACATATGTAAATCGGAAATTGAAAAACACATTGGTACACAGCGGGATTCGAACCTAGGACCTGCAGATTGCAAGTGCTTTACCTCTGAGCCACCGAGGCTCATTTCATAACCAGATATAAATAATTATTCGACAAATACTTGGTATGTAAGTAATTTGAGTACATTTCCGTATTATTGAAATGGTGCTTTACCTATTATCGCAGACCAATTGAAAACTAATCGAAAATGCATCTATTGTCCAACTAAGGGACAGACAATTCCAGTCCTTATATGCAGATGTATGCCTATATTAATATATCCGGGGACCATAAATATATTGTTTATGTATAAGACGAAGGTTTTTACATAATTAGTAACATCGATTATATAATGTAAATGAACTTAACCTTTTTTTTTTCAGAGAGGAATGCTTTATGCATACTCCGCGCCCCGGGGGGGGGGGCGCGGTAGTTATGTGGGATTCTCCTCCATAGCGGAGGCATACCCACTAAACCTCTCTGTTCCTCCAACGCATCGGGACGGGACCACGGGCACGCTTTCGCTCTCGTCCGCGGCCCAACATGAACTTAACCTGAATACGAGTCCTTTAGTACCATGATCAGAATTTAAAAAATTCTCACCTACAATAGCAATATGTTTCGTAATGTTTACGTAAGTAAATGCTAATCACAAAGGTTTTTTTCTTTTTCTTTGAACGTTATGTATAATTTATTACTTATTAGAAAAAATATAATTTATAAATCTTCTAGAACAATGTTACGTGTATATCGTAGTGATTGGATATTCCAAACATATCTACTAACATAGTTTGTCGTACCAATAAGATAATTTAAAAACAAAATTTGATATTGCATGATTTCTCAATTTTAGGATTGTAACCGAGACGTTTTGTAATTGAAAAAATCTTTCTAATAATTAAGCCTCTTATTTAACGAAATCTTTGTATGAAACATATAGTCATCCCTTTTTTTCATTATTGACAAAACAGAGATAACAATATGTTTTAAACGGGGAATTCGGTCTCAGAAACCCACGGTAACTCATCTTGAACATAAGTAAATTAGCCGTGAAACATTAATAATCACATGATTTTAACCGTGGGTTTTACAACCTAAAGTCTTGTACAAAAACGTATCGTCATCTCTTTCATTCTCTTTGAAAAACCTGAGACAAAAATATGTCTGTGCAAATGTTAACAGTGGAAGCTTACACTAATACATTTGACTGGTTGTTATTCAGGTTTTAAAATTACATAATAACAAATGACACATGGTTATTATTATATTGTGAATATTATCTTCTCGATTCATCATCGATTTTACTGGAAACTTCGTTCACTTGCGAAAGATTGACCGTGGGCTTATAATGTATGCATTTATTTCAATTGGTGTTACCCATTAAATCTGATCGAAAGTCTTGCTTATTGGTCACATCCGTCAATTATATAATACATAACAATCTGTAGAACAATACAGAGGAAGAGAGAAAAATATCTAGATGTAACGCATGTTGGGACAGAGGTAGTGAACCAATGGCACTCGATACAATATTTTGGACACGTAACAATATTCATTATGCACCACGAAAAAGTGAATTAGGCATTAAATGATAAGCAAACACTAATGATGAAATAATAATCAAAAAGATAATATTTTATGATGGCTTGTTTATGACCTCATTGACAATTCTTGAGAAAAATGGCATGTTGATACTTAAAGGTTCACAACCCCTGTCCTAAGTATTCTATTAGTAATAAAGGAAACTGTTTATTCAGATTTTCTTTATAACAAGTTTTAGTATATCATTGCTAATTTACTTATATAAAAACGGCTAAAACATTCACGTACATTCGGACCGGTGGCGGCACCGACTAGTTTAGAGCCCATCGGCGGCCCTTCGTCAGGGTGGGTGGGACTGGTATTGTTTCGCGGACGCGTCAATCGCTCACTGATATTTTGGAAGAATAAATTTCTTTGATATAGTCCCCCAAGGTTCACAGTTTCTTTTACTTTGAATCGTGTAAAAACATTTAGTAAATCGTGTAATATACAAAGTGGACATGTATACATTTCTTGCTTCATTTATTAATTGAAATCATCCAGAAATAGAACTGAGAAAGCTTACAAGCAATAACGACTAACAACTATTACACTGAGTAATGTTTATTGAAGAATTGCTTTTCAACTTTGCAAATTGCCGTCCAGTCGAGTTTTTGTCGACGTCACATTATCAACATTGTAAACTCTGTTTTATTTGAAAGGATTAGAGTACAAATTACATTGTACATGAAAGGAGAAATGTGTACGTGGTTAAGCTCGAGCACCGTTAGCTCCGGACTCGTTGGCTATTTTTGGACCTCAGAATAAGTTGCGAGGCTGGTCCGTGAGCAGCGCGGACCCCTCGCTCGGACCCCACGCTATCCAATTTTAGACGTAGAATGTTTTAGCTCGATCTTGTTCGAACGCATCAAGATTCTTAAACGAGTCGGGGAATTTAAATTCGGTTGGTTGCATTGATTTGATGTGTTGGATTCCTTTGTTTAATAAACATTGTTTTTTATCAATGTCTGTACAATGTGACCTTTGTTGTTTTGATGAATATTGAAAATCTGTATAAGATATGAGTGTGAAATGACGTTTGTATAAAAAATTGCTTTACCCTTTTATGATGATTAGGTTATAATTTAAACACAAATAAAATAGAGATGACTAATAAAAAAGTTGGTATCTGTCTATATCAAGTTCTTTACATGTTTAATGTGAGAATCAGTAGATTATTTTTAACTAGAATTTCATTACGCAAAAGTTTGTTATAGAACACAATATATATGAGTAGTATTAACTTTCCTGTGGTTGTTATCCTGTTTCTTGAAAACAAACGAATACTCGAGTCTAAACAAATGTATTTCAATAGTCATTCAATTGCAGATATCCATACAATACATATGAGGAAATATTGTTAACTAAACGTCATAAGAACTCCAACAATATTTGCTAAATAAACTGTAAAAAATGACGTCAGTATTACCCAGAAGGACTAGCTAATAGAGGTTATTTCCAATTACTTTATTATCGATTCAAATTTAGTTTGAGATACAAGGCATCATGGAAATGCCAGCACATAGAATATTTGATCCTTTCCTTTGGGTACGAAAATGTACAATCAGAGAATCTGTAGGCGTTCCACATTAAAAACTATGGTCGTTTGATTGTTTTGTAAAATTTTAAATGTATCTGTACGAAAACTGTCTGTGGTACATAACTAGTTGCTTTTTGTTATTACTCCGTCGTTTGTGCAACTCATTACTAACTAATTGGTTATTTTTAAGAGGCGGTGTTTATCTCGTTATTTTCCGTTAGTGAGTTCGCTGCGGATTTCCGCGACTGTACTTTTTTACAGTATTTCTTCACTTTGGCTTACAATAAAAAACAAGTACTTATAAAAAACGTAACGTTTCAATAGCGAATAAATTACTTTAATTATTGTCATATGACATAATCCAGTATTCGTGGGCGTGAAAATGTAGGAGTACGGTCTTACCTTAGTTTTGAATAACGATAATATTTAAATTAAGTACAGTGGGCAAAAAAACGTTACAAGCTGACGGGCCCGCTCGCTCGAATAGCCAGACGACCTTGCCGAAACATCGGGCGTTGAGATGGCGACACGACTTTTAATATACATATGTACATACATGTGTACATAATCTACATATTTATTGCAGGTTATTCGAAATGTCTTTTTGAATGTCAGCCTTAATTATTTTTGTGATTGTTTTCCGGAACAATTTTTGCTAAAAAGACAATCTTAGCGAGGTATTAAGATATGGATAGATAAATTTCTTCTTTTGTTGGCATCGTCTACTGAAGGTGGCGATCATCATAACAACCTCAACTTTGAACCCAGTTGAAAAACCGATGGACTGCGGCTCTAATAGATGAAATAGCGCCATCTATTGTCTATTGTTTTAAACAAAGATTTTTAAAAATTTTACAACTTGTCGTTGACATGGGTGTGTTTGCAAAATTAGAGTACTACCATATTATCCTTATCTTAAAGTCAATAAACTTAAAAAAATATTTAAAAATCTAACAGCATTTTCTATCTCAAATACTTTAACTGCTCTCAACATTAATTCGACAAAGAAACATTTTAATCGATGTCAACCTGTAATATGTTTAGATGCCACGGTCCGGTCGGGCGAACACCGCGGGGTTTAGTGGGTAGTCCGGCCTTAACCTGTATGTATTTGGCGACCTCACACGGGGTGACACAGTCAAGGTGTCATAATTAACACTATCCATCATTTTAATGTCTACAATGTTAATATGCATTATACAAAATGTCAAGGACATAAACGTTGATTTTTATCAATAGAAACAAGTTTAAAATTTGACTATTTATTTTGCAACAAGTCTACATATCGTGTTCATTGTAATCGTCGTAAAAGTTAATCCTAGTTAACCGTTAAGGTTTACATTTTATAAACTCACTAGCTATCGCCCGCGACACTGTCCGCGCGGGATTAAAAATTAGATAGTAGCCAGTGGGCATATAAAACTTCATAAAAATCGGTCAAACCGTTTCCGAGGAATATGGAAGCTAATATTGTAACACGTCGAATAAGTTAATTGAACGGCGTATTTATGTAAACAAGAGAATGTTAAATCTAATGACGAACGTCTTTTGTTATACATTTTTAAGATACTGTGATAAGATATTGTATAATATAATATGAACATATTTTGTCATTAACGAGTGCATGAAATCTACAGTTTGTCTATGATTTAAAATATTTGAGATTCTACTAAGTTACGAGGGTTGTAAAATATGTTATTTTCTAGACCATCATTACAAACTATTATATATTTATGCAACTATATAACTACAGAGTAAACACAGACTTATTTAATTTGCATCAATATTTATCTAATATTTGAGTTTAAATTGCGTAAAAATGTAAACTGTATATCATTATAAGGTCAAGCACCAAGCACGCTACACGCATAGTATCACGTAGACCAGTGAACGCGCAAGACATCGCTAATTAACATAATATAGTGAAATAAAATAAATAATTTTAGCAAAATAAACACGCATTCATTCACTTACCGCACCGTCCCGCCCTGCTGTGGTTATAAAATTCAGTCTGTTACCCTTTTTATTGGTTTAAAATTATCAAGTCCCGAATCCTCAATTTGAACGATGACCTTGAAAATTTTACTCATTACATATTTATGTATAACTTCACTCGATAAATTATGTTGTTTATTATTCTCGGTAATTACCCACAAAGATAACGAGGCGATATATTTTTATGCAATGTTGAAAAGCTTTTAACGCGACCAAAGTATTTAACCCCATTCCAGAATTTTCTTGCAACATGGCGATGTCGAATGAGCTGTCTTATTAATTTTTTGTATTTTAGTTATTAATAATAACATTATTAATAAGAAAATTGTTTTCTTACCAAGGGTTTCTGAGACCAAAATCTTAGTAAAATATATCGTCATCCCAAACGTTTGACAAATCAGAGATAACAATGTTTTAAATGGGAATTATAATATCACAAAAACCCCCGATTTATCAGTTGAGTCACGTGTTTCGACGCCATATAGGTACAAATTACAGCGTCTAATGATTATCGAGGCTTTTGTACTGGACGCAGAAAAAAGATCAAACTACGAAACATCAGACAGACGCGGGTTTTCTCGCTCTAGTTAGCTAACCTTGATCTATAGGAGGCACCCTAATCAGCTTAACTAGTCAAGAATTATGTTTTCTATATTTATATTTATCAATTCGTATTATTTAATATTACTAAATCATCCACGGTTGCTTCTTTCTGCACAACAAGAAGTCTTAATTTAGAAAGTAAACTGTATTTATGTTATGATATTGTTTTCAAAGGTATGCAGTGGAGAAAGTCGTACGAGCAATACTTCCCCTTTCACTGTTATGTTTCAATCCGATTATGGCTATCCAATTGTGAGTTAATTTATACGAAGGGATATCAAAGCGATGTCGATAACATTTAGTACTCTTAGTGAGCAAATGTAAGAAACATTCTTCAGCCAAAAATACAAAAAACTTACGTCCACTCGGAATTAAAAAATAATAAATAGTCTATGTGTTCTTCCAGACTATGTTCTACATCTATGCCAAATTTCAATTAGATGTAGCCATTCTGGAAATACCTTCTAACAAATATCCATACATCCAAATATTAGCATTTACATTAGTAAGATGTATATAAGTTAGCCGATAGATGGCACTGGAGATGAAACATAGTTTTTACTGCTTATTTTCTTTTTATTTTAACGTATTATATTAATATCTAGGTTAAAGAAATCCAAACAAATTTTGTAATCATCATCAGCTCACTATACGTCCCCACCAAGGGGCTCGGAGCCTACCCTACGTTAAGGTTGATAAGGCCATTGTCTATCACGCTGGCCAAGTGCGGGTTGGTTTCACACATATCTTTGAATTTCTTCACCGTAAGAACGTCGGATAAATGTAAATATGTAAATCGGAAATCGAAAAACACATTGGTACATGGCGGGATTCGAACCTGCAGACTGCAAGTCAAGTGCTTGACCACTGAGCCACCGACGCGAATTTTGTAATGCTCCTTAGAAAAAAAAATGAGGTAAAAATGCTACACTAAATAACATAAATAATTTCGTTCCTTGAAACCCGGATGAAATTCAGGTCGCAAATGTAAACGTCACTTATTATCATACGTCTGCGAATTATTTGAACCAACACATTATGCATACTTGTAAAAAAAAACGCAATAAACCTTCAACATTCACAACATTTTATTTTTATTATCTATAACATTGAAAACCTATTTACTGCTCATTAAATAGATAAAAAAGCAATTGGGAATTTCAAAAAAACATTGTGACGTGAAACAAACATAATTTTCACATTCATTAAAAATGTCACGAACAAATTACGTTTCTGATTAACAGAAGTTGTTCAATATTTGAAGTACTTCTTAAATCTATGATATTAAATAAAATATTAAAAACGAATAATTTACTAAAATATATTATTAAAAGGCCTATAGGCAAGGTTCCCAAGATACTGGCAGCGTTCCCTCTTTGGATAGCTAAACTAATTCTTTGTCCGATGTAGCTGCCAGCTCTTCGGTCCCCTGTGATGTCAATAAATTTTTTGGAAATGTCCTTAAAAAGCCTAAATAAAGTAAACAAAAGTAAATAAAGTCTGATACATTTTGATTTTTTAAATGTCGTTTTCCATTACCAAAGACATGTAATGACAATCTGTTTTTGTGTTTTGATAGTGGTAATATGTGATAGATCGTACGTAATCAGTTACACGGAATAAAACACCCTGTATATGGTTTCTTTGCTGGTACTTGAATACATACAATTATGTAGACAAAAAATGGCTCGAGCGAAGATGTAAATATGTTCGATAATAGCCGATACAACAACCGGTTTATTCAAATCGTCTTTTTATGTAGCGAAGTTTTACACAAGTTTTATTTGTGTTATAACCGTTGGTTTCTGAGACCATCCGTTTAAATATATATTGTTATCTCTGTTTTGGAGGAATGACGTAAAGTTTTATGCAGAGATTTAAATCACAGAAACCCATGGTAAGCGAATATTAACGCCATAACAGTGAGATTTCGCTCGCGAGTAATTTATTGGTTTAATTCAAATACAGGATATTTGAATATCTATATAAACAAAAGAAAGTCGTGTTAGTTACACTATTTATAACTCAAGAACGTCTACACCGATATGGCTGTAAATTGGTGAGGAGGTAGCTTAGAGCCAGGAGACGGACATAGGATACTATTTATTCATTTTTTTCGAATTTATGCCTTGAACAGCTGCATTTTATTTAACTTACTAATATTATAAATGCAAATGTTCAGATAGATGTGATGTGTGTGGATGGATGTGTAGGTTACACTAATTAAGTTTTTTTTATATATTCACGCGGACGGAGTCGCGGGCGACAGCTAGTGTTACATAAATAAACCGGATACTTAACATACGTAATTCATACGCGTAAGTTTCTAGAAAAATATATTTATAACAGGATCTGAGGTTTTTAAATAGTAAAACCGTAATATTATTATAATTATACTAATAATTTAAATATGATCATAGATAATCTATCGTTATTACCAAATAATTAATGCACATCTGTTAACACAATTGTGTTGCTTGTCATGTATGTATTTCTATGTTTTGCATGTATGGGATCGTTGCACGAGCCATGGGGCCGCGACCCGTAGATAAAGTGAATAATTTGAATTCTTATCTGCGATATTTAAATAAAGGTGAGTCTATTTTTAATTTATCTGTATTATGTTTATTTTATGATAAAATTGTATATGTTAAAAACTGATTGCAGTTATAAATGTTTACGATTTAAGGAGAGACAAATTATGAAAACAACGCGACTGATAAATGTTTTCGCACTAACAGTGCTAACTAAGGTAAGCCCTTAATGACTAAGATAACTCAATGACTAATAGTGAGTCGTAATTCTAATAAATTGTAGTCGCTGTGTGTCATACGAACACTAGTAGGAGCATGTCTTTTAATAAGGTGGAAAACGAGCGAGCGGCCACCTGTAATCGCTGATATAGCGAAGTGACCGTTGCCCATAGACATACGCAATTGCATATGCGTTGCCTACCTTTCATCGACGGAGGAGAGGATGCACAGAAAGAAAATATTTTCCCTTCCATGCATCCTCTCATCCGGAAAGTCCACTACCACTTCCCATTCTTTCCTTATAAGAAAAAGGGTGGAAGGGAAGAGGACCAAACTAGGCCTCCGAGACGCACCTTCATCAGACGAAACGCGGACTTATCCCTCAGACATGATAACCAATTATATTTATGACTGAATCTCTTGCTTCAGATTAGAATACGAAATTACAAAAATGTTAATTACGAATATCAAAATTAGTAACAATAGAAATTATTTACTTAAAGCAAGAAGACACAAGGAAGTTAAGACAAACGATTCTTAAAAACCATCTCCCACAATCGCTATTATAGTTCCGCAAAACTATTAGAAAAACGTCATGAGAAAATAATTAGAAATAACATCTGTATGGAAAAAGCTGTAAGAACATGGCAAACAGGGAAAGTGACACTTTGGAATCTTGCATTTTTCTTCTTTATGTATCAAAATAGTAAATCTTACTAATGTTATAAATACGAATGTTTGGATGTATGGATTATTAGAAGATATCTCCAGAACGGCTGCATGGATCTCGCTAAAATTTGGCATAGATACACAAGCTCTGAATTAAGTTCTTTAACGCGGACAGAGTCGCGGGCGACAGCTAGTCGGACAATCAAGTACATAGTCTGGCTATCATTGCGGGAAGCCACGCATCAACGCACTATGGCTTCGCTGACAAGAACGAATGAACGACGAGTTATACTTGATAACGCGTTATTACCACCAATCCAATTACACGGTTATGTGAATCCACTAATGGGATTGGTGTTTTTTACCTGACAGGAATAATGAGCGCCATCTATTGTTAGACTCGAGGTTTCATCGACATTGTGCAACGCGATATGTTTATTTTTGTGGTTATTTTTTAAGAAATTAATTCAACGCGCATTTCTACGTTTATATTGGCGCAAGCCGCAGTACCTACTTGTAATCGGTATTCAGTAAAGTCCTTACAATTAAGTGTTATTTAATCTAAGGATAACTAATAATAGATTGGTCAAGGTAACCGACAAATATAGATTTATATTACATACAAATATTTCTAGGGCAAACATATTCAATACATATATGGGGTTTCTTCTTAATAACATCAATAATAAAATCACACTGGCCATATGTTCAACGTTATCATAGTATGGACATACCCATAATGAGCCTTATCCTCATTATTCTCTGTTTGAACTACGAAAAGGACTTTTTGCAAGCCATTTTTTAATTTTAAAGGGAATTTTATTTCAAATTCTTTGTATGTATTCTTTTTCCTCGGAGGAGCGTCGGTGGCAAAGTCAGGTGGTGTGGTCAAGCACTTGACTTGCATTCTACAGGTCCTGGGTTCGAATCCCGCCATGTACCAATGTGTTTTTCGATTTCCGATTTACATATGTACATTTATCCGACGTTCTTACGGTGAAGGAAAACATCGTGATGCAACCTGCACATATCTGAGAAGAAATTCAAAGATATGTGTGAAGTCAACCAACCCGCACTTGGCCGGCGTGGTTGACTATGGCCTAATCACCCTTAACTTAGGGAAGACTCCGAGCCCCTCGGTGGGGACGTATAGTGAGCTGATGATATATATTCTTTTTCCTCTTATGAGTAAGGTAAATATGGATTATATATTTTTATATAATTAATTGAAGGCGATTAGTAGACAATAATCACAAAAACAGGTAAAACAAGACTACTGTGAACTATTATAGTGTAACATAATAAAATTATCGCATCATAATTTTATTACTCATAAACATAACATGAATTATTATGTTTATGTCAATGTGTGTTATTTATTAATTATTAAATAATAATTGTATATAATAATAAACATTCATAACCCGCAGTTAGGTAAGTATTGGATTTTTTTTAATAAAAAAAATGTGCGCTTAATCACAATTGCACCTATTTCTAATAAATCGTTAATTGCTGTAAATAAATCTACACTAAAGGGTAATCATTAGCTAAGGATACTTAACGAATTTAAGTGCGGTTTTGCAAAAGTACAAGAGTTACTACAGACAAAAGCGATGAGTAATTTTAAAACAATGATATTGGTTATTTTATACGACACTTTATTTTGATATAAAGTGATTGTTGACTCCCTTTAAAAGTGCTTCCTTGTAATAATTTGGTTTTATGATTGCCATATTTAGAGATGCATAAAATTAAAATAATTTAAATTTTACAATAAATAATTTACTATTTATAAAGTAATAGCTGTCGCCCGCGACTCTGTCCGCGTGGGATGAAAAATACTTAGTTCGTTTTTTTATAAAAGGGAAGGTTTACCTTCCCTAGACCTCCACGAATATTTCAAGACCAAGATAAGATAAATCCGTTCAGCCGTTCTCGATTTTAAGCGAGACTAACGAACAGCTATTGATTTTTTTTATTTATATTTTTTTTTTTTTTTTTTTACGCTCGTGGTCATCATCAATATATTAGGTTTTTAATATATTGTGAGCAGGAAATTGGTAAATGTTAAAAATAAATTTGAATAGGTTAACAAGTCTTGTTAATTATTAAGTCGAAAGTAACAGGTTTTCTTTTATCAATTTTAGTGAATTTATGTTTACTAGCGGTCGCCCGCGACTTCTTTGGTGCACAAAAAAGTAACCAGTAATCCGCGTTTATCAGCCACCTTGTCGTCAAAGTTCCTTTAAAATCGGTCTAATCGTTTCGGTGATTACTCAGAACAAAGGCGGTCTTACAGACAAACATTTTAGAAAATTGTTTTTCGTTATCAGCAAACGTAAATACAAAATATGATTTTTTTTCAATATACTGTGATTCCATTTCTTTTCTGTTTGGTTCTGTACATGAGATTTTTATTTTTAAAACTTAAAAAAAAAATTAATTCGTAAAGAAGAAAAATTACTTACTTTATCACAACAATATTACATTTTCTTTCAAATTACAACCCTCCTAATTTAACGCAGTATTTTATCAAGCACAAGTTCAGTGCCTCATATCGGTTTATTTCAGAAGTCAATGACCCTTAGACAAAGACTTAACTATATTCCATTTGGGTTCCCAAGCGAAGCAATAGACAATATCTAAAAAAAAAATGTTTTAACGTTCGATAGATTTCGTATAAATTAATTGTGAATGCATAATAGTATAGAGAGCGTCGGTGGCTCAGAAATCAAGCACTTGACTTGTAATTTACAGGTCCTGGGTTCGAATCCCGCCATGTACCAATGTGTTTTTCGATTTACGATTTACATATATAAATTTATCCGACGTTCTTACGGTGAAGGAAATCATCGTGATGCTGCACATATCTGAGAAGAAATTCAAAAATATGTGTGAAGTCAACCAACCCGCACTTGGCCAGCGTGGTTGACTTTGGCCTAGTGATCTCTAACTTAGGGTGGGCTCCGAACTCCTCGGTGGGGACGTCTAGTGAGCTGACGATGATGATGATGCATAGTGTAGAGTTCATTTGTATAATAAAAAAACTTTTGCTACGACCATGTTATTGGATTTAGGGTAGTCAAACATATAAATGAATACCTAGACATAGACTTAAAAATAGTACCTATTTTTAATGCAACACAACGTTGTATATCTAGCGCAAAACTTCGTAAATAAAACCGCAATGCTGTTATTTGCCTATTCACCACGGTTAGTTCATTCTTTATGAGATTTTAATGGCATTTCCTGGTCACTACAAAAGCTTACTATAAACAAGTTAAGTATGCAACTAACAGATTGTAAGAAGTAGTAATTAGGGGCAGTTGTGTTAAATGAGAACATATTGGAAGAATAATCGAGAAGCAGAAACTACTATAAGGAAATACAAGAACGTCGCCAACTTATATTTTATTCTAGATCTAGGCAGGTATTAAATTTTCTGTATTAGTCCTACTTTTTCTCTTCTACTTTATGTTTGTACATACTTCTGTTTCTTGACATAAAACTTATTGGTGTGTAGTCAGAATAAATATGACCTAGTTTTACACCGGTAGTTACCTACTGTTGACTGTGTAAACTATATTTTTATCGTTACACTACTTTGTTTTAGCTTATGAATGTTGGTAAGATTAGAAATGTGTATCGTACGTCGTATTATCTTATTCTATATATGTAAAAATTAATTGCTGTTCGTTTGTCACGCTAAAACTCGAGAACGGCTGAACGGATTTATCTTATCTTGGTCTTGAAATGTTTGTGGAGGTTTAGAGAAGGTTTAAAATTGGAGAAAAATTCGAATAATTGCCGGGAAAACCCCAAAGAAAGTCTTTTTTTTCCATATAAACAGGTGAATGAATCTCGCTGATGCTTGGCATAGATGTAGAACATAGTCTGGAAAAACACATAGGCTAATAATTATTTTTTTAATTACGCGCGGACGGAGTTCCGGGCGACAGCTAGTATGAAATATATTTATATTATTACAGGAAAAAAAGCAAAAGATATAATATTAATAAGGGTTTTTGTAGCATAGCATAAGACACACCAAGCACACGAGATTCGATTTATTGGCTTCTCTTAAAGAAAGAGTTAATAAATTAAATTAAAAAAGATTTAATGCGAAATCGATAATGTGAAGGTTTTCTTTTGTTTTTTTTTTAAATTTATTAACAAGTCATAAACATGGCTTCTTAGAGAACCCAGCCATAACTTCATGTATTACATTCCAGATATTTCTGATTTAAAATCAAGTAAACTAGTTCAAACTAGTCGCAGGCAGTACCTAAACCAACAGACCTTATTATCAATAAGGCTTCGTAATACAACATTTTTATCTCCTATCAAAGTCGTTGCCGTAAAGGAACACATCATGAGGCATCCTGCACATATCTGCGAAGAAATTCAATGATATATGTGTGATGTCAACTCGCACCAGGCTGGCGTGGTTGACTATGACCTAGGGTTAACTTAGGCTCCGAGCCTTTCGGTGTAGTGAGCTCATGATGAAAGTCACTAAAAAATTATATACTGACAATCACATGAATTATTTACTTTTACCTGGAAATTATTATACCAAATTATTTGTTGAAATGAATAAAACCATCGTGTACCGTTAACCGTAAACGAAATGTGAATTAAAAACAATAATCGATTTTATACGGCACATGACTCATCTGTGCACGAGCGAGAAATCGATTAACAGAATCGATTAATCGAAGCGAAAAAGTATAACGATAAAGGATATTTGAATTACTCATTATTTTTGAATAACTTCAATTAGTTCACAATTTACTTACAACGAATTCTTAATAAAAATTTGGCAAACTTTCAAAGGATATAACAAGTTGCAACATGAATGTAAAGCAGTCTGCTGTTAACTGACGCAGGAGATGACAAACAGGAAAAGATTTTCCTTCCTTGTCATCCTTTCCTGTCCTTTTCCTTTCCTGGTCATCGTCATGTCACATCCAATTTTTTGTCCCACACTTAACTTATCAAAAAATGATGGAAAGGGTAGATCGCTAAAATTGGACCTATCCTTTATAAATTTCAAGAATTCGTAAGAAAATTCACCTTACAGAACTATTTATATTCTGAATACTCAGTCGAAGTCTGTGTCTTAGGTGATAAAGATTGTATAACAATAGTAATAATTGTTACCTTTCCCAATGATGCATAGTAAATACGTTATGTCAGATAATACTTTACCTTGTCACGGTTTGTTGACACCACTGAGAAACTATAACACGTGGTGAATGAAGTTAGGTTATCAAATGATATATTATGTCATTAGTTAATACTTTTAACGATTCACCGTTGGTTTCTGAGAACAGAATGCCCGTTTAAAACATTATTTTCTCTGTTTTGTCAAAGACAATGACAGGGATAACTATATGTTATACAGAGATTCTAGTCTTAGAATCCAACGATACTTAATCGTTTTAAAAATGGTAACAAAGATAGTATTGTTATAACTAGCAAAAACCAGTTAAAATGTATGAATTCATCGAGAAAAGCTCCAAAATAATGGGCCTAAAATTAGCAACATTTTACACAATTTTTGATGGGGAAAGTAATTGCACAATACGAATTGCTTAGAAAGAACACATTGGCAATAACGCATGAAATCCTAACACCCTTATCTTGTACAAGTTGCGTGATTCACATCATGAAGCAACTGTCAGCACTGTTTGTCTATCCCAAGTTGCCGCAACTGTTACAAAACACAGTTTTATCTACGTGACTCGCACTAAAACTATCACTTTATTTATTACCGCATAGATGGCGCCCGCGACTCCGTCCGTCAGAATAAAAAAAGGGTTAGTTGCTTATGTTTTCTTCCAGACTATATTCTACATATTCTACATGAGCGTCGGTGGCTCAGGGAGCGTCGGTGGCTCAGGGGTTAAAGCACTTGACTTGTGCTGGTCCTGGGTTTATCCAACAGTCTTACGGTGAAGGAAAACATAGTGATGAAATCTGCACATATCTGCGAAGAAATATGTGTGAAGTCCACCAACCCGCACTTGGTCAGCGTGGTTGACTATGGCCTAATCACTCCTAACTTAGGGTAGGCTCCGAGCCCCTCGGTGGGGACGTAACTGATGATATTCTACATGTATGTCAAATTTCAACAATTTCGTTTAACCGTTCTGGAGATACCTTCCTACAAACATCCATCCATCTAGAGATTAGGATTCATAATACTAGCTTTTGATCTGAGTCTACTGACATTTAACGTACTATTTATCAAAGGTAAATGACAATCACTTAATACATCGAAGGTTTATGTTTACCTAGAATAATAACTAATTACATAGATGTTAGATATTTAGGACATTGTCAAAGATATTGCTTAAGTTACAAATGTTTGCTATATAACAGATTAATTTTCAAGGCTATTTCTAAACTATGGTTGGTTACTAAACTTTGGTTCCTAAGCAACGGGGATCCATCCTTTGTGGTTGATTTTTAGGGTACCGTAACTCATAGAAAAAAACGAATTATAAGATCACTTTTTTTATAAGAGAAGGGGGCAAACGTGCGCCGAGAACACCGTGGTTATCAACCTCACACATGGATATGCAACACCAGAGGAACTGCAAATGCGTTGCCGGCCTTTAAGGAAATGGTATGCTGGCTTCTTGAAGGTCCCTAAGTGGTATTGGTTTGCTGTCCGTCAGTATGTCTGTCAAGACCCTTTTTTGTTATGGCAAGAAAAACTTAGTTTACATTATGACGTTTGGATAATATCCTGCTAAAAAGTTATTGACCCGCTTACAACTTCGGCCTCCGTATTTGCTAACATAGTTGCTAATCAATGTTGTACTATTTTAACTATAGTTATGGATAGATAGTTGTTAGTCATTGTCAGTATCTAAATTCAGCAAATACTGTTGAAAAAGATTTCTGTTTGGTATCGTTGTTTTTTGGAGCAACGTCGTATGATTAAATAGTATGTTGAATCAACTTCATATATACTTTACAAGTACAGACAGACAAACAAACCTTGCGATGAGACACGCGATGAGCTAACAGCAGTCGTTTGTTTTGCACAGTTTGTTTTATGCACGTCTGTAGACTTAGCAAGACGTATAAAGGTATTATTGCAAGAAAATACGACGAGACTTCGACATTTATAATGAAGACATGTTTCGTATTTCGTGATATTTGTGTCTTGACATGTTGCTGATACTTTACAGATTTCTAAAAAAGACAAAAAGGCGTCCTTAAGCGGTAAAAGATTTTTTGTCTGTACATTCATTATTAACCGTGAGTTTCCAAAACCAAAATCTCCGTTTAAAACGTATTGTTTTGTCAAAGGTAATCACAGTGAGGACGATATGTCTTATACAGAGATTTTGGTTTTAGAAACTTACGGTAATTCATTCAGTTTTGACATTCTGCTATCACAAAGTAACGTCATCGCTTTAAATTTTTCTGTACACATAATAAAATCTTGGTCTTACCTTAACATCAATCAGTCGTACAGTAAAAGCGGCCGCTTCAGGCGCTGTCAGGCGAAGTTGACACGTCGCGTTGCCTGCAGAAGGCGGGCGGGAGAGGGACAGCGCCAGCGCCGCCCCCGCTCCCGCGTTCCCTCCGACCTCCACTTCCTTTGTGCGACCGCATAGTAAGCTGGAGCAGTCGCCTGTAGGGTAAACAAACTGTTATAGACAACCAGCAACATTTTGATATCTAAACTACATGGCAATATTATATGAAGAATAAGTATTTAATAGCATTTATTATATACAACACGTAATCAATAATTTAGTCTTGGTAATTTGCTGGCCTTTTAACATTGAAATAATACGACTTTTATATATAACACTAGCTGTCGCCCGCGATTCCGTCCGCGCGGTATTAAAAATAGATGTTGGCCGATTGTCAGACCTACTCAATATACTCACAAAATTTCATGAAAATCGGTCAAGCCGTTTCGGAGGAGTATGGGAACGAAAATTGTGACACGAGAATTTTATATATAAGACGAAATATTTTCAACGCGGGTGATTTTACGCAAGAAAAACAAGGTAGTCCATTGTTTCATCTTACACCTTCCATCACCTAATGGTTTACACGTATTCAGTCTTCCTGCCACTTATTTCTTAACATCACGACAGGATATTTCAGTTATGAATTACTTATGTCTTATTTATAATCTGTAACGCTTCAATGTAAGCTCTAAGTACGAATGTAAACCTTATCGCTCTGACGTCATACTGTACGCAAATGCATCAAATTAGTTACGGACACATATCGATTAGTACCAGCAGTAAATCATAGAAGTAATCTTAATCTTATGCAGCTGCAGCAACAAATATTACTTCAAAGGATCAAAAAGACTCAACCAGAACGGAACATCTTTTTTGTAAGGACTCCCAGTTATCTATACTTAATATTATAAAGCGGAAGAGTTTGTTTAAACGCGCTAATCTCAGGCACTACTGGTCCGATTTGAAAAATATTTTTTTGGTTGGATAGTCCATTTATAGAGGAAGGCTTCAGGTTATGTAACATTACGTTGCGACCAATAGTTTTTTTTTTCATTCCGCGCGGACGGAGTCGCGGGCGACAGCTAGTGTTATTTTATTTATGTGGCATAATAATATTAGAATTATCAGGAATATATTTGATAGAAGATATGGTAATTTTGTTCCTTTAAAGCAGCAGCAATTGGATTAGATTCCAAATTCAAAATTGGGAGCACTCAATTTCCTTCAAGCGTGAAACCTAATTTTATAGTCTGGTTACTTTGATTAACCACACGCAATAATTAAAACGATTAATTGATACGACACTATTCTTAGAAGCCATGGTCCTTTCGAGTCGGATAAATTGTGCTACAATTAATTTTAAAAATTTCCTTTTTCGGTTACTTCTTTCAGATGAAAGATTGTCTATGATTATTCATAGAAGTTTAACTTAGTCGTTTTCATTAATTTACCGAATTGAATGAACGAAACGAATACGCTACGAAACACAACAACATTTAATCTTAATTTACGCCGAAGGTCATTTTAATTAGATGTTCATATGTTTACAATTATTCTTCCATTTAAAATGTTTTGGTGTAGCTTCTTTTGTTTACAGTATTAGGCATACTTTAGAATAGTTTTTAAGCCAAACAGACAGACAGGTACAAGCGGTAGCGGAACGCAAATCAACGTTCAATAAACACGGTTTAAAATACATTAAACAAGATATAAAACTTAAGTATAGTACTAAGCACATATAAGAACATAAGCTCGTAACATAGTTGTCATGAGGTAACAACTCCTTAAACGATATTTAACTAAGTTATTTTAAGATTATGTCGCGATAAGAGTGACTCATTTATACGACTTAAATTTAGAAGAGGCATGTTTTCTAATTAACTTTAAATTTAATTTTTCATTTAGGGCGATATAAATATTAACTGTATATAATAATAGAAATTTAATTGAGATTTTTTATCAATCTACTATTTGTACAGATTCTAGATTGGACATCGTTGTACAACCAAACAATTAATTCAATACCCTATAAGGCACTATAAATACAATTTAAAATTAATGATTTATTTTTAACATCGTCTTATAATCGTTACTTAAGTACGTAAACCGTTCTTCCAGCCAGTCTTAACGTAAGATCATTATGCACAGGTTCTATTTATAGAACGCATTTGCATCGCGCTTGCGTAAGAAACTAGACGCATGTTCGAGAGTCCACAGAAAGTTTTGTACACGTTGCCTGGTTGATAGGCTTTCTTGTGCACTACACGACTGTAAAACTAATATAGTGCTATCCAAACTTTATGGCTGCTCGGAATTTTAATTTAAATTGGACGCGATTTTCTCCAAACGTAGTGGGCTTAAATCTAGACGTGTGTTAGCATCTAAACACGAGTCAAGATAAAGTTTAAATCTTGTTATAACTGGTGCCTGGCTGTTTATGATATCCTGGTTGACTTAACAATTACATTGCGTTAAAGTTCTTCGCCGAAATATATTATACAAAGCGTTTTATACTTATAAAGACATTTTATTTCTTACTGGAATATTATCAATTCGTGGAATGGTAATACATGTCTTCCTACGCGTCACGTATAAGAAGAACCTCGATAGATTTCTATAAAATTAATGCAATGAGACATGTTTTATCTAAGTTTCAATTTAGTGGAAATAAAAGTCTATTTCCACTACATTACTACATTGATTGTCATAACTCGGAGATATTAATAATAAGAGAATCGCATACCAGTAAAACATCATACAAAAACGTCAGAGATTTCACGATAATTCATATGTCTAGAAAAGTACCACTCATTCAAAGTCTTTTGCCTAGTTTTCTTAGTCATACGAGTATATACTTGTAACTCGTAGCCGTCCTCGCAATTGTGTAGATATAAATAAACTATACAATGCCTGGACTGCATATGGAGAGATGCCAACAAACAGCCTGAAGGTATGTCATTGATAGATAAAATATGAATCCCACTTGATCGAGGCTACCGTCTCTTGTACTCCTAAACGAGGACACCTTATATTATAAATAGTGTATTTTCAATCAATACAAACCAAAAATATATTAAGCAATTACGAGAATTTGTATAAGACGGATTTTAGTACTATAGGGTTCTTCATTCGGTCTTTTTACATTGTTATATACAATCTTCACAAAAGCTGTCTGTCCGTTACTAGCACTTATCTTAAAAGTCTTTGAATGTGTTCTTGCACTTCACTTAGACAAGAGGAATTGTAGGAATCACAATTTTAATTGTCCTTGCATGAATAACAGAGTCTATAAATTCAGACAATTTAAAAAAAATGAATTATCTTTAACCTTAAAGCAGTATCAATAGCATAGTTTGTGCAGTCTTTGTCCTATGTTAATGTTACTAATATTATAAATGCGAATGTTTGGATGAATAGATTATGGGTGTTTGTATGAAGATATCTTTGGAACGGCTGCATGGATCTCGCTGAAATTTGGCATGTATGTAGAACATAGTCTGGAAGAACCCATAGGCTACTTATTAAGTTTGTTTTTAATTCCGCGCTGACGGAGTCACGGTCGACAGCTAGTATTGAATAAATCTGACATTTACCCATTGAATAAATGTAATAGTTGCTTGAATCATGCGTATTCAATGAAGCTTATCAATTAAAATATAAGGGAAATATCTGTTTGCTTTATAAACATTAATTATATGAGCAGGTGAGTAATTTGTTAAAAAGCACGTGCTAACAAACGTTACTAAAGCAGGATTGCCTTGGACCGTAGCTTTTCATAGATTATCATGACCATGAACACGTAAATATATTAAGAAAAATGATTTATAGATAAATAAACATTAAAACCTCTTTGGAACAAAGATTATTTATAATCTATTTATTTATTTATTTTAAAATATCTTTAGATTAGGATTTATTTCAGTCCAATGCTAAAAGATAACCCTTAGATGATCCTCAAATTCCGTACACAACCAATTTTTGTTAATTATTTCTGTAAGATAAAAGTAAGTGGTATTTTAAATTAAGGGTGAGAGAAGACTATGCTAGAAAGTGTATTTTAACGAAAAAATTTTAAATTCCACGAGTTCCAGTTTGTCTATTATAAAAGTTTATAGATTTGGATTGCAAATATAGACGTCGTCTTTTAACTTAGATTGTCGATCTATGTTACTAATATAAATGCGAATGTTTGGATGGATCAACTGTATGGATCTCGATGGACTGAGAACAGTGTAAAAGGACGCATAGGCTACAAAATTAATTAACCCTAGCGTAAGTAGTCGCAGACGACAGATAATCTACTAGATAATTTGGATGAATTCTAATACACGGAATGAAAGATAAGTTTATATGTTACACAATATAACACAAACACCATATTACTTTGATAATTAACCATTAGGTAAACCTTAACTGTATTAAAAGTATAAGATTAACTTGATTAGAAAATGTATTAAAGTACACATCGAAGAAACGCTACATATGTAAGAAAAACAGTACATTGTAAGTATAGTAATATTCCCACAGCAAGTCTAGACTAATCAAACTATACACAATGTTAAAGCGAACAATTGAAATGAAGAGTATTGTGAGAAATTAATAGTCTATGGTACAAAACATAGTAAAATTATTACTTTTAATCATAGTGGAAATGAAAATCTTAAAGTACTTTCAATACTTGTAGAAAAATCAGTTTGTTGTACCGAAACCTTTTTTTTTATCATAAGGTGGCAAACGAGCGAGCGGCCACCTGAATTCGCTGAAATAGCGAATTGACCGTTGCCCATAGACATACGCAATTGCATATGCGTTGCATACCTTTAATCGACGGAGGAGAGGATGCACAGAAAGAAAATATTTTCCCTTCACATGCATCCTCTCATCCGAAAAGACCACTTCCACTTCCCATCCTTTCCTTATAAGAAAAAGGGTGGGAAGGGAAAGAGGACTAAATTAAGCCTCCGGTACGCACATTCATCAGACGAAACGCGGAATTGCTTCCACTTCACGCCTGTCTTCTGTGTGGTATTTCACCAGGCGAGCCGGGCCAATTCGTGCGAAGATGTTAAAGCGGGCTCTACCACTGTTTAGTATAAACATCTTAAATCACATAGTTTTGTGGATGTTTTGGTAATGAAAACTCGTAGGAAAGGTCCGCGCAGACAGACTAAATAGAGTCGGAAAGCCGAGCAGATTTTTATGGAAAGAAAATTTAATTATTTTTTACTTTGTACGTCCTTTTTTTATCTAAAACAAGCCTAAAACACATGAAAAGTAAAGATGAATCTTGTTTCAATCGCATAAAGCTCAATTTTATTAAAGGATAAAAATCGGAATTGTTCTTCGCCCCGGTCCATCTGAACGGACCCTAACAATATCGTTGAGTGTATGAGTACACACATTGCTGCATAACAATTAAAACTATTTATATATAAGGTCGTGTTGTACATTTGTACGTTAGCACATGTTGTTGACAATCACGCGTACATAGAGCGATCATCTATGCTAATTAATTACTAACAACATACCAGCTTATCTTTAAGTATGGATATTTGTCTTAACGTTATGTATAATTCTCTGTCGTTACCCCTGTTGCCGGCACATACGGAACCTCTTTATAATTTTTACTTACAATTTTTATATTTCGAACAATATGTATTCCTATGTATTCCTTCCTTTTTTCTAATTTAATATCTAGTTTTAAATATATCATCAAGCCAACAGTGCGTGCTAATCTTATTACCTTACTCTATTTTATAATATTTTAGTATCTCTTTTAACTTTTTTATATAATTTTCTGAAATTTATCAAAATCCAACCGTTCTTTTCCATCCTCTCTATTTTCCGTCGTCTTTAATCTCACTTAATTTAGGGTAGGCGTACCAGTTTTCGTCCTCTAGATCAATCATTCTATATTTTATTTGTAAGCCCCTTCTTTATCATTCATGTTATTCTCATATTGATATACGTCAGTAATTCGTGTTTCAACAGTGTAAAGCCATGATAAAGCTATAAACAGATTTATCGCCACATCCAGTGTCAAATAATAGTAAAAGTGTATAGACTTTACGTTACCACCTCTAATTAGCAAACAGTCGTGATGTGACGTCACGAGTCGTCCATGGACAACGGATTTTAAAGCCATGATTACCACAGAACCTTAATACATTGTAGTAAACACGCACACGGATTTATTACAAGGACATGGTAGCATGGTAATTTTTTTTCGCTCCTCTGTAAAATAATGTGTTTAAATTATAAAACAGTTCATGTTTTAGATCTAAAAATTATGGATGGATTGAATGATGCTGATAAAAATAAAAATATAGGAAGCGGTCATAGAAAAATCATATCAACACGTATCATTGGAATAGGAACCCAAAATATGTTTGTAAAAAAAATGATATGAATCAAGAAAAAGTTGTAACGTCTTTATTCAGTTGTACTTAATAAAAACACAGCAACAACATCCACAAATAACATCACAATAGACAAGTTAAATTCAAACAAAATTTGACATTGACATTGACAGAGCTGCGTCGTGACGTGGACTCGGTACTACTTTCAACGCTTCTGCGAGGTTATTAAAAAAAGTGGATTAACGCATCGACAACGAATTGAAGAGATAGACTAAACAAAAGAAAATAACTAAATTTGAATTTAAATAAACACAAGAGAACCCTAAAAAATGGTTAATAGTATTATTGGCCATAGTCAAAATGTCATAAACTCCATGCCATAACATTTCACGGACATCACCAAAACTCAACGTGTAAACAAGTTAATAGTCCTAATACCCCATGAGCTCATAGCTTTTTACAATTCTGTGTGCATTAAAAAAACAAATAATAGAAATAATGACAGTAATATTTGTACGAATAGAGGACACATTAATGTTAATTCTAATAGCGACTTTATGCCATCATTTTCCTTATTTGTTCCCACAAATCCTTTCTTAAACAAACAGGACATTCGAAGTCACAATTCAGGCTATTGTATATGTGAAATATAAAACGCAAACCGTATGCCGTGCATCCGTGTCTCACCAAGTGTGCCAAGAAACAGTTGGCCCACAGCTAACTGTAGCCCGGCTTGCGAACCATCTCACGAGAACACCATTGTCCTACATACACAATTACTTGGAAGATTCTTTTAATGCGCCCCAATTTATCCGGTCTCAACGTTAACAACTTGATATCTTAAATTAGACTGTGTTCATTAGTTTAATAATCCAAATAAAGATTCACAGAAGCTTGCATATCCTGCCAGATGCAGGATGATGTCAATAAAAATGAATTACTTAGATCGTGCTTCTACCTTCTGTTAACTTTTTGGTTTTTTCAAGCAATGTAAGGTTATTTAAAATGCCTACAATATCATAGAAACCTCATTTGGTCAAGGGGAAGAAAATGTTTGTTCAATATTGTGCTTAGTTAAAGAAGATAATTAAAAAAATCGTTGACCAAATTCTTATCCCAATTACTTGGAAACAACAAGCTTCTTCTAAACTGATCTAAAAACAGCTAAACACTCACGTATATTCGTCAGGTGGCGGCACCGACTAGTTTCATTCGAGCCCATCGGGGACCCTTCACCCCCCAAATGGGCTCGGGGTCCGTTTTTATATCAGTTTATTATAATGTCTCACGAAAGTTTGAATAATTTAATCTTCTTCTATTTTATGTAATTCCGTCTTCACCATATTCGAAGTCAAGAAAAACTTTTCACAAATTGTCTTGACTCATCAAATCAAGCTCACCAACAAAATTTATTGTGTTCTAGATGGTTAGGGGCAATTGCAATATATTGACCTTCCAGTTTCATTCTGCGATCATTGAATCAATCGTGGATGTCTTAATTGACCTTCCCACGTGTCAATTGCTCCAAAATATTGGTCCAAGACAAATATCTTCCGTCTATTAAGGACAAACATGTTATTGTCATCGATTTGCTCTTCATTTCCAATGAATATTTTGGAGTCACCAACAGAAGAATTTTCTTTTTTTTCAGTATTTCTGAAATACTTGATAATTCATTGAGCGTCGGTAGCTAAGGGGTTTAACCGCTTGACTAGTAGTCTGTAGGTCCTGGGTTCAAATACCGCCATGTACCAATGTGTTTTTCGATTTACGATTTACATATGTACATTTATCCGACGTTTTTACGGTGAAGGAAACATCGTGATGCACGTGAGAAGTAATTCAATAATACTGAATGATACTGGGCCAGCTTGGTTGATTATGGCCTAGTCCCCCGTGACTTAGGGTAGTCCTAGCCACTCAGTGGGGACCTAAAGTGAGCTGATAATGATGATTTCTTAAAATCTTACGGTTGTCGGGTATAAAAGATTGGTCTTAGTTGCGTCATCACATGAATTGGTCAATTCAATTAAGTGGTCAGAACTGACGAGTCTATTGAATACAAGTCCTTGAATTATATGCTTAAAGGTAATTTGAAATAAATCTGTTATTCCAAATGACAGATTGAATAATGGCCACTATTTTGTACATCACTCAGTCACATTCAGAAAAATTACGCTCACTCATTTTTTGTGTATTCAATCTGTAAACATATATGTAAACGAAACATAAAGAAACTTTACACATAATCTTTGTTTGATTAATAATCCTTTTAAGATCACCTTGGTGCTAAGAAATTAATGGGTGCTCTTTTTAACTGTCTTTTAACAAATCACTTGCTTCATTTATAATTTCTGATGCACGTTGTCTAGTTCCGATGTAGTAAATTATTTTTCTATTAATTACGTTTAGCAACGTTTTGGCAACTATTATGACAGTAATAGAATGAATTAAAAATATACAAAGACAACATTAGTGTGGGCAAAACATATTTAAGTGGTGATAAACAATCGCCAAAAATAGTTGCAGAACGTGTGTCGCGTACCGATCGAGTGGTGCCAAGAGAAAGTTGAATCCGTTCCACTTCGGCATTAACATAACAGACAGACAATTTGTCTGTAGTAAACATGTATTAAATGTTAACGATTTTTGGCAACAACACGAGACCGCACAAGCAAAGCAACCTACAGACTGTATCTCCATGACCCACTGGCATGAACCGAATAAAACCTAACTATTTTTGGGATCACTCACAATTAAACGGATAGTAGATGATAGGAACCTACAAAAAAATCATACTTTTTGCTCAACCCAATGAATCCTCAGGAAGTTGCAACAAGAAATTCGTCCGTAAGTGGTTTTCTTGTTACTACCAAATTACACCTTAAAAGCTAAATGTATCGTACCATTATTTCTTATGTAAGTGACGTTTCTTGTTATAAAACAAAAGTTACATAAAGTAAACAACTCAAATCCATTTACCTCTTAATTGAGCTAACAATAAAATTGCGAGTACACAATTGTAAGTGTTGCATTCCTCTGATCAAACTAAAAAGGTTTTCCTCACAATCATTTCATTATCCTTAAGATAATCGTTGTATTGTCGCATACTTTACGTAACTAGTGCTGTAAGAAAATTATCTTTATTATTAATTTGCTATATATAATTTCACGCTCGTGAACAAAACGTAATAATTGAGGAAAAAATTGAGACGGGGGAGAAGCTAGGGGTAGACTTATAGTCCTATGTCCCGACAGTGCGCCGCCAGTTCGATCTATCCTGGGCTCTGCGCTTGGTCTCGGGCCATGTAAGCCCAATCGCCTTCATTTCGGCAGCTACTGATCGCCGCCAAGTTTGGTTAGGACGGCCACGTCTTCTAGGCGCTAGAGGGGTAGGCTTAGGAAGAAATGGATGGATTCCATGAAAGGTGAAATGATTAAGAAGGGAGGGACAAATTAAGTGAGGTAAGATAAATCGATCTGGAGGACAAAAACTGGTGCACCTACCCTAGTGAATGGGATTAGGACAGGGAGATGAGAGATATAACATAATAAAGAAACCCTAATTTCCTTGGTTGCATCACACATTACGCTAATTAAGAATAAGTACTATGTCCATAAATTATTTTCTTACTTGAGCAACAACTTTTTCACACGTAGGTCATTTCAGTAATAGTATGCAATATTTATCATTATTGGTATTTCATATAGCAGACATATAAGTAATACTGATTACAAATAATTTCCAAATTGGAATTACTATAATATATTTTTTATCTTTACTGTGTTATGAAACACACATATCACTACATGTGTATGTACTTAACATTATGTAAGTAAATAAAATTATATCAGCAACTGCTAATATATTGAAACAATAGATAAATTATCTGTCCCCGAATTCATACGTATCTAGTTTCGTTGCAAAAAAAAACGTCATTTTAGATTTTTATCTAAATTACAATATTACTAAAATTCTCGTGTCGCTATGTTAGTCACTAATCCTCCTAAACAACTTGAACGATTATTATGAAATTTTATATGCATATTCAGTAGGTCTGAGAATCGTCTACTATGTTTAAATCCCGCGTGGACGTAGTCGCGGGCGACATCTAGTTATCTTGACCCCGAGCATTTATTGGTGACAACTAAAAGAAAATGAGTTTAGTTGTTCGAGTTTATCTTTTTTAGGCAGATGCATCACGCGAACCAGAATAATTAAGCCCCTTAAGAAGACAGATAGTGGGTCCAAAATTATTATTATAATAAAATTCAACATAGAACAGTCGTACATTTAGTCTTTAGTTAGTATTTAGTTTTAGTAACATAAGTATCTCCGTAATTAAATTAGTCCAAAACATTAGTTATAGCTTTAAAATTTTAAGAAAAATTAAACTCGAAAGTTTTAAAACTAGAATTTATTTGACCGTTGCCAAACTGAAAGACATTGAAGTTTTTTTACGTTGCATAATATTGTATTTTTCCACTACAGCCAAATCAAATAATCTGTCGTTAAATTAACATAAGGAAGTTATATAAGGTATCGTCTAGGTTATAGACAAGGAATAGGTCACCTTGTTACTTTGGGTACCAGTGAAAAGTGTGATAAGTACATATTTACGTTTTTGCATTACTGCTTTTGTTTTGTAATTTAAAAGAACCTAAAACTTTGTTATTGTCCTATGGTAAAGTAGACATTAATTTATTAAACACTGGCTGTCGCCCACGACTCCGTCCGCGCGGAATTAATAATAAACATAATAAGTAACGTATGTGTTCTTCTAGACTATGTTAAGAGATCCGTTCAGCCGTTCTAGAGGTACCTTCAAACAAACATCCAAACATTCGCATTTATAATATTAGTAAGATTATCATCGCTTTTAAAATATTTATCAGACTATTCAAGTAACTAACGAAAATTTATTCATATTTGGAACGCATGTTTACTCTTTCTTTAAGTTAAAGGTGCAATAGATAACTAAGACTGGCAGTTATAAACAATGCTGGTTTATTCTTACGTTTCGCAGCAAATGTTTTTGCAAAAACAATATCTCATACCAGTCCAATTAGACGCGTTATAAAAACATCGGACATATGTATTTCCTAATTAACACGATGAAGTCTTGCAAGTCGAGATGTTTCTTAATATAAGTGCAAAATATTTCCACAAGCGTTACTATGCGATTAATAAAATTCAGCAAATCACACGTTCTCATTGCCCGTCGGCTGGCGATATTGTGAAACTTCGCTGTTTCGCACATTACAACAAAAAAAAACAAGTAAGCGTGGATTGTATGACCTTTAAATACATATCCGATAATTTAACGAACGTTCTTTATTAAATTTTTTAAACAGGTAAGTAAATCACTTTAAATATTAAAACCAAATTTATGCTAGCAAATTATGTCTTGATATAAATTTTAAATTAAAATTTTAACTGTCGGAATTTAAAAATGTAATATTTCTACTGTTATTTAGCCCTCCGTAAGTAGTAAGCAAATGATATAAGTAAAAAGTACAAAAAAGTTATGTATCTGTTTGATGAACTAGTATCATATATAGATGAAATAACTTAAGAACTAAGTTTAAAATAAGTTATTTTAAACTTACCGGATTGGAATGCTTGGAAAAGTAGAATAGAAAACACTAGTATTACTGTCAACATTTTTTAAGAAATACCAAATCGTACACTCTCAACATGGAATTAAAAATCAGAACCGTTTGCATCGTGTAGTCGTTTGAAATAAAAGAAAATATCAATCAAGATCACGGCACAGTTAAACACACAATAAACTGAAAGGAACTGTTGAAATTTTGTACACAAAAATAACAGTTACAATTCGAAGTTTAGACGAGAGTTACGTCGTATGGGCTTGTTTGGAATCATGGCGGTAAAATGCGGCACAGCCACGCACGTCAACTATACACGGCGGATAAACTGAAACTGACAGTTGGATCGGAAAGGCAAAGGCGCGAAGGAGAAGTCGCGCTTCGTTGCGTGTTAACTGGCAGCTCCCTCTATAAATATACGGCGAAAGGCTTCACTGTTTGTAATGCCTTGTTTTATGGCGCCAGCAATTTAATTAAGTTTGCTAGACATGTAAATCTATTGCTGTTTTTGCTAAAGACAAATTATATATTAGTTTATATATGAATTTTATGTTAATATAGGTATTTTTGAAATCTCTTCTATTCAGTAGAAATAATACATTTTTTTAAATAATATAAATTGGTGCGGTATGAAAAAAAAAATATTTAAAAAAATAAGCCAAAGAGCGAACTCGTTTCTAGCAAACATATTTGAAAAGGGGCGTCGACTAAATTTTGCCCTGTGGGCAAGACTCATATATTAAGTTGTAAAGGAAAAAAACGCTAGATGGGAAAAAGCCGCATAAAGCAGATTTACGTACGTAAGGTAAGGTAATGAAAAGCGTGTTGGATGAATACGTGGCCGCCTAAAATGTTTTGGTTGGTATTTCCAAAGATGACATGATTGTGCAATTATTTAGAGGTATGAAGTATATTTTTCATTTGTCTTTGGCAGCGGCAGCTGTTGCTTTACATACGTTAATCCTTTTTATTCGTATCTACGGTTAGTATGGTTTATCTGGTACTTAGATGTAACTTAAGTGTAACTTCAATATGTTAAAACAAAACTGATTTGGCATACTACGTTAAAACGCAAAAGATGACAAGTTATTTTTTATGAAGTGACCTATTACTTTTTTCATAAATTTATTTGAAGTTAACTAATATGTACTACTATCAGAATGTTTATTAATATCCGTGCTTAACAATATACTTAATACACTGGTAACATTTAGCTTTCTTAAAAATATCTTTATCAATTTATTTTCAGAATCATTATACAACTGCGTCATTATAAGTATGCAAGCATGAAAATTTAAGTGCGTGTAGCAAATCACTTATAAGCGCGAAGGGTGCCGCATTTTTGTTGTACAGCCATGGTTCACGTGCGTGACTACCGAAAATAAATTTCAATACACAACCTTAAAAGTTTCCAGCTGAAAACGTAGATATAACGAAGTAGTTTTGTTAAAATTTACCGCAACATAGTTTTATCTCTTTTTTTACAAAGACGATGATGAGGAGGGCAATATTTTCTGAAGTAATGGAAACTCGGTTATAAATGTTACAGACCATTTGCGTAGTTATGCCTATTCAACCTCTCTTTCCCATTCCTCCCTTATAATGCAATGGTGGAAAAGGAAAAAGGACTAAAATAAGGCCTCCGGCACGCATACTCATCAGGCAAAAAGTACTTCCACTTGAAGCATATCTTCTGTGTGGTCGTGGTATTTCACCAGTCTACCATTGTGAAATGATGATTTCATTATCTTACTCAGTAGACCCATTTTTTTTGGAATTGTGTGTTAAGTCTCTCTTAACAGTTGGAGTAAGACTCCGCTCCAATGGCATACCGTATTGCTAGTGTTTAGAAGTCATGTATTTCCGCAGGTGAGAGTGGACTATACGATATATGTTGTTATATAAATGTTTTTTATCTTTTAATGTTAAATTTTATCTTTCTTCTTTACACAAGAAAGTATTTAACACTAAAAAATAATATAATAGCAGTAATAATGAAAAACGTAACGTGTCTTGTCAGTGCAGATGACCAATATCAGCTGTCAACTGTCAGTCGATGACGTATTCTTTTTGTTTGTAATTGTTTGTTTATATTTTTACTTTATTATGTTTGTAATTTATTTTGACAAACTTACTATGTACTAAGTAAATAAGTTCTTAAAATTATCAAATTATATCCTATACTAAGTATTTTAACTTTACTCATTGAAGATGAGTTTGAAGAACACGACTTTCAATGTATTTCTAAGTTGTTGTGTAAATTCTTTTTTAATGGAAATATTGATGGCAAAAGCGCCTGAAAGTGCCAACTTCGTTACATTTTTGCAATTTTTATTCATATCAATACAGGGTTTTTTATTTAGAACTTTTAGTGTGGTAAGTCAATTCAACATTATAATTTTTCCATCCACTTTTTATTTTTTGGGTTTGACAATCTTATATTTTATAAAAAAGTTCATCAAACATCCTAAAATAGAAGACATAAATTTCTAATACAGTTGAACCTGGATAAGCAGGAGTCCAATGGACCGATATATTTTTCTCACTGTTAGAAGTTTCTCTTTAACCCAAGTTTCTTGTTCTGTATGCTGGGACTGAAAAATTACACGGTTAAAATTAGTTCCTCGCTTACCTAGGTTAGACTGCATTACAAAACAAGATTGTTTTTTAATAATTATTTCTAACTTTTCATTAAAACTATTAACTTTTCAGTTTAATCCAAACATTCCATTCAAGAGATATTTCATACTAATAGCTTTGTTTTTTGTGACAAGTGTGGCTAATAACTATGTATATGCCTTGCATGTACCATCCACATTACATATGATAATTAGGTAAGTTTATACCAATGTTATCTAGAGGAAAACCGGAATATTTATTCCCTAACTCATAATAAATTGAAATTTTAAAGTATGAGTTGGTGTAGTATCTTTATAGTCTTAGAATCTCATACCAAAAAGTATATAAACAAAGCCTAGGTATTTATCAAACATCTATAGTGATTAATTACGGCATTGAATACAATTTTAGCTTAAGCAGGTCATGAAGGGTTCTCGAGAAGACTCTTTGTAGATCAGGTTCAGTTACGGAAAGGTCTAAAAGGCCAACCCAAACTATTCATTCTTTTTCAGATCAGCAACATCCCCTGCAAGTACTCTAGTCTCATGGTATGCCAAGAATAAAGTCCCTAAGGTGACATCTATTATTGGATCAGTTCTGATCAGTTTGGGAGTAGCATTAGCTATGTATGGTGGTGCTACCGTCATTGAAAATCAAGGAAGTTTCATACATTGGTGCCTTGGTGTTATAATATTACTGTCTACGTTAATATTGGGAGCATTAACTGGACTACAACAGGAAATTTTATATACAAATTATGGAAAACATCCCGATGAGGTTAGTAAATGTATAGATAAACATGAAATTCAACTGTTCATGCACTAAGCAAGGTTTTGACTAGAGCCTAGTCACCTATAACTTCAATAGACTTTGAGTGCCTTTGTATTTTTTGATGATGAGCTACAATAAAAAGATTTCTTTTATAAACAAAGCATTCCAATTACCATGCATTTCTTTCCAGATGCTGTTCTTCACTCATTGTATACCACTGCCCTTGTTTTTATCAATCTACCCGCAATTAAAAAACATTGCCTTGTCTATGTCAAGTGATTTATGGTTAATTCTTGCATTAAATATTGTTTCTCAGTTCTTTTGTGCTCATTCCGTCCACGATTTAGCAACTAAGGAGAATTCTGTTACTGTGACATTTATATTGACGATAAGAAAGTTTATATCTTTGTTAATATCAAGTATAGTATTTAAGAATAATTTAACAATTTTACATGTGTTGGGTACTATTTTAGTTGTTGTTGGAACATATATTTATTTTGATTGCTTTGAAAGCAAAAAGCAAAGACCAGTTAGTTTAAAAGATGAGTGATTTAAGGCTGTGAATTTGTGTGCCTTTTAAAATATTTTATATTAGATGAATATGTGCTTGTATTTTTTTTTATTAATTTATATTCTGTAGCCAAATATAATGAAATGTTATGTGCATTATTTTTAGACTAAGAGAACTCTGTACTTATGCAAACTACTACTTTATTGAAGAAAATTTTGCATAAATGTGAATCTCTTATATAGGTTTAATGAACTGCAATGTGGAAAATCCGTCCAAAAGTATGTGTATAATTATATATATATATATTAGAAAATTGTTGAATTTATATACATGTTTTACAATTTATATATATTTTAAGTATGGTTGAAGGTGAATAAAAGAACATCAAATAATTTATTAACGTATTTAATTCTTAAAAGTACCTTAATTTAACAATATATATTGCAATAAGACAAAACTCATACACACTCATTCTTACAAAGTCTGACGGCTATTATGAACTAACAACTTTTTAATGCATAATTTTATTTACAATTAAAGTTGTCATAAATCGGAAAATAGATTCTATATTCCAACATTAATCTAAAATTAATCTTCCTGATTATTACGTAAAAATGCTAGATAGTTAAGACTACTTTAACAATCTTGGGTGCTGATAAAAATTCCCCTAAAGATGGAATTCAATTTAATTTTAAGCTGTCAAATACACTATCTTAACTATAGTTTCAAAAATGTGTTGAAATATTGCATTATATTACAAACTATGTAAATTGTGATTGAAACATTGTCCTGAACAAACAAAAGCGAATGAAGTTAATAATATTACTATGGATGATCCAAACTAAATGTCACAAACACACCACTATATATCAAAACATATTTATAATCAAAGTTTACTCAAGTTCCTTGCATCCAAAACGGATCAGCGTCCCATACAACATTTTCAATATCTGAAAACAACAAATGTAATTTAAGACTCATAATTTACTTGTGTCTATTCTTGTTACTTTTAATACTAAAATTATTCTCAAATGTTTAAGATTGTTCCCCATTCCAAAGCAAGTGTTTGTCAATAAAGATAAAACACATATCAGCTAAGGTATGGAGGTGCCATGATATTGCACACTTATGACTCAAGCGTTTCACATTGATAATGAAACGGATCTACGGAGCGTGCGAATATAACTACAGTACAATAATTTTCAAAATAAAGTTCCATGGAGTCTATTGTCAACTTATTTGACGGATGACAACCTGACAAAGTGTCAATGTGTGGTATAATAGAATGGGTCACAAAATAACCTAATTATAAAACTTTAAACTTTACCTTTAACTTATACTGTTATTTTCACGAGACATATTTGCCTTGAATTAAGCCTATAATTAATTATCTTGAGTTGCATAAGATCAAAAGATAGGCGAGATTTCAAATTTTGGTAAAAAAAGGAAGTTATACCTGGTTTTGCTGTCGGATCTGCTGCGTCGGTCGCGTGACCTGGATCTGCGGGGCGAAGGCGAGCGGCGACGCACGGAGGGGGAGCGCCGCGGTGACAAGGAACGACCGCGCGAGTACGAGCGCCGCCTTGGGCTGCGACTACGGGACCTTTAATATAACATCATGTCATTTTATTGATCACATTAAAACAATACTGACCTTTTACATTTTTAAATTAAAAATACAAAGAAATAGCTTATTTACTTTGTATTTTCTGGCAGATATAGAGGTAGCTAACCGTTTCGATTACGTTTGCTTGAATTATTCTAAAGATTTAAGCACAGCAGGATACCAAATATTTAGATTTAACTTGACAGTTGCCAATTAAGTTATAAGTAATTTATGACCTAAATGAAAATGTTCAAAACCAATATCTTTAACTGACTTCACCAAGGAAGTTATTAATTTCTATTAAAATAATCACATCTCGTACGTAATTTATACTTTAACTAGTTTCTTCACCATACACAGTTTACTAACATCTAAAAATAAACAATTTGAAAATAAAGAGACACCAAATATTGCACACTGAAACACCAACATTTTATAGCATCTTTCTAAGTAGGTAAACAATATTAGGTAAGGCAGAGTGCTAATTATAGGATTTAAAAAGTACCGAGACTTGATGAGCCTGCGAGGGCCGCCGGGCGGTGTGGCGCTGCTGTGAGGCCGAAGGGAGTTTGTTTACCGAGGCGGTGACAAGTTTCAACATAATCTTCTAAATGGTGACCATAAGAAGTTTTGACAACAAATTGTTGAAACGGAGAGAGCTGATCGCCATATAGGTGGTATTTCTAGCCGGTGCCTCGGTGACGACGCGTGTGTGCAGCAGATTGCAGTGAAGCATCAGGAGTTGCAATGACATTCAGGATTGTTGTAGGTTCCTATGCTATGTGGCTCATCAGTGGTGGTTATCGTTCAGGTTGCGGAAGGTGTAGGATCAGGTGATGGCGGTCGAGAGGATAGATATGGGGAGGCAGTTGTTGGAGACTTCAGCTGCGCGCAGATGGTTGGAGAGCCGGTCGCAGAAGTCGAGCGGGATGTTGATGCGAGCGGCGTTCGCGGATGTCTTATTTGTATACAAGCCGTAGTTGTGGTGAAGAGATGTGGTGAGGTCGTTGGTGTGTTGGTGGTTGGTTGATAAAATGGACCTGTAAACGTTCCAACACCCACCACATTAAATAACTTCTTTGTAAAAACTAATATCTACCAGTTATTTTCTATATATTTTTGTTTTTTACTGCGTGAATTCTGTTGTTGCATCAATACCATTTTGTTTTAATATTGCAATATTATTATTAGGTGTAAATAATGTTTAAAAGAATTGGGGATCAAAATTATGCTTCATTAGAGTTATTAAAAGACAATTAAGTAACGATCACTTTAAATGAAAAGGGTGGTTATTACTTAATTAGTTGTAATTTGCGTTAAGGGAAGCCTCATAAAGGTAATTTCATGTGTAAGTAGCTAATCTCATCTAGTATTGGTGTAAATCTATCCAAAATACCTGCGGTCCCTTCTTGTGCGCCCATTGGACATCTCAACACGAATGCGAGTTCCGCAGCAGCGTCTAAATAAAACAGAAATATAAAAATGCACATTCATTTAGACAGTCAAATTTGTCAATACTTATAATTTTGGTTTTAATATTATGTCACTGCACTGAATCTATTAAAAATTTATGAAGTTTATAAAGAAATTGTTCCCCATTCCAAAGCAAGTGTAGGTCAATAAAGATAAACACATATCAGCTAAGGTATGGAGGTGCCATGATATTGCACACTTATGACTCAAGCGTTTCACATTGATAATGAAACGGATCTAAGGAGCGTGCAGAAACACTAAAATTTATTTTTAAAATATATGTAATAGATATTAAAATAAAGGTGGACCATTATGTTACTTCAGTTATTACACTCATAATATATCTCCTATGATGCAATCACTAACAAAACATCTAGAAAATTACACAATATGTTCAATTTGCAATTTAGTGAATTTGTAAGAATGAGGTCATGGTTTGTATAATAATATTGTGAAGAGTAAATAATGCCAGGGTTTTTTTTAACTCAGAACAGCAGCGCTGTCCTGACATGGAATGTATGAGCTCACTGGCGCTGTTAGAACAGACACTATGCCAGTGCCAGCGTTGATTTTGAAATTTTGCTTAAAATGGCGGACACAGATAAAAATAAATAGTATCTATTAATGCATATCGTATAAGATAATGAAATTTTATTTTGTACTTACGTTCCATCTAGCCCACGAACTGAATCTTCTGCATCTCGAGGATCCTCAAATTCAACAAATGCAAACCCTGGTGGATTTCTCGCCACCCACACATTCCTTATATTACCATATTTAGAAAATATTTTTTCAATTTCGTACTTTGATGCATTTGTGCCAAGATTACCCACGTACACTTTGCAGGATAAATCCCATTCGCGGTAGCGTGACATCTGGAAATATCGATAAGAAAATTAAATTTAGAAACCACGTGCCGCCATATTAGATCAATAATTTTATCCCATGCAACAGTCTCACAATTTGAATAAATACCTTATAGTTTGTAATTTAACAAGTTAATGACACGGTATGAAATTCTTTTACAAAAGCGTAACGATTTAATAAATATTTATAACTTAATTTTCGAAAATTTTGAAAATACGTAATAGATACCAAGAGTTGACCAGCTAGCGTCACCAAAATTTCATCACAGATTAGATTACATTACGACATGATAAAAAGTCCAGAACATATTTTAAATACTCTTTGATCCAAAACATAAAAGTCATAGAGCATACATCAAGCAAACATCTGAGGTAGTTAAATAACAAAAACTAAAGATAGTTTTCGATCACGTGTTTTTGTACAATTTTATTTATATTATAAGTATCATATGTATCATATGATGAACTTTGTTTTGTTTTGTCAATAAAATAAAGCCCCACACAATTTGAACCATTTGTTTTTCTTACAATTAAAACTCTTTGTCAGTCAATCAATATGCTGTTGTCAGACCTAAAGGTCTATGTTACCAGGTCATAAAATTAAAAAAAGAAATGCTGTTGTCAATCTGTCACAAATTCATTGTTGTGTGCCAAACAGCTGATGGCCTTTGTGATTGCGAATTATTTTTAGATTAAAAAATAAATGAACTTAAATAAAAATGGATGTCGTAGGCCTTTTAAATAATATAAATGATAAATCTGATATGTTTGCTGTGAAGACATGGACAGCGGAATGGTCAAGTAATTTTCAAGAAAATCAAGTAAGTTTCAATATCGATTTTATTCTTCTTTTCGAAGGCGAAATTATAACCATTATTTTTGATGGCATTTTGCTTTTCAAACATAAACTACAACAAACCTTCCCGTATTAGGTAACTGCTTGTTTAATTTTAGAAATCAATACCCTTGAGAACTATCGACTAATCGCGAGCGAGACATCTATTTCATGGATTTGTTATATTCAATGGAAAGTAATAAAATTCTGTATCGTTCTGGTTTATTATATTTGAATTTAAAATAAATACATATTAAATATGTTGAATTACCTTCTTAAAAAGTAGCTTTGTTGAGGTATTTCAAACTACGTATGTATTTTTTTGGGGCTTTGGGGCAACCTATCCCTGCTATAAAAAAGTGTTCTTGAGATTATCTGGAGCAAACAAACAAATTATTGACTCTCGAATAATAATACAGATATGAGTTAGTTAAAATTACACAAAGTTTGTTTACTTACATTTGCTCTCTTGTTAATGAAGACATTTTTATTCTATCAGCCAAGCAATTTCACATCCGTAGCACCCTCACAATATTAATTGTTATTTTATTATGGTACCTTACCATCATCCTTATTGTGTTTTAAAGCACAGACAATAATGAATTTTTGTACATATGTCAGCGTTGGAATCCTACGGGAAAACAAATAAATGTAAAGAATGTATGTTTAATTTTTTAACTTGACACCATTTTGAACATAAATATGATGTGTTGTATCGCTGTGTTAGATTTCTTTACGCAATTCCCATGTTAGTATTGCAACAGTAGTATTAGTAAAGTGGCGTAAACGCAAGGACTACCGGTCCGCGCCGCGGTCAGTGTCGCGCTTATTCTAAATTCAAACAGACGCATTTGTTTATTCTAATTTTAAACGGATCCATGTTTTTTCAACGAAATGCTGTTTAGGGTATGAAAAAAAATTCCCTAACATGGTCTTTGTTATTTTTGTCTGTAGTCAAAAATGTACAGTTACTAAAAATGGCTTAAGTCATTAGGTTTTTTTTTTAAATAATGGTAAATGTTTTCAATGAACCTTTTATTAGAATTTTTGCATTGTAATTGTACTTATACAAAAGCAATAGCATTGCTTTTGTATGAGTATTTATCTCTATTGTTGTTTAAAGTTAAAAAATATTAATTAACATTTTTTAGGCATACCATCTATTTAATGTTGGGAGCAAAAGGTTTTTGTATTATTAACAAAAAAATGTTCTAAGCTAAATAACTTTAAGTTTAAACCTTGATTTTTTTATCTTGTGATACTTAATATAAAGAAGCGTCAATAGCCTAATGGCTAAGGGTACGGATTTCCGATCACAAGGTCGGGGGTTCGAATCCAACCATTCGACTATTGTCGTAAAACCATATCCTAGCACAAGCCTAGAGCTTAGTTGGAATGGTAAAAGAAATATTAGTAAATTTGCAAAAAAATCTGATAATATTTAAAAAAATGTATTGGTATAGGTAGTGTATATCATTTGTTGTGTTTGTAAACAACATTGTTGAGGTCTATTATATGTTAATGCATTCCATCGTATCCACGCTTGTTATCCACGCGTTAGGTCTCTTGCAAACAAATTGTCATTTTCCTTTCCTCTTCGTATACTTCATTAGTGAAGGTCATGCTTGTCTTGAATAAAAACTATGCTAATAATTAACGGTAATAAAGGAAACTTGTAGCTAATTTTCATTCCTAACATTTGGAATAATGTAGTTGATATTCGTTATAAAGAGTTGCTTTTTAATTTTTTCGATATTTTTTTTTGTAATTTTTGACCATAATTTTTTTTACTAGATTACTAGACTTTTTGTTAGATATTAATAGTGATTTGTCATTGTAGAAATGGTATAGCATAGTTTATTTCGTTTTTATATGCAGCAAAAAAATATTAGTTAAAGTTTACATGCTGAATATCGACCTAGAATTTTCAGTATTGCATATGCTTAGATGTGTGACAAGAAAGGATAAAGTTAAAAATGTGTATATTAGAGGAAGTTTGAAAGTAGCGCCAGTGATCGAGAAATTGAGGAGTAAAAGATTAGCGTGGTTTGGATATGTTATGCGGAGGGATGATGATGATATAAGCAAAAAAGTAATGAGATTGAATGTGGATGGCTACAAAGGTAGAGAAAGACCAAAAAAAAGTATGGCATGACTGTATGAAAGAGGATATGCGTAGGAAGGGGGTAGACTCGGATATGACGGCTGATAGAGATGTATGGAGGAGTAGTACATACTGTGCCGACCCTCGATAGGGATAAGGGCAGGTTGATGATGATGATGAATTTTCGGTATTGCATCTTTTGAGTTATTTTTTCGTTTGTGAGGTTCCTTAACAATCAATAGTTTCGCGGAAATGATCGATTGTGTTTCATTATATAGATATCAAGGTATCCACGCTCCTCTATAGACCAGTTTTTATCCTACGACCTTGGTTAACTGCAAAAAAAGAAACGGAAGTCCAGCATTTTTCCTTTCTAGACAACGACAAGTAAATTCTCATTATGATTTTGCTTTATTTAAATTCATTTAAATTATATAGTTGCTTCATCATAGACTTTTTTTATTTATAATATTCAAAGGAAATATGTTACGTAAATACAGTATGTTCATATTTACATTTAAATATCATACTTGCGTTTTTTTGCGATACCTGTGCCTGTTTAAAACTAAATTTATTTGCATTTACTTAACATAGAGATTATCCTAAGAATGAATAATCTCAAAGGTCGATCGATTTTAAAGTAATTTTTTTTTTGTAAAATCTCTTGTTTGTCACTTTACTATAATTTTATTGTATTCAATCTCTTCGTGTTTATTCAATTAGATTGATTACCGCAATGTTTATTGATAATTCAGGATTTAGCGTGACTTCCTTGAAGTAACCAATTAAAAAAAATACAAAATTTTACACTCTCTACATACACTTTTTTAAGTATAAAAAATGATTTTATTTACATATTACTGCTGTTAAATAATTGACATTTATTTTACAAACATTGTACAAAATCAGCCATCATAATGCAGTTGTAGAGAAAAAACTGTTTAAGCCCTTCTCCCCACCTCTTCTCTTGCACTACTAAAGTGCCGGACGTAAAGTCAAGGTCACTGTTCTTTTAAAGTCATCACAAACATATGCTCAAAAATAAATGAATAGAAAAAAAGTCGCACGCTCCCAATATTTGCTGGCAAACATTCCAAACGTGACTTTTTTAAAGCAATACATAGGGTAATCGATTATTAGTAGTATTAGTAGAACGTGGCATTTCTTATTGTTTTGAATGTTATTTGCGTCATCGTATACAGCCGCTTTGTTGGTCACGTGTAGTGAAGCATGCTTTCAATTTAAACGAGATAATCGTAATGTGATGTAAATATTGCGAACAAACAATAATTCTTGTTCGTGTTATCCGCTGCGTAAAATATTACGATTTTGAGTTTGACTAAATTAGTCATGTTTTTTTTAATGCATAGATTTATAGAGCTTTGTATGGTCAAAAAAATCTTACTAGTGTTTATGCCTGGTTTACAGTATGACAGTAGCGCTGGCTTGGCATGGATTGCTTGGCCCCCCTTTTTTTTTTAGAGAGGAATGCTTTATGCATGCATGTAGTTATGTGAGATTCTCCTCCATAGCGGAGGCATACCCACTAAACCTCTCTGTTTCTCCAACGCATTGGCACGGGGCCACGGGCACACTTTCGATCTCGTCCGCGACCTTGGTTGGCTCCCTAGCATCAGTTAATGTTTACATATAATATTATAGTGCTCTTGACCACTATTGTCGTACTGTATTGGCTCAATGTAAACCAGGCATTAAACTACTCTACTATCTATGGGTTCATAATTTCCGTCGCGCTAATCTCTTAGGATTATGGTCGAGGACGACTTACTAAGAAATCTGAGCTACTAACAATTTTATTTAACCTTGGCTATGGTCTTTATTATCTTAAGATATTAAGCTAAGTAATTGATTTGCGATGTATTTACTGAGGTATCTTAATCTGTACCAAAATCACTCTAAGACAAGGAAACAAATGTTAAAATTGGCATTAAAAATTTAATTTTTTACTATTTTCAGTTGCTGTGGTCTTTCTGTGGATGTCTTCTTGTATCGTTACTCGTCGTCTTCTTCTATTACTATAAAAGATGGCGATTAAAAGGTATTTTTATTAGTTTGTATTCATGGGCATCGCCAGTGTGGATATGAAGGGCTAGCTGCCCTCTTAGTTAAATAAAAAATGTAAAATAGTATAGAACTACTTCCAATAAGACCATATACCTACCCCATTACTCCTCCCAACCACTTCGTCCTAGTCTAGATCATCAGCTGGCGTCGTCCATCTTTTCTTCACACCCATGCGTCTTCAGAAATGATATTTAGCACATTATGAAATCTATTCGAATGGCAATGTACAGACCATGACCCGCTTTTTATGATAAGATAATTTTACTAAAAGAACATATTAATATTTGTCTATTATCGTCTATTAAATATTTTGAAATCAAATTACATTTTATATATAAAATATCTTTTATGAAAACTATATTGCAACAAAATTATATCTGCAATGGATTGCTTACTTCGCTGGCGCAGAGACCCAAAGTGGTGTTTGGCCTCCGACAAGAGAGATCACCGAAGTCGACTGTCCTGAACCTTCTCTTGCCAGTCCATCGCTTCTAGCTTGTAAAGCTGGAACTGCAATGCATTGATAAATAAACATTGTAAATTTTGCACATGGCATTATGGGGTGTTAGGACTAAAGTGCCCTTTAATTTGATTTAAATTCGCAGAATTATCTGGTGGTACGGGAGCAATAGATGCTGGGGGGGAACCAGCGAAGAGGTTCCGCAAACGAGACAAGATGCTGTTCTATGGGCGACGTATGCTGCGGAAGGTCAAATCAATTTCAAACTCTGGCCAGGGTCGTAAGAGGCGAGCGGTTATGCGCTTCGCCAGAAAACTGTTACAACTGAAGAAGGAAGCAGCACCTGAACAACTTAAAGTACGACAATTTTGGTTATTTTTTATGTATTTACAAGATCAGAGACAAATATTTAAAAAAATCAGTGAAATTATACTGTTTTAAATGTCACGAGTTCCTTAGCTTTTATCCTTGATTTATTTTTAATTTTTTTAAATTTAATTCATATTCAAAATGAAATTTAATTTGAAAATAAAAAAAAAATTACATTAAATTCCGTAAAATTCTAGAATAGAGGTAAATTACGCATATGACAGCTATTAAATTTGTTTAGATTAAAAATAAAATGTCTATGAATACCAATATTGCAGATTTCCATAGCCACATCGTTGTTTATGGTTAAAAATTTAACGATCATTTCGTTGTATCAGGCCGTTTACTATTGCAATATTGTACTTTAAAAAAAAACAAATTATAGTATAAAGATTTCTTATAATTTTCCTTAGGTGTTAGAGCCTCCAGCAGAATACTTAGAAGAAGACTTAACAAGTGACGACCGCGTACCTCCAGATGCACTTTATATGTTACACAGCATCCGAGTCTTCGGCCATTTCGAGAAACCCGTCTTTCTGATGCTCTGCAAACATACAGAGATACTCAACCTACCCGCTGGAGCCTTCCTCTTTAAAGTCGGTGAGTTATAAATGTATTGGTTTTATTTCTATTAAATTCTAGTATTCTGAACATACACAGGGTGTCCCAAAAGGTTACGTACATAGGAAGGGGGATGATAGGGGTGGTCACAAGGGTCACCAGAAAAATAAAATAAAAATTCCCCTCTGGATATTAAAAAAAATAATGCCATTTTTTAAAATCAGAAGGTGTAAAATTTTTAAGTTTTTAAAAAATGCCATTTATTTTTTTTTATACCCAGGGGGGAATTTTTATTTTATTTTTCTGGTGACCCTTGTGACCACCCCTATCATCCCCCTTCCTATGTACGTAACCTTTTGGGACACCCTGTATGTGTTAATAACTTAATTTTAAATGCGATACAATATTTTAAAAAATAAAATTGAATAAATATTGCTATGTTTGATATATCAGAACAAAGATACAGATAATATTTTTGTACAGCCATTTTCAAATATCTTGTCGGCTTTTAACTTCGCGCAAGTCGCTGCGCACTAAACAAAGTTAGGTGTGTTGGGGCGTTTCGGGATACGGGGATACTGCATAAAGAGCCGATCACCTTGAGCCACCAAGATATTTTAAAAATAACTATTCATATAATTTAGCAATTCTTATGGTATTTAAACATAGTTCCTATGTATAAGTATTGAAGGATATTTGCATTTGTGGTGATAAGGTGACACGGACGAGAACGTGTACGTGGTGCAGACGGGGCGTGTCAACGTATACATTACGAATGCGGACGGCAGCAGTCTCTCGCTTAAAGTGGTGCGCGCTGGGGAGAGCGTCACCTCATTGCTCAGCTTTACTGACGTGCTTACGGTAACTAGTCTAGATTTTATGGTACTAGATACTATGTTTTTGGTAAAAACCTGTTGATAAAAAATGATAGTCTTACTAATACTATAAATGCGAATGTTTAGAGAGATGGATGTTTGTGTGAATGTATCTCCAGAACGGTTGAACGAATCTCGCTGAAATTTGGCATATATATAAAACATAGTCTCTAAGAACACTTAGGCTACTAATAATGTGTTTCGCGGGCGACAGCTAGTAATACAATAAATGTTAGACTGCTTAGTGAACGGAAAAACAGAAAAACTTCTATAACAGTCTGGAGTATACGACTCTTTCAAAATCAAAAAGTTCGTGAAGTTTATAAGTTGAAATCAAGCATGATTTAAAAAAATGTTTTTTTTCTTCCAGGGTCACTCACAACCTTACAAAACAGTGAACGCAAAAGCGCTAGAAGATTCCCAAGTGATAAAGCTACCGATGCGAGCTTTCCAAGAAGTCTTCAAAGAGTATCCTGATATATTTGTCAGAGTTATTCAGGTTATTTGATTATTTAATGTATATTTTTCAATTTATTTTGTGTCAAGTAATTCCGCGGGATACAACTAGTTAAATGGATATATGTTTCAGATAATCATGGTACGACTCCAACGTGTCACGTTCACAGCTCTTCATCAGTATTTAGGATTGAGTGCTGAACTTGTCAATCCGGTATGTTATGTTTTTTTAATTAATTTTGCTTAAAAAAGGATTTAAAAAATATATTACAAAAAATATTTTTTTGTAGAAAAAAATCATGTCTTAAACTTATGGTCCATTATTGTATCATTTACCCTACGTTTCTCACAGGGTAAGGACAAACGTCGTCCCGGAACTGTCTCCTCCCCTGGCAAGTCAAGTAAGGTGGTACTGGTGGACAGTGGCACCACAATGCATCCACATAACCACTCCACCCAGTCGCCGCATCACGAGCGCGTTGAACATATGGTCAGTTTTATAACATAACTGAAGGATTTTAACTGTCAGAACTCCTGAATGATTTTTTTAACTTTTCATAGATAGTGTACATGGTGAAGGCTAATTAAAAAATATCCTAATTAGGGAAGACAAAAATAAATTTGCGTTTTTAGATTTCACAATAAGATTTCTTAGTATTTAAATAATTAAAAATTAAAAACAAAATCTCATTCTCATTTCTAAATACAGCCGAACTTGGATATGCAAGAGTCCAAAAGACCGAGATACTACGAGACTCACTTATAGAGGTTTCTCTCTGACAGGAGTTTCTCGTTTATAAAGGTTTCTTACTTATCCTTGGTCTACTATAATTGTAAAGTACACAAATCCTATCCCTCATGATATTAACATCATTGCAATGGACAGGAGGGCGGACATCAGACCTCCTCACCCATACACATCCAGGGTAGAAAACCCCGCCCCGACATGGTGCCTGATCTCACTTCTAACACGCCACAGGTAACTTCATATTTAAATGTGTATATATTGAGGCAACACCGGCCCCGGACTGGTGTGGCCAGTGCGCGTGCGTCATAATTTAACCTATTTCCTGTTTTTTGCTCAACAACGATCATTTTGTTGTGACAAGAAAAAAAAACTAAATACTGACTGAAAAGTAAAAAAAAACAAAAAAGGTAAAATTATGACACGCGACCTACACTGGACCCGCAACCCCGGGGCCGGTGTTGCCACATTAACTGACTCCTTTATCGATTTCATATTACATTTCCCTTGTAATTTTTTTTTCACAATAACTTACCTTAATTTTTTTTCTAAGTTTTCATGTCACATTAAATAAATTTTACAAACTTTTTTTTATTTATTTTAAGGTGGCAAACTAGCATGGGCAACATAAATTCGCCGAAATAGCAAAGCGACTTCTATCCGTAGACATTTAAAATAACAGCGTTATCTTTAGTCTACGGAGGAGGGGACGCACAGGAAAGGGGATATTTCATCTTTCTATACGTCCCTATCAACTCTACCACCCCTTCTTAAAAGAAAAGCGAGTACACAATACGTGGAGCGTCGGTGGCCGAGCACTTGACTTGCAATCTGCAGGTCCTGGGTTCGAATCCCTCCATGTACCAATGCGTCTTTCGATTTCCGATTTACATATATACATTTATCCGACGTTCTTACGGTAAAGGAAAACATCGTGATGCAACCTGCACATGTCTGAGAAGAAATTCAAAGATATGTGTGAAGTCAACCAACCAGCACTTGGCCAGCGTGGTTGACTATGGCCTAATCACCCTTAACTTAGGGTAGGCACCGACCACCTCGGTGGGGACGTATAGTGTACTGATGATGATGTGCACAATAACTGATATTTATTTAGGATAAGAATCTCTCAAATGGTTTAATATTTAGCATTGATGATGAATCTTTGTGTTTGCTGACCGCAGCAGCAGCCCGACGTGCAGCCGACCTCCTCCTACAAATCCAAAGAGGGCTCATCTTTCAAGAAACATAACACTGATAATCTTGATGAACAGGTAATTTGTTTATCTCGTACCAAATCAACACATATTTGCGCAAAGAAGAATACTTATAAACACGTGATTTAATTTTTAATGAAAAACTAACAAGTAGTTTTTGAGTTTTCTATTACGGATTGTAGGGAGTTTAGTAGTTTATTTAACTATTTTAGAATTTTCTATACTTCAAGTGTTGCCCCGCTCACTCAAGGCCATGCATTTTTATTTGAAACTAGCTGTCGCCTGCGAGTCCGTTAACGTGGAATTAAAAAAAACATAATTAGCAGCCTATGTATTCTTCCAGACTATGTTCTATATCTATGGCAAATTTAATTGAGATCCATGCAGCCGTTCTAGAGAAAACCATCAAAAAAATATGCATAAATATTCGCGTTTATAATATTAGTAAGATGTTATGTAAATATTTCAGGCTTTAATCCAAATAGCGACGGAAGCGTTTGTGAAGGAGTTGGGTCTGGAGAGTGACAATCTGTTGCGCGGGAACGTGCAAGTGAGGGACCTGCCTGCCGGGACTTACATCATGAAGGAGGAGAGTCATAAGGTAACACAAACTGTGTTCTTAGTTTGCTTTTCTTTCCATTATAATGTCGAACAACTTGTAAAAATTGAGACCTCAATTTTTCAGGCTGAAAATGATGATAATATGTTTTTCTAGGCGTGTTTTTGGTGTGGAAACATACTTTCATATGCTTTATTCGTGCGATTTGCTTATATTTATGCAGATTTGTTCTTTGGTTACGTTTGATTTAACGAGACATATGTTAAAAAATGAATACGATAAATAAATTACAATTTGTAAGTTTCTTGTCGTTGGTTTCTAAGACTGAAATCCATGTATCAAAGGCCGGCAACGCATCTGCGATTCCTCTGGTATAGCTGATGTCCATGGGCGTCGTTGAACACCTCGGTGTTCCCGCTGCTCGTTTGCTCCCTTCTGTTATAAAAAATGTAAGAAACATATTGTTGCGCTGTTTTGACAAAGACAACGATATGTTTTCTAAACGGATTTTGGTATCAGAAACCAACGATTAATAATTATATAAGCATTTTATTTACGGATACAAGTTTATTGTTTTAAAATATATATTTTGTTCGTTTCAAAAGCTGTATTATTGTATCGAGGGTGAACCAGAGATTGTTCAGGTAGATATTGTGTTTGGCGCGTTTTTTTTTAAGTCTTATAATTGTTATCATACGTTTGTCTTTTTTCTAAATAAAAAAACAATAAGCAATGTAAATAACATTAATTAAAAAATAATTCTACAAATGCAATAAAGAATGTATCTTCATTTTCCTTCATTTGAAATAATTAAAAATTCACTTCCATTTGGCATTATGGTATTTTAAATGTACGAAAATCATGTATGGTTGTGTGACTGCATGTTATCAAACATTGTATGCAATTCTCAACCAATGAATTCTTTTTTTAATAAAAACAAATAAAAAATCCTATAATAAATTATAATATGCATTATTATATTAATTTTCGTCTAAGTCTTAATATGAAATTCAAAATCAAAACGATAATTTTTTTTTGTTTTGTATACTAAGTTTTCGTGGTAGGGTCACTAATATATAAATAAACAATATTGTTATCTCTCTTTTCTTCTAAGAGAATGAAAGGGATGTCGATTATTTTTTGTATATGAACATTTTTACAATGGAAAAGGTGCAAAAACCATTAAAAAAAATTGCAAAAATTTGCTTGGCCGCTACCTATCTGCGCAGAATTAAAAAAAATCTTGTAATAATTAAAGCCTGTCTCCCGGATATAGTGTAGCTTTCTAACAGGGAAAGATTTTTTTAAATCGGTTCAGTACTATCGGAGTTTTAATACAAACAATCAAATCATTCCTCTTTATAATATTAAGATTAAGCGTATATGACTTCTCACGAAACAATTGTTTAATCCAGGACGTGGCTCTAGTGTACCTTCTATCTGGAGCTTTACTGGTCTCGCAGAAGGTGGCCGAAGGTGAAGGGGAGGTGCATATGTTTACTGCTTACCCAGGTGAGATTAAATAGTTTTATAGATTAAAAATACTCTATAATTTTTCCACGTGCTTCAGCTAAATTCCTGTCAAAGTCCCCTCAGAATTGGTCCAGATGTATCGGTGATTACCAGAAACACACACAACTTTACAGGCAGACAAATTAAAAAAAATGTTTTTTGTTATCAAAAATGGAAATACATTATGTGGTTTTTTCGATATTGCATACTTATACTAAAATTTTATTAATTTATGTTAACACTTTCAGTGCCACTGATTTGCCTGGAATGTTTTCGTAAAAAAACTTTATGGCATGGAATGTGTTACAAAAAACAATGCAACTTACTTAATGTTTAATTCTATATCTTCAAAGAATAGCTTACCGTGGGTTTCTGAGACTTAAATCTCATTTCAAATCATAATATAAGACTGGAGTGAGATCTGGGTCTAAAAAACCCACGGTTAATCTTTATCCAGGTGAAGTGGAGGGTGGTCTAGCTGTACTAACGGGGGAGCCGAGTTTCTTCTCTATCCGAGCTAAGCATTTCTCTCGCATCGGACTGTTGTCAAAGACGACTGTGTACAGCATCATGAGGGAGAGGCCCTCAGTGGTTCTGCACATTGCCAACACCGTCGTCAAGAGATTGTCACCTTTTGTCAGACAGGTTGACTTCGCTTTGGATTGGGTAAGATATGTTCTTATAGTTCAGTGTTTGATAGTGTGCCTGCCATTCAGTCATTACGTAGGGACTCTGAGTGTAGATTAAAGATGACAAATCTCGATGTCTTTAGAATGTGGGCGTAAGTAAGATTTAAATCGGCCTCATTGAAATGGATCTATGAAAAGGACTTTTTAGGGTTCCGTACCTCATAGGAAAAAACCGACCCTTATCCATCCATCCGTCTGTCTTTCAAGACCCTTTTTTTTCAATAAAATTAGTTTTTGTCTGCGATTCTGGTCGCTATATGCTCTTGTAGACTATGTTCTATATCTATACGTAATTTAAGTGAGATCCATGCAGCTGTTCTGGAGATCCCCCCCCCCCCATTCATCCATCTGAACTTTCGCATTTATATTAGAATCCAAGATTTAAATTTATATTTTTAAATATACTCTACCGATCTTTGACAGATTAATGACGTTGTCGTTGACGCACAATTTTTTTTTAAATATTTATTTTCCATTTTAGGTGTTTTTGGAGTCAGGTCGTGCAGTGTACCGTCAGGACGAGGAGTCAGGGTCCACATTCATTGTGCTGAGTGGTCGACTCAGATCTGTCATCACTCATCCAAATGGGAAGAAAGAGTTAGTGGGAGAATATGGCAAGGGAGATCTCGTGGGAATTGTACGTGAAAATGTTCTATCAATTGTTCTCTATACAGTGGAAACGTAATGTTCACTAAGACTAATATTAGTTTGAAAACATTTTGTTAGAAATCTTCCTTAGTGTTTTATTGACGAGTTTTAGTGTCGTAGTTAAATTTGAAAAACTACAGTTAAAGTCTTTTCAGTTTTACATTTATGAAATTAATCGTAAATTATCAGTTAAAATTTTTAATTCTTTATGCACTTAGTATACACAATATCTTGACCCCTGATCACATAGTACCAGTATACTTATCACGTTTCAGGTTGAGATGGTGACACAAACACGGCGTAGTACCACGGTAATGGCGGTGCGAGATTCCGAACTGGCAAAGTTACCTGAAGGTCTCTTCAATGCCATCAAGCTGAGGTTCCCCGTCGTTGTGACCAGGCTTATTAATTTACTAGGACATAGAATTTTGGGTATGTAATATAATGAAGTTTACTATTTAAAGTTAGGGAACATACCCATACTACGTGACTTACTTTTTTTAGTTTTTTCGACCCCTCCCTCCCCTCGGTGACCACTCGTAGTACATGCCAAGACCCTGCCCCCATTAGTTTTTACGTAGTAATTCATAATTATGATTTTTAATCATTTCACAGGTAAAACTTGAAAAAAAATAATTTGGCTCATACTCTTCTTTATTGCATAAGACTGCATGCATACTTAAATTACTACTGAATTATGTGTTATGAAAAAAAACAAGTAACGACAACGTGACTAAAATCTGAGCCCCCCCCCGCTCCTGTGACTGACCGTAGTATTTTAAAGACTCTGACACCCCCCCCCGACCCTAAACGGGTCACGTAGTTATGGGTACGTTCCCTAAGGTCCAAAATTTATCGTAATAGAATAAAAACCCATTTTTCTTTATAAATCTTGAAAGTTTTTGCTGAGTTTTTAATTACAATGATTTACTATCTGTTGTTATGGAAACTGTAATTTGCATGTTAACTTTTTTCTTGTATAAATAAATCTGTAAAACATAGAAAAATGGGCTTTATTCATATAATCATAGGTCCGTTTATCGATCTTTATAACACAGGAAAATGATCTCTATTGACATACTAATAGGTTCGATTTTTGTTTTCCATAACACAGGAAAATGGACCCTATTTATATGGCAATAAGATCGATTATCGATCTTTATAACGTAGGAAAATGGACTCTATTTGTATTTAAATACGTTTGTTTATCGTGTACAGGTTCATGGCAGAAGCCGGGCGGCGCGGGGCGTGGTCCTGCAGCACTAGAGCCGCGCTCCTCACAGCACACGTTCTCCACAGTGGCCGTAGTACCTGTGGGCGACGACGTGCCATTAACTGCCTTTACATACGAATTGTATCACTCGCTCAGTGCTATTGGTAATTATAAACATCGATTACTGACTAAAATTAATTGTAACTAAAAAAAATCTATAAATTTTCAATGTTGGGTAGTAAAATTCTGTACTAGAATTTTTCTCCCTCAGGAAAGTACTTGATACTTTATCTCAGAAAGAGTACATTAAATTATGATCTACCGTATATAGTACCAGCAGTTGTCCGCATAGAAGCGCCAATAGCCTAATTGTTTAAGGGTACGGATATCCGATCACGAGGTCGTAGGCTCGACTCCCGCTATTCGACTATTGTCGTAAACTATATCCTAGCACAAGCATACAGCTTAGTTGGAATGGTACAAGAAATATTAGTAAATTTATAAATATCTAATAATTAAAAAGAAAAATAGCATATTAAAAAAATCTAGTCACAAATATATTATATTTCAAATCGGTTTAGTAATTTTATGCATATCTAATGCAAACAAATAAATAAATCTTTCGGTTTATATTTCTATGTTTAATAATTTTTAAGGTCCCACCGTACGATTGACCTCTGACGTGATCCGGAAACTGCTGGGTCTGACCATCATGGACCCCAACAATGAATACCGCCTCAGCTCCTGGCTGGCGCAGCAGGAGGACAAACATAAGGTATGGACTCTTACATTAGTCACTGTCAGAAAATCATTCAAAACTTTCATATCAATATATTCTGAAGGATTAATTACAAACTATGTTCCACATCTATGCCAAATTTCCGCAAGATCCATACATCCAAACTTTCACATTTATAATATTATCAAGAAGTAAGATAATAGCAGAATTTATGATGAAGGTATTAATAAAATAAAAAAAAATGTCAAAAACTATAACAAAGTTATTTATAGTCAAACATATCTGGCATATTGAGAGGCGCTACTGTAGCGCTTAGTTTTGTCACAAAATATTTAAAACCTACATGGACATAGAAAAAGACATAAAAAAGAAAAATATGACAGGTCCAATACAAAAAGAATCTTGATGCGAGAAAGACAGGAGGGCGCTAGTGAGCTATCATAATTTAGTTTTAGTTACAACCCGTTCAGATAGAGATAGAGATATCCTTATAGGTGTATAAGATATGAGTTATATGTGTGTAAGGTGGCGCTGTACCAGTGCGACCCGAGCCTGACGCAATGGACGCAGCGCTGCATCCGGCAGGCGGACTGCATACTCATCGTGGCGCTGGGGGACAAGCAGCCCAGCATCGGCAAGGTTACCAATTAACTATTCTATTATATAGTTTAACACGTCCTACACCATTAAGATAAAGAGAGTTCATAATAATTTTCATTCAGAGGTTATATAAAACTAGCGATCGCCCTTCGACTCGACTTCGTCAGCATATAGAAAAGAAGGAAACTATATTATGGCCGCGTGCATCAGCCATTTTACGTCAAAGTATCATCAAAATTGGCATTACGGACAGACATACAGACACTACAATTTTATTTTTTTGGATATTTTCGTTATAATGAATATTGCAAGTCAGAACTTTGACATTATTTTTTTTAATCTGTAATTTTCTAACAATTTTTGCCCTAATAGCATAATATTGTTGTGTCAGATCGAGAAGGAGATCGAACGTTTGGCGATCCGTACTCAGAAGGAGCTGGTGCTGCTGCACCGGGAGGGCGGTGCTCCTCCAGCAGGCACTGTGCACTGGCTCAACATGCGCTCCTGGGTGTCGCAGCACCACCACGTGCGCTGTCCGCATCGCATGTTCACTCGCAAGAGCCAGTACAGAGTTGTTAGTACACAAACTATAGTACCCTGAGGGGCGCCACTTTCGATATTTGTACGGCAACATTTTCAATATGTCAAATTAATTTAAAAAAAAATATAGAACGTCAACGTTATCTGCCCCGGTGGGCATAATTCAAAATAAAATATTTAGTTCACTAACGCCCTCCCATCAATATTAAAAAAGTGTCACAAGGGTTTTTTTTCTGCCGCTTTCTGTACCCAAGTAGGTTTTATAATTTTTTTCACGGAATTAGCCGCGATAGCAGCGCCTCCCTCATTAGACCAGATAGACTAATCTACAAATCATCAAAGTCAGAAAATGGCATCTTAAAGATATCTTTGGTTGAAAACTATTACCATTTAAAGATTTTTTCCATTGCTTTTGGTTCTCTGCACAAGTTATTTAAGCTTTATTTAATTCCAGAGCGAGCTGTACAGCAAGGTGCTGATGTCGGAGGCGAACGTGCACTCCGACTTCTCGCGGCTGGCGCGCTGGCTGACGGGCACCGCGGTGGGCCTCGTGCTGGGCGGGGGCGGGGCGCGCGGCGCCGCACACGTCGGCATGATACGTGCCATACAGGTACACATACATAACCCATCACACGCCCTAAACAAACACATGTCTTTAGTAGAGACACTATGTTTCTAATTTTTCACACCGAAACCTTCTTTTTGATAGATTTTTGTCATATGAAATAAATTAACCCAATAAAATTTATCCTTAAAGTTACTAAAATAAACTTCTGTGATTAAAAAAAAAACTTATTACTCTATTCTTCCGGACTACGTTCTACATCTATGTCAAATTTTAGCGAGATCCATGCAGTCATTCTGGAGATATCTTCAAATAAACATCCATCCATCTAAACTTCCGCAGTTTTTAGTAATATATATGTGAATGTGTTCAGGAGGCTGGTATACCAATAGACATGGTGGGCGGAGTCAGCATCGGCGCCTTCATGGGCGCGCTCTGGTGCATGGAGCGCAACATCACCACTGTCACACAGAAAGCTCGCGACTGGTCACAGGTTATATGAATATAATAAAACCTTATTAAATATAATCGAATAGGACATTTTTCTCGCTTTTATTACCTACCTTTTCATGCTTTTTTTTAATATTTAGCTTACAATTTTTTCATCAATCAAGACATGATTTTTTAGTACATCGAATAATTTCAAGATGGCCGCCTTTACAAAATGGCGGTTATTACAAGTTATTTTCTTTAATTTAGTAAAGCATGTTTTATTTAATCTTTTAGAAAATGACACAATGGGGCAAACAACTCCTGGACCTGACTTATCCAGCTACATCCATGTTCTCGGGGCGTCAGTTCAACGCGACCATCCGCGGGACATTCGGCGACGTGCACATTGAGGATCTCTGGCTACCATACTTTACTGTCACCACTGATATTAGCTCCAGTTGTATGAGAATACATCGACACGGTAAGTACTTGGAACTCATTGGATGGATGGATGGATGTTTGAAATTTGGTATAGATTTAAAATACAGGAGAACACATAGGCTACTAAATTATTCAAAGTTTCGTGAGACATTATACTAAAATGATATAAAAACGGCTAAACACTCACGTATATTCGTCCGGTGACGGCACCGACTAGTTTCCGCGTCCGCGAAATAATACCAGTACCACTCATCCTGATGAAGGGCCCCCGATGAGCTCGAAACTAGTCGGTGCCGCCACCGGACGAATATACCTCAGTGTTTAGCCGTGTTTATATATCAACATAGGCTACTATGTTTTATTATAATTGGGAACGAAGTCGCGGGCCAAAGCTAGTTAAATTATAATATTAAATTTGTATTGTGAGAGAGATAAAGTAGGAAAAACTGGTGCATTTACCTCACACTTCTTACAAAAGGGAAGACTTATCTGAGTCATTCAATGGTCACTAAGGGAGATTCTTAGTGTTAAAGTATGAGAAATCTTGATAACAAGCCTTAATGTTAAGTAACTATTAAACTCTTATTGCAAATAACATATTTTTAAATTTATACTCAAATATGTAAGAGTTGTTTTTATGTGATGAATGAATTACTTATTCAGGGAGTTATTTTACTTACTAATATTATAAATGCAAAAGTTTAAATGGATGGATGGATGAAAGTATCTCCAGAACGTCTGAACAGATAGCGATGAAATTTATCACATATATAAAACACAGTCTGAAAGAACATAGGCTACTAATTCCGCGCAGATGAATTCGCGTGCAACAGCTAGTTTCTAATATAATTCGTTCACCATTCTATTACATACAGTTAAACTTTAATTATATTTTTACTATATATAGAGTTATTAAATTATAAATTGTGAACGTTCTCAGTTATTAGTTCGCGAATATCATCATCATCAGCTCAGTATAAATCCCCACCGAAGGACTCGGAGCCTAACCTAAGTTAAGGGTGATTAGGCCATAGTCAACCACGCTGGTCAAGTGCTGGTTGGTTGACTTCACACATATCTTTGAATTTCTTCTCAGATATGTGCAGCATCACGATGTTTTCCTTCTTCGAATATGTTATGTAGTTTTTATATTAACACAACACATTCATGGACAGGAAATCTACGTATTATTTGGGGATATTTTGCAGCTTTTTTTGCACTTACTAACAAAGATTATATTAAGGAAGTTTAAGAGGTTTCATTTTTAATATTTCATATTAAATATATCGAGGCCATGGTCTCATACAAAGTCATGCATGTGATATAAATTTATTTAGATGTTTGTATGTTTATTTATACAGGGTGTCCCAAAAGGTTACGTACATAGGAAGGGGGATGATAGGGGTGGTCACAAGGGTCACCAGAAAAATTAAATAAAAATTCTCCTCTGGGTATTAAAAAAAATAAATGGCATATTTTAAAATCTTAAAAATTTTACACCTTCTGGGGCAATTTTAATTTTCTTTAAAATCTTTGTTAGTTGTATTGTTTTTTTTTATTTCATATTGATAAAGGGTTATTGACGATAACATAATAGCTTTTTTTTAAATATAGCAATATTTGTAGATCATCGGTTACAAAATTGCCCCAGAAGGTGTAAAATTTTTAAGTTTTTAAAAAATGCCATTTATTTTTTTCAATACCCAGAGGGGAATTTTTATTTTATTTTTCTGGTGACCCCTATCATCCCCCTTCCTATGTACGTAACCTTTTGGGACACCCTGTATATCTGCAGACCAGTTTGCTTTATTTGAATAATATATGTTTTCTATTGTCAATATAAATCGGATAGCAACAATACAAGAATGGATCTTCTATTATCTTCATTTTATGATTTAGTTGAGGTAATCGTGATCTTATCAAAGTTATAAACATTCTGACATCTCATTTGTTAGTACATATTATATTCCATCCACGATAAAGATATAACAAACATTGGATCATATCATGACTAAAAAGTCGTATGGTCAACGAATATTATTTTTTTATCAACCAAATATTGACAAAAAGGTCAAACAAAACACTATAAGTGATAAATTGATGCGTAAATTTATATTTTTTTCGAGAGGGCGCTTTAGTGTTGCCAGTATTGCCATATGCAAAAATTTGATTTATTCAACTTTAATAAAAAATACATTTGTCAGTCCAGTGAAAAAATATCGTGGTTGGAATATAACTCCAAGTTACTGGACGAAAAAAAACTATCGTACATGGCTTGGTATAAATTGCGGAATTGTCTGTGTCATCATACGGTCATCAATATCTATGGTGGCTCACGACGCTTATTACGAAAGGGACAAGCAGATTTAAGATTGTGTTCTATGCACTTTGCCCTTTTATTTTATTTCGAAGCTAAGCTAGGATTTTTGCGTTTTTATTTTATTTTCACGTATATTTTATTCCGCTACAGTGATTTTTTTTGTTGACTCCCCCCACAACCACACTCACTTGCATTTATGTGTCAATCTGTCCGTTTGATGTGTCGTATATATATATATTGTTTTGTACGTGTTACACTACAGTTTTATTTATTTTATAATGTCTACGAATCCGACATTTGCTTTTGGGTGTTGCCATTTCTTACATAAAACTGAAGAAAAAAAAAATAAAAGAAACAAAACGCTTGTGATTGGTTTACCAAATAACGCTTTATATATTTTTTTTTAAAGTTAACTTAAATATATTTTATAATATAGCAATCGGTGCGTGATAATGTCGGGTTGGAATGAATATATATTCGTATGAATCCATCTCCATTCATTTACATCAAAATCCATTTAACTTCATGTATTTGCATGAGTGTGGTTTTTAATTTTTTTTTCTACATTTCTTTAGTTCCCATCCCCATCACTGTAGTCTTATTATTAGATTATGTCTTATCTCTATTGTTTGAAGGTCTATTATCGCTTGTCGTGACCAATTTTTAAATTTGTAAAAACTTTTTAATGATAGACCTAAAAACAACAATCTTAATAGTACATGTTACTGTAGATATCATTTGTTAAAAAGGCTAATGTTCTATCAAGTTTGAAATAATAGCGTTGTTTTTTTTTATTTGTTAAATTTTGTATGTATAGTTCATTTTGTTAAAACAATATTATGACGTTTATTTTCTTTGTTTAAGTAGTTATTTTATATAATACATTGAATTTTCTTTTTTTTATTTTGATTATTAAGCTCAGAGCTATATAAGACGAAGTCTCTTATAAGTTATTAACGCTGAGAAGTGAAGAAAATTTGTGACTAAATAACTCAACTTAACTCTGCATTAAAGGGAATTTTGGTACTGGCTGTAAATAATTATAGGGGGTTTCTTTGAAGGTCAATATTAATATGATTATAACGCATTTATGCATGTCGAGCATGTGTCAAGGAATCTGTCACAATCGTCGGACTTGTCAACCTCTTTAGCTTTCTTTTAGCGGAATGGAATAACAATAGTAAGACATTTATAATCTATGGATTTCTGCATCCATCGTTTTCCTTTCCATGGATTGTGTTGTCTAATCTACACTAGATGATCTTCGTAATGCCCTATGTCCGATTTACATTTTCGATGCAACAATTTCACTTGAATACACCAGGTCTAAGAGAGTCAATGGCTCAGCATGTTTTGATATCTTTATAAATCTACAACTGAATTAAGATGTAATCTAGTTCACATTGAAATAAAGACACTCTAATGAAAATGATTATAAAAAAATATTATTAGTATAAAGTATTATATGATTATGTTATTATTAGGTTTTATTAAATATTTAATTAGGTTATATTGTAAATTAACTCGCGCGTCGCAGGTTCTCTGTGGCGATACATTCGCGCCTCGATGTCACTCAGTGGCTACATGCCGCCGTTGTGCGACCCTGTAGACGGCCACCTCCTATTGGACGGCGGTTACGTCAACAACCTGCCAGGTAAACCAATCACGGCGCTAGCTCACGCGTCACCGACACCGTGACAGCTCCGTCACAGTCAAAATGACAACACCGTTACTTATAATTGACGGATCTGTCACGTTTTGCACCGCGTGATATCAACGGGACATAACTAGACACAGCGAGACGGCTGTCACGTCATAAGGGAGACAATCTTTCTTTCAAAATTCATAGGTTGAGTGTAAATATTTCTGCGGAATTCTGGTTTTTTTATTAAAATGCTTTGGACTTGTAAACACACATTTGCACACTTAGCCTGTCCACCGATTTTAAACAGCACCCACTTTCTTCTAACCTTACTTCAAACAATTTAGTAGTTGGAATGACTATTTTCTTTGCATAATAATTACTATTTAATTACAAGAATTGAACATTTTAAATAAGACAATGCAAGATGCATCAAAGAATAAAGAAATAATTTGAAACTATAATTAAAACTAAATAAAGGTTATTTTGGAAGTAATAAAACGACTCTGATTGCTAACTTCTTTAATTAGATTAAAAATATTACTTGTAATGGAATAAGCAAACAGAATTAATACATTTGTCTGCACTCTAGGCGATTGTCATTATGGTCATGTTAAGATTTTTTAACTACGATTATTCATAGATTATAAACTGGTGAAGGGTGTGGGTGTTTGATTTAGTTCGTTATTTTTTAAACATCATGATATTTACACTCGGCTTACCATATTTTAACGGTAAGTAATGGCAACACTTAGAAGTACCGGTATACGAAACCGGCCATAGAGTAGGATCTGCTATTGTTGTCATATCAGGTGTACTCTGGAGATATTGTAGAGCTTCGATGAGTATTGCCGGCATTTTCCCGCCAATCTGCGATCCTATGGACGGACATCTTTTACTCGACGGTTGCTACGTTAATAATGTACCAGGTTTGTAGTTGTATTCAAAGTTACTTTGGCACTTTATTTAAATAAATATAGGGATCGATTGGTGTCACACTTGTATTTTATAAGAGAGGGCAAACGTGCGGCGGCGGACACCCGGGTGATCTTAGACGTTTATGGCAACACTAGAGAATTGACATTATTGACGTATTGACACATATTTTTGTCTGTATTTTGTCAACAATTTGAGCGATGACAATATATGTCAATCAAGTGACATTGCAATATAAACCCACTATAATGCAACTATTTGGTGTTACGTAAATATAAGGGAACATACCCATACTACGTGAACTATATTTTTAGTTTTTTCGATCCCTCCTTCCCCTCGGTGACCACTCGTATACCAAGACCCTCCCCCTTTAGTTTTTACGTAGTAATTCATAATTATGATTTTTTAATCATTACGCAGGTAAAAATTGAAAAAGAAATAATTTGGCTCATACTCTTCTTTATAGCATAAGACTGCATGCATACTTAAATTGCTAGTGAATTATGTATTATGAAAAAAAAAACAAGTAACGACTATGTGACTAAAATCTAGATTAAAGATCTAGAATCTAGATCTAGATCTAGAAAAAAAGATTAGATTAAAAATGTTAAGTACATTATTATTTTGTTATAATACAATGTCTCTTTTAAGGTCCAGTGTGATATAAATAAGAAAATATATTAATTTCAGCTGACGTAATGCGATCTCTGGGAGCGAAACACATCCTGGCCATAGACGTAGGCTCACAGGACGACACTGATCTTACTAACTACGGGGATGATCTCTCCGGCTGGTGGCTGCTTTGGAAAAAGTAATCGTACTCATAATTTTAATAGAATTTACAAAACAATTATCTTATCAAATCCGTTATAATATTGTTCCCATACATTTAAAATATCTCAATGTATTAATACTTTTACAGATGGAATCCATTCACTACACCTGTCAAAGTCCCCAATCTTCCAGATATACAGAGTAGACTTGCTTACGTCTCCTGCAATCGACAACTCGAGGTAAGATAATTACGTCAAATAGTCATCGATGTTAAATCGATATCTTACAAGTCTGACGAAATGAAAATTGCGAATGTTTAGATGTATATATGGACGGGTGTTTGTTAGAAGGTATCTCTAGAAGGCCTCAACTCACGATGCAAGGCATAGATGTAGAACATAGTCTGGAAGAACACATAGGCTTCTATTTAATTTTTATTGTAATTGCGCGTAGATGTAATCGGGGGCAACAGCTAGTTTTATTATAATACTAGCTGTTCCCCGCGACTCCGTCTGCGCGGAATTAAAAACAAATTTCAGCTAGATCTATGCAACTGTTATATATATCCAACCATCTATCCATCTAAACATTCGCATTTATGATATTAGTAAGAAGTAACATTGCTTTTTAGGAGGTGAAGAGTTCTGACTACTGCGAGTACATCAGACCACCGATCGATGCGTACAAGACTCTGCAGTTCGGATCGTTTGATGAGATCCGCGAGGTGGGGTACCGGCACGGCGCCGCGTACTTCGAGGGACAGCGACGCGGCGGCGGCGGCGGAGTCAGCGGTGTTGGCGCCGCGCCCCGCGCTCAGCCCGCTCAGCCCGCACTTACTGAGTAAGTTCACCACAAATCACACACTTTTACACTATAATTTTCTTTACAGACAAGTACTTATGTAACTTATATTCCTCGCGTCGAGAGCACACAATTATGAATCGTCGACGTTTCATTTAAAATCGTAGCTACTTTTCTTACTACGAACCTGACAAACAGGTTGTCTCTGGCGATTACACATATAATTGTAGGCGACCCGTGCTTTATAAAAATCACTATTATATAATTACGAAATTCCCTTAAGGTTTGCATTGTTTTATGTAGAAAGGGCCTTTTTGCTATACGACGAGACGTCTAAGAATTACTCAAGATATTCTTTATACGGATTTACTATGAAAATTTTAAAGTAATTTAACATAAAATAAGCAATTGCACCAGTTAAAGATCTGTCTAAAGCTACTAACAGATCGACTCAAGACAAAATGTGGGGTCGTCACATGAGATGTTATTCCAGCTACACTTTCACGGACCTGGCGCAGATGGTGTGCTCAGTGCGCACTGCGCAGGATGTGGACAACACCTCCTCCTCCTCATCAGATTACGAGGAGGACCAGCGACACTTCGAGGGTTACGCCTCCGAGCCCAGCGCCGGCATTTTAGAGGTAAAACTCCATGATTCAATAACTAGCAGTTGCACATGACTGCTCGCGAATCTAGTAATATATTGCTAATGTTACCCGGAGGTAGTTTAGTAGTTTTGGAGTCTATTCAATGCAAATAAACAATCAAGTCTTCCCTTTTTACTTTAGTATAGGTAACTTTAAACTACGAAAATATGGTCTTGGTTTTCTTGTTTGTTAGAAGTGCAAAAATTTCAGTTTTGTTAGTTTTATTTCCTTACATTTTGGTATTTCCACCTTCATTTATAAAACAGTTTATTGAAATTTTTCATCCTTATTTATAAAACTATTTATCTATGAGTACGTATAATACTTTTAGATATTATTAATTAATCATTTGGCGCGAATGACGTGCTTTCGTTACAAAGTCAAGCGTCGGAATGATTAGTGAGGGGACATAAACGTCGATATTTTAGTAAGGCTAGTGTTGCGCCAGTACACCGGCACTGTGTCGGATTTTCTTCCTAACAGTACCTTTTAATTTACAAGTTTTTGTCTGAATACAATATCAATTAGAATTAAAAGATAAATTAGCTTTTTAAATATTTGTTGTAAATTATTTAAGTGCTTTGTTATTGGTATTTGAGGCGTGTTGGTTGTTGATGACAGATGTCGTCGAGCGTAGAGGAGGGCGCGGCGTGGATGTGTGGCCACAGTGACACGGAATTGGTGGGCACATATTGACCTGCACGAGTGCACATTGTTTTGGGTTTAGATATTTTTTTTTCAATTTTTTATCTATGGTTTTGGTGCACACTGTCTGGGGCTTTTGGGTTTTTAACGCTTTAACACGGATATATTTTAATGCACTAGATATGGCAATTGGTGAAGATTTTATATTGATGCAACATTTTAATTCGCCTGTCAATTTTATTGTAGCATTCAAAACTTGAAGCACTGTTCTAATGAATAACATTTTAAGGAGTTTCTTTTATAATTTCTGAAGTTTTTGTAATTATTCTGAATTAAAGCATTCCAAAGGCAAATTAAAACAAAAATTAGCAATCCAAAGATATTAAAGTATTTATAATGCTGTACGTAAGCAGTTTTTCGCTTCCTTTAAGCAACTACACATAATGTTACTACGTGTAATATTTCGATTACTTGTATGTACTGTCGCTTTTGAACTATTTTTCTCGCTTATAAGGAAGCAATCCGTTCAGATATTCAAACACCAAGCTTTATCTATTCAATTTTATTTCAGTAAATTCATCCGTAACCATCCGTTTAGTCGTTATTTATATATATGTCATATAGTCGTTTCGTCCACTTCCATTCAAAAACATACATTTTAGCGTTATAGATATCGCTATTTTAGTATTTAGTATGTCAAATTATTATTATCATAGTTTTTTCGCTTTTGGCGTTCTCGTAAAAAAGGATTGGCTTCATAAAATATATTCATAACTTTTTTATAATAGTTCTCGTTTGAATGTCAATTGTCAAGTTAAATTCTAATATTCTAACTCGTGGATTAGCTAATTATAATAAAAACTAAAAAGCTACTAAATTTCCAAAAATACTAAATCTTAGTAACTCGAACATTGAACGATACACCAAATATTTTCTCAGTAAAAATCTAATTATTTTTCAGGAGGGTCTTCGCACACGTCGCGTCGGAGGATCCCTCTCCTTGTCCGAGGACGAGATCGACTCCGAAGCGGAGGTGTATGACCCACTGAACAAGAGGGGAGGGAACAGGTGAGACGCGACCTTGCACGACCTGTGCAAGGCCCTTTACGAGTACGCGCGCGCAGACGCACACGCGTAATGTCAAACTGACAGCTGTCAAGTCACGTGACGCTTCAAATTTGAATTTGACGTGTGGACGTTATTTGACATTCGAATTTGATTGCTCGAAGCAGTTTTTTTCTTTTTTGGATGTAGAAGGCGAGGCATTTTGTGTTAATTGCCAGTGAGAGATGTTTCAAGTATTGCCATTTTAAATGTGAAATTGTTTTTACTTTAGGTTCAGGAACTCATTGATATGCTCTTATTAAAATATTGTTTAAAATTGATGTTTTGATTGTGCTGTAGTGATTTTTTTCTGTGTTATTTTTTGCAATTTTTGTACGAGATGTATATCGTCTACAAATATTAAAAAACTTTTTATGTATTGTTTTGCGAATATCGATTATTGTTATTCATAAGTTATTTTAAAATTCCAAAGTATGCTGTGATTATTGTGAAATTAAAATAAATGTATGATTTAAGTCATTGCTTTTGCCATCAGCTGTATTGTAATACTTAGTTTTAATTAGTATTTGTTTTATAGGATTATTAATTAAATAAAATGACTTCCGATTTCGATTTATATAAATCGATTGAATTAATCGATAACTCGAATTTTATTCACCAAACGATTAATTTTCTTGTAGTTGACTACTATTTAACTAATATAATATAAGGAGTTCAAATGTTGGTATCATTTTAGGTAAAAATCTTTCACATTTCTAATGTAAAATGTAGTTATTGCACGCAACCAACAATAAAACTCTTTGTAAAAATATTTGGAATAAACTAAGCCTTATTTCTTACTCACAGCACAAATAAAATAAAAAAATAAATATATATTTTTTTAAATTGCTATTTTTGCGACTCTTCTTGGTTCTAAAGAAATTATATTTTTTTACTGTAATTTTTTCTTAATCCATCTTTTGGTTTAAGTCTTGATAAGTTATAGTTTTTATTTTCCAGTGATTTATTCGAATATGTATGGATGTAAATCTAATTATAAAAAAAAAAGTGCGTTTGTCAGTTCCTAGGTAGTTTACACAGACTGGCACACGATTTCAAATGATAGTTCTTGATTGTTCTCTTCATAATATGCGTTTTATTATTACGATTACTCTATTTAATATCGCATATAAAATTTAACTAAAGCAGTGAAATTAATGTTTAACTTATTAATACTCTTTAATTCATTGAATATTAAAAAAAATATCAAAAATGTGGTATATTTGCCTCGCGGAGGATTTAAGGCGGTGGTATCTACAGAAATCTACCTTAATATAGCTTATTCAATGCGGCAACTATTTAATTCCTTATTTTTAAGTCGAAAGAACTTTTTATAACGCAAATTATTTGAGGTTATTTTAGTAGAAAATTGTAGGTAGTCTAATGTTGCGTAGCGACGTTGCTTATATCGATGTATGCTTAAACGACTGACGTATAACTTAAGTTAGACAATAGTTTAAGGCACAAAAGCGTATTATACCAAATGTAGCTCAATTATTGTAGAATTTCTCTCAATAAAATATATAATGATACAAAAGATTTTTATTCATACGGCTTCCAATTTATTGCACGAAGTAAATGTTCTTTTGCGGCGTTAACTCGTCTAATATATGTGTACAAGTTGACTACATTTGAATGTTCACTTATTTTTTCAAATGATTTGCTCCTTACTCTTGTATCTAATCCGTATGTCCTTAGTTCATCAGTACCGTCCCATAGTTCTACACAACCTATAGATATTCTCTTCACCTTTCTTTCCCAATGTGATTTCATATGATAACGTACATCAGGACAATCACACAAGTTGATTAAGACCTGCATAGCTCTTAGTTGTAGTATAGGGCTATTCGTATGTTGACATAATGATACAAGGATCTTAGTAAGACTGTAACATATCTCTTTAGCTCGCCATTTCGATCTTGTAGTCAATGTTGTATATTGCATAAGACCGACTGCGCTTATTTTAACCTTGATAGTCCCATTTAAATAAGGTTTTAGTACAAAAGTTATATCGTAAATATCGGCTAATTCTTTCCCAATACTATGACAGCATAATTTGGCCATACAATCCATCGCAGATGACACTATTCTTGAATCCTCGTGATTGAATAATGCCAACATAACTTGGAATGCGTTCGCTTTCAATGGTGGTTCAGGATCCCAGTCTGTTAAATGCATTAAAGTCTCTAATAAAAGAAGAACAATTCCAACATGGTCGTTTCTTATCATCTTCAATAGATTCTCTATAATATCATCTTCTTTCATGATAGCTTCGCAACAACATAGATGTCTAGATAAAGTGCATAAAGTATGTCCTGCCGCGTATCTGACTTCCTTCCTGCCTCTCATAAGGAGCCACATTAAGTTACTGATGATGACAGGTCTGGTAAAGATGTGTTTCCTGCCTTGGTAGTAGTTGGCGAGATGTGACAGGATGTTACACACCTTCTCCATGATGACAGGATTCCTTTCCAGCATCAAGTCGGCGAGGCGATGCGCAACGTGTAAATCGATCAGAAACATAGCATTCTCTGATATTTGTACCTAAAATATAATTATTACATAGTGTAAAGTAAATAGTGACGTCATCGATCTCAAGATTTATTATACATCGAGGCTTTTAAACGTGTTATAGCAGTAAAATTTTCTCGAATTGAATTACCAAATAAAAACCCTTAAAGTACAGAATATACTTTCTTACATCAGGAAGTGCCCAACCCATAGTATACCCAGTACCCAGTACGAATATATGTGACAATGACATTCATATACTCATCCTCAATTATGTCAAAATTAGTACGAGATATTCGGTGCATTTGTCGCCCGATATGGCGCTGCGCAAATTTTCCTTGATACGATTGTGTTTATCACAAATATTCGTCCTACACCCATAGTGTGTTGTCTGTGTGGATGTCTCTAAGTATATTACTTGATCGAGCACGCTGTGTATAGCTTGAAGCTGTATTAAAGGGTCTGGGGAGTGTAGATCTCTAACGAGAAGTCGCAGTCCTGTGCGGCCGAAGCCGAGTGTGGCGCGCGTGATGTCCACGTGCGGTGCAAATAATGATGGCTGCATTGATTCTAGTCGTTGTGCTGGTGGACGTTCTGAAACGTGGATAAGTATGAAAAAATATTTGTTACAGTACGTAACTATAGATATCTATATTTAAGACATTTGGATGGATAACTGAATGTATCCATATGTAGACTATAATATTTTAATCTATATCTATATATAATTCTTCTGTGAGTGTGTATGTCACTGAACTTCTCTCAAACGACTGGACCGATTTTGATGAAATTTTTTGTGTGTGTTCAATGGGATCTGGGAATGGTTTAGATTCACAATTTTCATCAAATATTAACTTCATATTAATTTATTATATTAAAATTAAAGACGTGAAGACACGACAACGTCTGTCGGGTCCGCTAGTTTCCTATATATCCCATCCCTGTTTAAAGTTTGACTATTAGACCTTCAACAAACACACGAAACACGGAACTTCCAGGTGATGTTTTTTGTGTGGTCGTGGTTATGTAGCGTTGGTATGAGCCATTCCTGCAATAGCTTATGCTTAATAATAAACCAAACCTGTATGGGGATCGTACTTCTTCACCTGCATAGCGCGGTCCACCGCCGCGTTGATGACGCGGGGATTCACCGCGCACGTGAGCTGCAGGTAAGAGTTCTTGTGCGGACAAAACATTGTTTTTAAATTGATTTAAAATTTAAATAAACTAAATTATAACAAATAAATGTAAAAAATTATAAAACTTTTGACAGGTGTCACGATTGCGTCAATGAAATCTCTTTGGCTTTTTTAATTAATTTTTTTTTGCAAATTTTAGATCAACTGTAAAGATAATAAAATTATGTAATATTAGGTAAAAAATCAAACCACTTTTTTTTCATCAAAATTATATTTTTTTATAGATTTCAGGTTAATTTTATTTCCTGGGATACGGCGGTCGGAATCCTTTCCTCCTGCATTTAGTGTCTACAATAAGTTGTGCTTGTCTCTTCAGGTAGCAGCGAGATGGAATATCCTCTTCCTCATCAGATACTGAAAGTAATTCATAGTTTTTTTTTCATTTCAAGATATAAGGTGGCAAACGAGCCAGCGAACTGTTTCGCTGAAATAGCGAAGCGTCAATTGCCCACAGACCGCAAATGCAGATGTGTTGCTTACCTTTAGTAGACGGAGGAGGAGATCGCCTAGAAAGAGAATAGTTACTCTTTTAAGCGTCCTCCGCTAAATAAACATCACCTTCGGGTGAAGGATGGAAGGAAGACGACTAAAATAAGCCAAACCAATTTAATTTTTGATTGTGGAATAGAAAACGTTTGTTAATGTTTTCACATTTTTGAAGACTATCTTAAACTGCCACAATTAGAAGGTTTAAAAATCTAAGAAGTATCTAATTACAGGTATTAATGTTGAGATTATATACAAAGTAATTAGATTAATTAAGGGAAAATTTACTTATTTGAAAAAAACCTTCATATTAAAAAAAAAAATTTATGTCATAAGATGGCAAACGAGTGAGCGGCCGCCTGAAATCGCTGCAATAGCGAAGTGAACGTTACCCATAGACATACGCAATTGCAAATGCATTGCCTACCTTTAATCGACAGAGGAGAGGATGCACAGAAAGAAAATATTTTCATGCATCCTCTCATCCGGAAAGTCCACTTCCTCTTCCCATCCTTGCCTTATAAGAAAAAGGGTGGGAAGGGAAAGAGGACTTAATTAGGCCTCCGGGACGCACACTCATCAGACGAAACGCGGAATTGCTTTCACTTGACGCCTGTCTTCTGTGTGGTCGTGGTATTTCACCGGGCGTGCCGGGACAATTCGTGCGAAGATGTTAAAGCGGGCTCTACCACCAAATCTTTAATCAACAATCAAGATCAACGTATACCTTAAACTTATAACTTGTTATGGAAATTAAAAAAAAATATTATTTTGTATTTCATATTTTTAGTAATATTTATATATTTACGTATTCTGATAACTATCAGGTCTAAATTTATATGACATATACGTTGTAGAAGACAAAATGTTGATTTAATTTAATATCACAGAAGTTGTCTGGCACGAGTCAAGTAATGCTATGTCCTTGCTAACAACCTTGGCTTGAGATATAAAATATATATTTTATGTGACGTCTTGATAACACGAATTCAGTTTAAACTAAGTAAGATAGTGAAGGACTAAATTAGGTAAATTTAAATATTAAAATTTAAATTAAATTTTTATACAATTCCATTTTATTGGATGCTTTTATAAAAAATATTCTTAATATCAATTTAAAATCAATGATTACGACCTAAACTATATTATTTTAGACTCGCCGTAATTGAAATTCCAAAAATTTTAACAGAACAAAGATTATATTAAATTTTATTCTGAACGCTTGAAAGTTATTTGTATATACTTTTTTATGTACTTTGAAAATATTTACCTGGTGCTTTAACAGGTTCTCTTTGCAAAAGCTCTTTGTATGTTGGTATAGCTCTCTCAGATTCTTTCGGCGTACTGTGACTGTACGCGCTCAGTCCGGCGACAGATGGCGCTGCACTGGTCGTCTGACATAAATAAATATTATAGTAACTTTATCATATTCATCTTACTAATATTATAAATGCGAATGTTTAGATGTATGGATGTATGTAAGAAGGTATCTTCAGAACAGCTGCGTAGAAGAACATAGACTACTAATTAGGTTTCTTTTTAATTCCACGCGAATGGAGTCGCGGGCGACAGCTAGTAGAAGTATAAAATCGAATAGTATCAAATAAGTATGCATTAAATTCATTTTAATTTCAACAATAATTGTTTAAAATATATAAAAGTTGAATAATCTTAATAAATTGTTGAATGGATTGTTGTCCTAAGTCTTACGTTAGATGGCACTACAATAGTTGTATAATCTGTTCGTTTCTCTTTAATAAGTTCAGTACGAGCGCGCGCTTTCTCAAAGCGTGCTGTGAGGACAGCCATTATCTCATGAATATCTCTCGCTTCTGCCGTCCATTCCGGTATACTTGGCTCGGGAATTACCTAAGATGAAGTATACACAATACTGTTACAAATTATATTACTCTTAAACCAACTGTTAGATAGAAATGACCTCAGAGTCAAACACTCACGTCGAGCAGTTTGCACAGATCATATAATAATCTCTTTATCTCCAACAGGAATGAGTCAACTTCTTCCATCTTCTTTTGTACATCACAATAAATTCGCTGTTCATTTTCTATTTCACTTTTAAGTTCGTTTATTAGATCTTGACCTCTGGAAAGAAATTATTAAAAATTTACCTACAAGTTATAGAAAATTGACCATTTCCACTTCATATAGTAAACAGCCGAGTGCGAGTCTATCTTACTCGTCTTTGTCCTTTACGGAGGCAAATTTGAAGCCCTCTAGTTCTGCGAGCAGTGCAGTGTGCGCCTGCTCCAGACGGAGTTTCTCATCCTCAGCACCACGCTGCAGCCAGCCCAGCCGCCGGCATGTCTCACGTTGTGCACGGAACCGCACCAGCACCTCCTCCGGCTCTGACACTCCTGGTAATACGACCGAGAGTGACCAGTAGTCATGAGTATCTTAATTGAAATTGATGAACTACAGGTCAGCTTATGGTTCATATCTGCGAGTTGCGAAGTCTCCAGTGATCGCGCTGCTCCTAGAGTTATATAGTTCATCGCAATGAGTCGTGAGCTGCCAATTTAGTTGTTGAGCTGCAGCTCAATGTTTGAAGTCTTTGCATCAGTTTAGAGCTGAGCAGAGCTTACCAATATCCCAAGTTACTTAACCAATTTTGACGACTGAGGTGTCATTCGATTCATAATCTTCGCCGGAGTGTGAGTGGACCTTTATCTTAAATATATGCACTGAAGGAAGTTGTTGGTGAACGCCTGAGAATCTTACCTGTAAGCTTCATTAAGCCTTGAAATATTTCTTCCATCTGCGCCGCGGCGGACGCCTCCTCCTCCACGTCGCCCTCCACAGAACCGTTCATCTCCTCGTGAATAACTGGTCGCACTGCAACAAACACATTTTCATCAGAGATAGCTCCTCAACAGCGAACTTTTTAAAAATATTGGTAAACAGACCAGGAGGAGGAAATATCCTCTTTTCTAATTTCTCCAGTTCCTGTCTTCGCTCTTGGAACCGATGCGCGAAGTAAGCGCGCTCGGCAGCACGGCCATGCTCCGCGGCATGAGCGCGTGCTGCCTCCTCTGCGGCTGCAGCTGCTGCGCGAACGCGCGTCTCTGCTGCCTCCGCGCGCACACACTGAAATGTACTCGATTGAGATAATTTTAACTTTGTTAATTATATACTGACTAGAATTGTTATTATGTTTTGGACAAAGCCAACTGATATGTCATTACTTCGATCTTATTAATTTCTTCCTGTTGTTTCTTCAAAAGTTCTTCTATATGGCCGAGGGAGCTTTCAAACTTGACAGAGTCTTCAACGAGAGCTTGTCTGCAAGATATCAACGGTAGATAGTTATAGTTAATATTTAATAGTAGAATTTTCGTGTAAGGATATGTCTTTGTAATACCTGATAGAGGAATACTTCTTCTTGACTAATTCGGCTTCCGTCCATTGCACAAGTACCTTGTGTATTTCATTCTCTAAATGTGAGACGTGCTAAAAATATTTAGAAAAAAAATACAAAAAATTATGTGAATGTTTCATGAGTGCAAGTCCATGGCTAAATAAAGAAATAAAACACCTTTTTAGCTTTTGTAGTTAATTTAGATTTTACAATATCACTTTTGGTGCTCTCGATCAATAGTAATTCATATTCTTTCTCCAGATCTTTGAGTTTGTTCTTTTTGCTCCGTTTCTCGTACTTCAAAAGATCTAACATCTTTCTCTGTTCTATGACTTTTAAGTCCACATTATGTATTATCTGTAAATAGAGAAAGATTAGTCGAAAGTTTTGGAGCAGTAAATATTTCATGTTTTAAATGTTGCGCGTAACATTTATCTTAGTACCTGATCAGCAGTTTTATTATTAAGTGGACAGATGGCGTTAAGATACTTCTTAACCTGAGCCTCCTCGTCTCCGATCACCGCACGAGCTTGTATCAGCTCTTCTGTTCTTAACTTTATTTCCTTCTTTAGCGTGTCAATTAGATCGATGTTCTGTTTCTTTTCTGCTTCATTTTCTTCGTAATGCGATTTCCTTTGACCTTCTGAAAATTGTTATATGCTAGTCATGGGTAAACTCAACTAAAATTGATGACCTGGTCAGTTCACACGTCGCATGTGTACCGTAAATCATTGTACCGGCTCATAGATCAACTCAATTTGCTGATAAATAGAGTTGTGATCGGCCTCATCACTCACATCACAGGTTCTATGCTCGATAACTTATAGTACCTTCATCACGTTGAGCTGTTAACTGCTTATTCAGTTGTTGAGCCGCAGATCAACGGTTCAAAACTGTTAGCTGAACTTTTGAACCGGTTCAGAGCTGATCTACACGTATATTATATAAGATAAATAATTTAATTTTGAGGTATTCTGATATACTACTGATAAGTACTATAAAGGGAAAAGTATGTCATAGCAAGAAATTACTTTTAAGACTTTCTAATTTATGTACTTGCCTGAAAGTTGTATTTTCTTTTTTATCTCAAATATTTTTGTGTTGATTGTAGTTAAACGATCGGCTGTTTCAATTTCGAATGGATGTTTCTGGTAACAAGTAGCCATTATTTTGTTTTTAGCTTATTTACAAATGTCGTAACAATCACATCAACCCTGTAGTTTTAAAATATTGATCAAACGATTACCAAGACTATCACGCGTGTACTCATTTCATCATTTTTACTGCTAAAGTCTTTGCGTGTATTAATTTCATTTCCATAAATTCTTTATGAAATGTAATAATACTATGAATAAATAAATAGATAAAATGTCACCCTTTTAAAAATTCACCCCTTGCACATTTCACTTAAGTTACTTCTACGCCATCTGTTGGTCAAGCGACAAACTACAAAGTTCGAAAGCTCTCCATTGGTTATGGGCGCTGCTCGGCGTTGAATTGCTTGATTTCTCCGTTGAATCGACATTCCTTCGCGTACTTTTGTATGTGTGCGTAAAAGCGTTCTCACGGCTCAATAAGAAAGATTCGTCAATTTTATCACACAAATCACGAGTAAACTGTTTTAAAATTGTTAAAGCTATAACTTAAGAGCTTTGCAAGGCTTAAAACAAACGATAACCATTATTTACAAGCTGCGCATACGCACACAGGCGCGCCCGCCGCCATTTTGATTTACCGTACGCGTGTATTTACGAACAAAGCAGCCAGATGCGCGCAGGACGCGGTTGCGCATGTTACTACCGGGCTTGGTGTAAATTCAAACTTTGTTTTACCGCTAAAATGATCAAACTTGCAATGTTTTCAACGTAACAACAATTTATAAACAAAATGAAGTGTCAGTTCTTACATTTAGTTCCGTGAGTGTTGATTATTAAGTGATTTAACGACAGAAGGAGTAAAACAAATGTGTGTGATCCATGTGTGAATGTTGTGCTTCATAATGTGGTCGAGAAACTTTACACCGGATTATGGGATTAAGTTGTTGTCTATAGGTGTGCTGCTGTCGAGCCTGGCGGCCAAAATCCAAGGAGTCGAAGGTAAGTGGTCGTTGTAATAGATGTCTATCTGATATTAAAAAGTGGCTGAGCTTATGAAAGCACTGCGGCGCAACGCGGCCGCGCGTGAGAGCCCACCTTGGATAGGGAGCTTTAAGCAGGTTCTCGCGCGCGGTAAGCGGTCGGGTAATACCTTGGTTCTCACAGTTTATGAGGTACTTGTGAAACTAGTTGTTTTAAAAACTGGAGTGAAGTCAACGTATGGTACTTTTTAATGTAAGTACTTTAATTGTGCCGCTTCTGATGACGCAGACTTCTTGTGATGTGTAACACGAATGTTATATTATCTGATTCAACGGTACTTGAACAGTTTTTTTACATGAATACAACTTAGGTCCTAATGAATTAACTTGAAATACCTAAAGGCATAATTTATATGAGAAAAATTAATATTAAGCGCCAAATTCCATTGTTATTGTAAACAGTCCATTGTCTTTTTTGTTATCCATTCATATCCGACGTTTAATTATCTGATTAACAAAACGAAGGTAATTTTAAATTTTGAACAGTACAAACTTTTAAAGAGAATTTGACTAGCTTGCTGTCTGTAATAAACAGCAATTGTTTCCTGCCGACGGGAGCTCAAAATTAACAATAACTATTTGAGAAACAATTTGGATAAAATGCATAGTTAAACGTACTAATTACGTTAAATCTGGTAATAATCATTAATACAATCTTAACAAAATACATTAACTAGTTGATATTAAAACAATACTCTTAGTTCTATTGAGAAAGTTTATATGTTATAACTATAAACACTTACAAGGTAAGTTTATGCAACATGCATTAATTATTTGTAAAGGGCCGATTTTCATATTCCGTTGACGCGCGTGCAAGGACATTGGACATACTAGAGATCTCAGAGATAAAAAACAACAGTTTAATTCCGTACATAGCTCGCACGACGCGTTCTTCTAAGCTTAACTAGTTGAATACTAAACAATTGTAACTACGTAGACAATCTTAGTATGCGTTTCGTTAGCACACGATTTCTGTACTGCACACCAAGACACAGCATAACGAATATTGATTAACTTTAACAATGTTACTACGTCAAAGAAAGGGACTATTTAATAAAAAATCGTGTTTTTTTCTACTTTTGGAGGGAAAGTTTCTATTAAGAATTCATATCGAGTAGGGCACAAGATTAAGCTGTTTGTATTCACATGTTATTCGGGTTGGGTTTTATTTTACATATATTTTCCAAAATGGCGGTTTGAAGGTTTTTTTTTCCTAATATAAAAGCTAATAATAATGAAACAATTACCCATGTCAGTTTGAGAGCGTTTAATTTAAAACATATTGTTATCTCTGTTTTATAAAAGATTAGGAGAGGGATAACGATATTTATACAGGGATTTTGTTCTCAGAAACAAACGATAAATTAAATAATTTCTCTTAGTTATTAAAACTTAAATATCATGTTCTATTCGCATGACGGAGCGTTCTTTTTTTAAAACAATTGCAATTAAAGAGCAATTGTCTGTCGCTGGCCAATTGGAGCTGTGTCTGAGTCAGGTCGCCAGTCGGCACGCTGCATGTCACATATAAATCTCAACTAAGAACTACCAATTTCTCACTTAAAATTAAGGGCTATGTCACACAATACAGCCGTTGACGTTTATTATTTTATTACGTTGAATATTTCTTTTACCATATTCTATCCTAAGTGGGATGCTAATTTAATTATTTGACTTTAATTAGTGGTGAAATAAATTGAATTACTACAATAGTAACAGCTTATTTCTTGGTAAAACATGCGAGTATAATTTGAGGCGTTGCTAACTCGGAAAGTTTTGATATGTTTATATTATCTTGATCCGTGGTGTGCTTAGAGCGCCGCTTATCGCTTACTGCGTAGTGTGACATCTCCCTTAGCTTTCGCGTTTTCCGCTCTGATAAACTCGTTGCGTTAATTTTCGACCTTATTCCAAGCGTGTATTTGCATGCGGCATGAAGACGTCCGCATCAATAACTCAGTTATGTTTGGAGCCAATCGTGCGTTCGCTCCGAGAAATCGTTCCGCGAAACTTATTTATTTATTTGTAGCAACCCGAGTCTGAGAAACATTGAATATTTGAGTAGCCCCCATCTACCGGCGCATGAGTTTTAACACTAACAAGTTTTTCTCTGCTCGATTGATCACAGTTTTTGGGTGTCGCGTGACTTGCATCAAACATTGCGTGCTCTTCAATATTATTTAAAACTTGTATTATATGGTAAATGTTAACTTTTTACGCTTTTATTGAAACGTTTATTAAATTAAAAATACATTTTTTTATGTAAGTTGGCCCGTAAACATCTTGCAACATATATGGCGCCAAATGTGACGCCATCTTGTTTCATTTTTAACTAGTTCAAAAAATAATTTCTTACCTAGTAACATATCAATTTACCGTCTAATACTGCTATTTATTGTTTTATTTTATTTATAAATTATTTTATTTAACTTAATTACAAAGTTAAGTTAACACTTCAATAAGCTCCATACATGGGCAAGTGAATTCAGACCACACGCAGGCAAGACCGCAGAATTGTCGTCTAAAACGTAGAGTAATGATTTGGTTTGGCAGTTAGCCTTTTTAGTCGTTTGTTACTCGTAAAGACCGCCTTTTTTTACTTTACTACACCGGTTACGAGACAGACCTTGCGTATTTGGCCACTACGAGACGTTTGATTTTGGTGATCATTTCAGTGCAACTGGACAAATTGTTTTTTTTTTATTATTAGGCTTGCGTATATTTTGTATGTCAAGGCCTTTAAAACACATATATGGAGATTCAACTTATTGATATAAGTATATTAACGCTTATAATAAATGATAAATACCCATAAAGAAATAATTTAAAAAAGTAATTTTGTTCTGTTGTTGTAATTACTATTATAGTCTTATTCATAATTTGAGCGGTTTTTTACTTCTTATTTCTACATTAACAGGATTTAATAATTATAATATGGACCTATATGTATATTTACGTCATTATATACGTGTAATAAATTAATATTTAAAACCTCAAAATAAATGTACCTGTGAATATTTCTACTGCAGAGTATTGCATAATTTTAAATCAAACTTTTTTTCTATAGTATTATTTAATTAACTTTAACTGGTTTACAACTTACACATACACTAATTTTTAACATTATCACAAACTATAAAAAACAAAATCCGTTTCTCTTATTTACAACCAACATTTTTTCACAACTAAAATTATTCAATTGTTTTTTTGTTTCTTTTACTTTAGCGCGCGGTATTGCATTACCGGCCAGTACGAATTCTTTGGCAGCGTACATCCGTGCTACCAAGGAGGTTCGATGCCATCAATACAAGCTAAATAAAAGAAATAAAAATGTCCATCATCAGATAAGCAAAATATCATCATAATATTATACTGTCACGCTATTTACACATGTATGCAAAATTAAAACTTAATAAGGGAAGTGATTTAAAAATTTGCAAGATGTATCAATAAAAAAACTGGTCTGGTAAAATTAAATAGAAGCTTGTAAAAAGTGGCGATTAACAGATCGTAGTTTTAAAGGAGAGAGTAGAAAAATGTTAGGAATTAATTAATTTGGTTGCATTTTTTTACAAGTGCCACGCGTCGTTTGATAAATATTTTATTAAAATCCTTCTATCTGTCACTTGTTGATATTTAATTTGGTTTGCTAATACGTAGATTTTTGCATAATCATAGATTAGCGCATAATCCGTGGTATTATATTATTCAAATTCTGGATTATCTATGAATGAATTACTAATATACACTTCTTTTTCTACAACAATTAACATAATCTAGATAGTTTGACAATTATGAGACAAAAAAAAAATATGAAGCTTGAATTTATGTTATTTGTTCTGATCGATTTAGTTTTTATATATCATAGACTTTTTAAAATTCGTTTATTAACTTCGGGTTATGGAATTTAAAGTGTTAATAATTAAGTTTCATAAGTTTGGTAGTTACTTCTTACTTATGTCTAATGACCAGCTTCACCAAGTATTACAAAAGTTTAAATGGTGCTTCGTATATCCCGCGACTCCGTCATTTGATTTACAATAAAAACATAATAGTACATATTTTTTTTGATTATGTTCTAGATTTTCCAAAACTTCAACTATGTCCATGCAACCTTTCTTTGGATACCATCATCCATTCAAACATTCGCTTTTATAATATTAGTACGTACCAGAGTTACATTTATTTCGCCTGGCACCTGACCGTCATAAGTTTACCAAACCTCTCTCTCTCTCCCTCTCTTTCTCTCTCTAGGTGCCTCTCCTTTAAATGGAGAGAGAAAGAGAGAGAGAGTGTGTGTGAGAGAGAGAATATTAGTAAGATAAATGTCATAAATATTAAAAATTACGTAAGTCTCTCGCTTAATATGTAAGACGTTACATTCTAATGTTTTGCGTCCCCACACCATACAGGGAACCATAGACATGCGGGAGCATTATGTAAAATTATTGTTTTGAGGTTTTTTACAACTCGATACGCGTTGAGACATGATGTTTTTTTATTGTTTTATTCGCGCTCTATGCCCTGGGAAACGATAGTTTCTCATGCGAAAGTTACCTATTGTTTGTGCTCACTAGTTTTGTTGTACGAATATTGTGTTACTTGATTATTGATTGTAATTGAACAGAGGTATGTCAGTAAATATTGTCAATAACACAATAACAATCTTATTATCTTACTAATATTAGAAATCCGAATCACAACGGCTGCATGGATCTTGCTGAAATTTGGCATAGATGTAGAACGTAGTCCGGTAGAACACATAGGCTATTAAATACGGTTTTTTTTTTAAATTCCGCTCTTTTGTGGTCAAGCGCCAGAGCTAGTCTATTATAAAACTTTTGGTTACACGTAAAATCTCGTTACTTAATGTTAGAATATGCGTTAGGTTAGAATAGTTGTATTTCGCCGACTCGAGTGGGTCTGTTAATAAAGGTTTATCTAAACCAGTCCCGCATCCGTGGGGTCCAGGGATCGTGTTTGTTCGTCGCCGATCCTGTTGGACCGTGTTTGTGCGCAAACATCGCCTCGTGGATAACGCGCTGTGAAATGCACGCCTCAACTCACACTCGTATCTTATACTTTGAATGTTGGTTATGTTTGTGCCAATGTTTGACAAACTTACACAACTTTAGGTACCAAATATTACCAACATTATAAAATATGACGTAATATTATGCGAAAAAAAAACGAATGGGATATTTGTTTTGGCGTGGGATAATACATTATTTTATGTGTAATTTGTATTTTATAATTATTTAAAAGCATGATATAAAGATAACGAAATTTTCATTTTAGAGAATCCGTATATTTCTGTATTCATTCGAAGCATAGTACTATCTTTTTAATAACCTAAATTGTTTATAAAATCATCAAGTTTCTCAGCTAAATTGTTAGCAAATATTGTTACAAATTTATACCACTGGCTGATAGACTTATTATTCTCTTTCATCTTTATTGAAATACTAGGTTTTGACAGCGACTCCGTTCGAGCGGAATAAAAAAAAAAATTATAAGCCTATACATTTTTCCAGACTATATTCTAAATCTATTGTAAAGTTCTTTGTGCCGTTCTGCAGATAAACTAACAAACATCTATCCATTCATCCAAACATTTATAATACTAGTAAGATTTGTTCATTTCGACATCTCGCGCCTAAACGTAATTTTTGTTTTTATTTTTCAAATTTCTTCGCATCCTGCTTAGCTGACACCTCTCCAAACGCAACCCTCATGATAGTTTCTAAATGTTAAATAAAAAAAGGAGTCACTTTTAGAACCGGGTGTTATATTAAATCTTTGTTATAACCTGTACCTGTTATATTATTGGATGAACTTTAAACCTTGTTGATAAAAGGATAAGGTCGAAGTTCGCGTGACAGTTGTAATGTTATACCCAAGTGAATGTGTTTACATAGTATCGTCATATGCACAAGTGGTTATCGGTCCGTCCGTCCGTCGTTTGCTTTAATAATAAGCCTGCGCCTGCGCCGCCGTCACGAAGACCAAACATCGCCTTAGGCCGTACGCAGAGACGTCCATTCGTTATATGGAAATGTTTTCAAATCGTGCTGTAATATTACATTTAAATGTATGCAAACACTTTAAAATATTTATATTAGCTTCTAAACATGTCATAGAAAATAGAGGGATCTTATTTATATTAAGATATTATTTAAATCATATATTATAATTATGACAGCACTAAACAAAGATGTCAACACCAAGGTATTTATGGTGGATTTATTTTCCCGCCGAATTCGGAACTGTCATTGTGACTTTCCGTATTTAACCTACAAACAACTTATATATAATGATGGACATTTGTATGAAATCCGTTCACTTCAAGACTCCATTGTCGGTCCAGTTTTAGTTCACTATTAATGAAATTCAATACGCAAATAGATCGCCATTAAGCGGCGTTCGAACTGTTTATGGTGCTTTTGAACTGAAGGGTTCGGGGTTCGGTTCCCACGTATCAAATATCTAAGGAAGTAAACTTTAATTTTAAGGTTACTTTTAAACTTTCAAATTGAACTCTAATACTATAATCTTAAGGTTGTTTTTTTTAATTTATGTGTCGTTATCGTTGAATTTTCTTTGATATTGATCAGGAATCAGTTAGTATCCTAATTGATATAAAATTATTTTTTTTTAGTGTGTCAATTATTTTCATGTGAAAGCGTACTAATATGTGAAAATCAAATCTAGTAAGAATATTAAAATATCGTGTCATATTCTTTTCTGTAGCTTTCAATAAAGTCGTTTACATTTCTAGAAATTTCTCTTAATGTCATTATTCGAAATATAGTTTTGATATTAATCTCAAATCTTGCATAGAAACTAAACACGACGGAAAATAATGAAGATGTAAAGAGCGGATTAAGATAAACTTTAAAATATTATAAAATGAAAATATGAAATAGAATGAAAGGAAAAGATCACGCAATGTTATAATAGAAGATATATTTATAACTAACTTTTAAATAGAGACAAAAAAAGGAAGAAAAAATATATTACGTTCCAAATACAAATATATAAAAATTATGAGTAAAAAACGTGTAAAAAGGTTCCGTATCTGTCGGCAACAGAAACTTTTCAATCATTTCTTACGAAACGTGTAACCTCTCGTGACCTTTGCGATCACCGATCTCTGTGCCATAGTTGTAAAATAAATAACAATAATAATTTGTTTTGGATATACATCGTCTTTATAGTTTTAAAATATACAGTAAATTTCTTTCAAAACGCTTTAAATTGTTATTATTCTGCACTTTTAAATGTTATAAATTTTTTTTGGATCGTTAACAAATTATGAAATGCGAAGTTTAAAGTTATTCATTAGTTAAGTTAGGTACAATATTAAACAATGATAATAGATGATTCAACATCCGAGTGCTTGCAATATCTTACATATTATTGTTTGACATTCCTGACAAATACTTTCTGATGTCCTGTGGTCCTAGTACGAATATTTGTGATAATTGACATCGTATCGCCATCGACAAAATATCTATTAGGCCCTATAAAATCATGAAGTATACCAAAAATCTCATACCAATTTTATTAATACTATAAATGTGAAAGTTTAGATGGATGGATTCGAAGGTGACTCCGGAACGATTCAACGGATCTTAAAAAAAATTGGCACAAATGTAGAATATAGTCTAGAAGAACACGTAGGTTACTTATTAAGTTTTTTTTTTTAATTCCAATAGTAGGCAATGGTTTTGACATAAATGACGACACGAAGATGCTTGTCGCACATATTCATGATGAGCCACTGATTAGTTATATCAACTTTAAAAGCTGTATATATTAATAGAAGTGTCAAGTCATCATCATCATCAGCTCACTATACGTCCCCACCGAGGGGCTCGGAGCTTACCCTAAGTTAGGGGTGATTAGGCCATAGTCAACCACGCTGGCCAAGTGCGGGTTGGTTGACTTCACACATATCTTTGAATTACTTCTCAGATTTGCAAGGTTTATAAGGTTGCATCACGATGTTTTCCTTCACCGTAAGAACGTCGGATAAATGTACATATGTAAATCGGAAATCGAAAAACACATTGGTACATGGCGGGATTCGAACCCAGGACCTGCAGATTGCAAGTCAAGCGATAGACCACTGAGCCACCGACGAGACCACTGAGCCACCGACCGAAGTGTCAAGTAGTCGAAATAATCTGTTTACTATTAAATAAAATGTCTACAGATTCACAGATCGAAGATATTTCGTCGCGATTGTTTGATTTTCTTAAGACAATTTGATACGATGATTGCATAACATCAACGGTCTTCGTTTGACTATTAGCTAAACGTTCGTCTGTAATACGATAGCTCGTGCATCATTCGCTACATATTTAGTAGCTGTGAATACTAGATATTCCAGTTTGAAAAATCTATGTTTTTTTATAGAACTAAATCGATAAAGATCTAAATCGTTGTCGGGCTATTTTAGTTATGATATTGAATACTAATATTTTTGACATGTGTTCAGGAAATATGTTATATCATAGATTTATATTCTGTCTCTTTCCCGCCTTATTATAAAATGGCCGCCAAAAATGGCAACTCCTCTTTATGACAATGTATTGTGGTATTTTCTTGATTATTTTGTTACAATTTCTCTCTACAACAGTATATAAATCTTACTAATAAATGCGATTGTTTGGATGAATGTTTGTTAAAGTATCTTCAGAACGGCACAACAGATCTCGATGAAATTTGGCATAGATGTAGAATATAACCTGGAAAGGCCATAAGCTACTACTTTCGAAGTTTCGGGCGACAGCTAGTAAGATAATAGTCCTAAAAGAAATCTCACAGCGGGGTATTTAACTTGGAACTAGTCTGTCTAATTCGGGTGTAGCCAAAACAAATTACAATTCTGTGAATAAAAAGTTGATAACAATCGTCTGAGATTACTTGCTATTGTTCTACTGCCACTAGGAATGGTGCCGATTAATTGAATATTAGGAAATCGATTGTTAATTGTATCAATAAAAATCGATTTTTAATCGATTATAATTTTTATTGTATCAATGTGTTTTTCGATTTCCGATCTACATATGTACGACTCCGATGTTCTTACGGTGAAGGAAAACATCGTGATGCAACCTGCACATATCTGAGAAGAAAATTCACAGATATGTGAAGTCAACCAACCCGCACTTGGCCAGCGTGGTTGACTATGGCCTAATCACCCTTAACTTAGGGTAGGCTCCGAGCCCCTCGGAGGGGACGTATATTGAGCTGATGGTGAATGATGAAATGATGAATATAATTTTTATTAGCTTCTCAGTGATATCATATCTAATTTTGTACGTTCTTTTTTTATTTATTTTTATTTGATTTAAAACATAATTTATTGCACATTTCAAATGTAAATGTTAAATTATGTACTACTGGTTGTCTTCTGTAGATCAAGTAAGTTTTATATCTTTACAAAGCGGCGATATGTAAAAAAACTAACATTATTTTAAACGAACACCGTAAGTAATCTTATTAATATTATAAATGCGAATGATTGGATGGATGTTTGTTTGAAGATATCTCAAAAATAGCTGCATAGATCGCGATGAAATTTGGCATAGATGTAAAATAGATATATGGAAGAAAACGTAGGCCACTAATTAAGTTTTAATTTCGCGAGGACGGTGTCGCGGGCGACAGCTAGTTATTAATGTATTCTACCATCGCATTACCTACAGCGGTAAATTAGCAAATTAAAATGTCACGTAGATAAGAAATTATGTTTAAATGACAAGTAATTTTTGACAGATAATATAATAAAATATCTATATTTATTTATTTAATTATCTTTATTTTCTTAAGCAGATTATTATATAACAAAAAAATCTTTTCGATGTTTTATTTTATTGATGGAATCATAGTTTACGTTGAATCATGAAAACTTAATATATATTCTTAAAAAAAAAATAGTCGATGAAAGATGTATGCAATATTTAAGCCTGTAGTTAAAACATATTTGACATTCCTTTACACTTTTACACTTAGTTCATTGACATGATAAATTACGTAATTTTTAATCGCTCACGTAATAATATCAAATTCCACGAAGCTCTATATCTCTTAACATGATTCAAACAAAACCCTTAGTGTAGTATTCACACTAAATTGGCCACTGAGAGACCGCTTAATATCTCTGAGAGTGGTAATCGCTATGTAAATGCACATGTCAATCTGACAGTCGCAGATTAACATCGGCTAGACATCATGCTCTAATAGTTGCTAATTATTTCTTAATCCTATTACGATAATACAGAAGGTTGCTACAGATAAGACGTGAAAATTACTCTATCAATGATCAGGTAAATGGACAGATTGATTATTAAATGCCAGTATTAAAAACTTATGAGTAAAGAAGCTGACGCCCACGATTTCCTACGCACGGGATTATAAAAACTTACTTTGTAGCCTCTGTGTTATTCCAGGCTATGTTCTACGTCTATGCCAAATTTCAACGAGATCTGTTCTGCCGTTCTGGAGATACATTCAAACAAACATCCATCCATCTAAACATTGGTATTTATAATATTAGTAAGATGCGAAAGTTTAGATGGATAGATGTTTGTTTGTAGGTATCTCCGGAACGGCTCAACGAGTCTTAATGAAATTTGACATAGATGTAGAACATGTCTGGAAGAAAACATAGACTATTACGCTTTGTTTAATTCGAATTCGAAGTTTTAAGAAGTCACGGGCGACAGCTTTTTGTATAGTAATATGTCATACAAGATTTTATCGTTTCGATGAACGGTCAGTTTTTTGTGACATATATTACTTTCATAGATTTTTCACTACAGTCACATAATAACACTACGTTTAAAAAAACTAATGGGATCTATTTGCCAATGAAGGTTAAATAATTTTTATAGAGTAGATAGTTGTACCATGTTTGACCTTGACCTCTTTTAATAACCAGACGCTATATTTATTTGTTATATCATTTGCGGTGAGCATTATCCAAAAGCCTATCTGGCAAGTGGCCGATGTCCGGCGGATGTGGCGATAGGGTTCAGGTCTCCACAAGTTGGTTGCTCGGAAGTTCCTATCGGGCCGTGTGAACCCGCACTAACGCTGATAATTATGGCATCATGACAACTAGCCACTCTAACATGTTAATTAATGATATCTTTTGTTTTTTTTTAATCTGTGCAATATAAGGGAACATACCCATACTATGTGACCTATTCTTTTAGTTTTTTTGACCCCTCCCTCCCCTCGGTGACCACTCATAGTACATGCCAAGACCCCCCCCCCCTTTAGTTTTTACGTAGTAATTCATAATTATGATTTTTAATCATTTCACAAGTAAAAATTGAAAAATAAATAATTTGGCTCATACTCTTCTTTATAGCATAAGACTGCATGCATACTTAAATTACTAGTGAATTATGTATTATGAAAAAAAACAACTAACGACCACGTGACTAAAATCTGAGCCCCACCCTCCCGCTCCTGTGACTGACCGTAGTATTTTAAATACTCCGCTCCCGGGATATAATATGGGTACGATTACGATTTAGTCGTGCATTTATTTGTATTGATAGTGCAATTGATTATGTTTGTTACAGTCTTATTATTAGAGCTTAATTTTGAATGAAAACAAAAGCAGAAAGTTGCAATATTTCGACCGCCATGTTCACATCAACGACCTTGAGTTGTATACCGCTGTCGTTGGCCATAGTTCAGTTTTTGCAACGCTCTATTCCGGCTACTACAAACCAATTCACAATGTTTGTTCAACTATCTGCAACAGAAAACATTTAAAATATTTCTTATTTATAATCAAAATCTTCAAAGATCTCTCCGTTCAAATGCTTTCAACGTAGTTTGGTCTTAACCACGTGTCATTTTTTATCTATAATTTAAAATAATCAAAACTCATCTTTGAAAGCCACATCGTTAAAACAAAAACCGATGAGTGCTCAAACGCCAAGTGCCTAAGTCAGGTAAAGAATACAATAGACAATAGAGGCAGTTCAAGTATATTTTTACGACGGGTGTTGTTTACGAGGTGGGCAGTGAATGGGAGGAAGTGGTGTGACAGAGAACACTGCGCCGGAATCGAGTGCCGCTTTCCGGACGCTAACAAACCAGGAAGGTGACGAGTGCGCACTTGATTTAAATGATACTTATATATTAGTCAATTAAGGTAATTGTCGAAATCAGAATTTACCCTTGTACAGTTTTTATTAAAGTTGTGTAGTTAAACTAAATAAATAAGTGGGCAAATGGACATCCGCAACTCCAGAAGAACCGCAAATTCGTTGCCAACCTTTAAGAGAATTTTATGCTTTTTAATAATAAAACTTCAAACAATAATTTAAATTACAAGCGTAAATCAGACTACTCTTTGCTTTGTAATAAGCGGTTGCATTGATCAGGCAAGGTGCATTTTATACCCGGGAATTAGGATGTCTCAGTAGACATTGCGTTGCATCGACGTAAATAACAACCCTGTGCGCAAACAAAGCCCGCAATGAAACATTACATTTTAATTATAACTATTATCTTTTCTTACTTGGTACCAATAAGCTTAGTATGACTTTATCTCTCTCTCTTAATTCTCTGTCCTTTTCCCTCTTTTATATTTTCCTATGAGTAATTTGTTTCTTAATTGTCGTATATTATGAATCTTCTATGTTTTTAATTCCCCGTAGAAGTATTCTGTTGTTATAATTAATATAATCTTTGAATCTTTAACATAATTTGGTTCATTATACGTTACTTTATCATATTAAAACCGGAGTTCATTAGCTTCTAATTAAGGTATTTTACTTACCGTTAAATGGGATCTTTAGGATATCATTTCATGTTATTAAAACTTGATGTTATCTCATTTAGATTTTTAAATGATTCTACCGTTCTATAAACATGTCTTTGTAAATTGATTGTGACATCACATATGTAATACTAGCTGTCGCACGTAACTCCGTCGGCGCGGAGCATATATGTTCTTTCAGATGTTCTACGTGTATGTCAAATTTCATCGAGGTCCATTCAGGCGTACCAGACATATCCATGCATCCATTTAAACATTCGCATTTATATTATAAAGATTAGTAAGATTACTTATAACTTAGGGAGTCCTTTAGTGGAAAGTATCCTCTATGTATGCAGTATTATAAAGTTTTAAAGATGGAAGTAGCTCATAGACCCTAAAACAAGATGGCGGTCGATCGCATTTTCTTTACAAAATTTTCTGACGTGACGCTTGTCATGAGTATGGTTGTCTCTATTTTGTTAAATATAATGAAAGAGAAGAGAGAATAGAACGCTGTTAGGCCGCGTAATTAATACTTACTCTACAGTCGCTTTATCAGGCGCCATGATTTGTGCATAGATTTCGTGGAATCCAACGTCATAACAATGTTCTATCTCTGTTTTTTCAATAAGAGTAAAAGGGACGACACGATATGTTTATAAATTTGAAACACGGATACACTGACAGAAGAATAGACAAACGAATCTTTTTAATTATAATTAACCTAGAAATTATCAAATGTAAATTATATTTTCCTTGAAAAATAATGTCTTTAGTTAAGAAAAAAAATTATAATTTAACTTTAAACCTCGTCTTTTTAATAATCTGTGCTTTTAATATTTTTCAAAACCAGTTTTTTCGCTTCTCGATTGAAATGATTGTCCTTATTTTCTGATGTTCATTGCCTTTATTAAAAATATACAGAAAATAATTATAAACAGTGATATTTCTTTGAGTAAAGTCATCTTTAATATAGATCCTTCAACATAGTATTATAAATAAATAAATTAATAACCAGTATTTGTTTATTATAGAATTCTATTTGCATTTCAAAAATACATATGTCGTTATTAAAACGGTCAAAATAACAAAGAAATATTTTATCTTAGGTAAATCTTTATGTTTTATCTATATATATATAGAAATGTGTAATTACAAAATTTACATATATTTGTTATATAATGTAATTCTAATTTTCGATATGGACTCCCGAATAAATAAATAAATCAACGATTATTTTAAAAAATATATATGTATATTTATACTCGTCAGATCTATCTGGTTTTGAATTAATATTGCCTATTTAAAATATAAATTGCCTATAGAATAAATATATCTTGAAATCTTGCTGACTACGAATTATCTTAAATAATTAACACTAGCTGTCGCCCGCGATTACGTCCGCGTGGAATGAAAAAAACCTCATTACTTCTCGATAATTATTCGAATTTTCCTCATCTTTTAAAACTTCTCTAAACCTTCGTGAACATTTTAAGACCAAGATAAGATAAATTCAGCCGTTCTGGAGTTTTAGCGAGACTAACGAACAGCAATTGATTTTTTATGTATAGATTTTAAAGTTTTTTTTTTGTCGAAGATTATAACAAAACAACTGATAGATGTTTTAAAATAAAAAATGTTGTGTTTTAAAAGAATAGAAATAAATATATAATAATATATAATATATTGATTGTTTGAATAAATTACAGTTCACCTGTTGTTTGAAGTTTCTAGAAATCCTGTTTTCATCGGATTCAAATTAATTTTGGAAAACATAAGCATTTTGAAAAAAAAATAACCGCAGCCATTTATATTCTTGATTAATCGCTCCAAGCTACCTTCTTTACGCGACGTAAATTTTATTTTCATTTTATTAGAAGTTTTATTTTAGTATTAATAAAATGAAGTGTGGAAACACATAAGAATATGTCGTTAATATAATAAAATGTATTCTGTATTTATCTAGGCGAATGTAGGTTTTTTTTTATATCATAAGGCGACAAACGAGCGAGCGGCTACCTGAAATCGCTGAAATAGCGAAGTGACAGTTGCCCGTAGACATACGCAATGCCATATGCGTTGCCTACCTTTAATCGACGGAGGAGAGGATACACAGAAAGAAAATATCTTCCCTTTCCATGCATCTTCTCATCCGACAAGTCCACTTTCACTTCCCATCCTGTGTAGTAGTATATTAATCTAGCTTTTGCCCGCGACTCTGTTCGCGCGGAATTAAAGTACTCTATATGTTCTACATCTGCCCAATTACATCAAGATCCGTTTAGCCGTTCCGAAGATATCTTCAAAACAAACTTCCTTGCATCTATCCATCTTTCGCATTTATAATATTAGTAAGAAGTAATAGGTAAGATATATATGAAGAGGAAAGATTTGTTTGTTTATTGCATCGAATCTCCGAAAGTACAAAACTGATTTGAAAAATTCTTTCAAAGTTGAGAAGCTACACAATCCCTGGGTATCATCTAGTCTATAATGTTGCTACTAGATTTTTTAAATATATTTGACGCTAAATTGAATAATTGTAAATTATATTTCCCGTCAGAAATATATTTCTTCCTATCATTTTACCGTTTTCATTCATTTGGACGCCGAATTTTACAAATATAATAGCAAACAGCAATTGTTGATGTACTATTTTCAGAACTAAACATAATTTTAGTTTATTCATCCACAAAAAATTCTTTATTTCAAGTGCTCGAGGAAATATAAATCTTTTCATAGTATTTAAAATTAAAATAAAAACAATTGAATATTTAACATAATGAATCATACTCATAACTATTGTGTTAGAGGTACCGTTGCTCAAAAAAAACAAAACAACGTTTCAACTCGAGGAAACTTTTGACCGAAAGAACAACTATTATTATTATGAAACGCTTTTAAAATCATAGGCTCACACGCGACGTGAATCAGAGGTTCCGAGAAAGCGGAAACCGTCGAAATTCTCCCGCCGTTTTATATAAACCGTCCAAATAGAAAAGTCGTAACGCATCATGAGTAATATACTATCCACCAGTGTTTTAAATAAGTAGGATAACACTTGTTATAATCCGTCTCAGTAAAATATAACCGGGAATTGTAGCTGCGCTGTTGTTTCTGTTGTATCATAAAATAAGTCGGATTATATTGAACACCTGCGTTTGCACCAGAATCTGGTAGGGTGCGATGGGTCGACGCTGCGGGGAAGGGGAGAGGATTTCGGCAGGTAAACGGCCCTTTAAGCCAAAAAAAACGTTACAGTTTGGCGCGCTTATTTTTTTAAATTGGTTTTGAAATGTTACAATGTATAAAATGCTCACGAAATTAAAAAGAGAAAACTTCAATTTCTTGCAAATTGTTGGTTCCTTAACAAATACGGAAATTCCGATTACTATTATTATTATTAAATTTTATGTAACCTTTATTTAATAAGGAACGAACTTTTATATGTCTATTTATTATTTAGCATGAAAATATTTTTTTCGGCAATCCTAATTAATATTAATCACGCTTAAATTAATTTAATCGCCTATAAGATTGACATTGATTTAGTTAATTAAGCCAGAAATGTATAACTTAATCCTATTAAAATGTCTAAAATTCCAATGAAAAACAATTTTTTTTAGACTTTTCGACATTTAAAACTCTTTGAAACTATTACATTAAATCACTTATAATATACAGTCTATATTTTAAAACATAATACACTAAGGTAGACGTTTATATATGAGTAACCAGCGCAATGTATCTTATTCCTGTAGTTTTCTAAAAAATATATTGTTATCTCTGTTTAATACTAAGAAAATGAAAGTGATGGCAGATGCTTCCGCAGTGGAAAAAGTTTTACGGTAAAATATATATAGTAAATATATAATTGTGCGATCAAAACAATTAATTGTGTCGTCATATCGATTTGTCAATAAATCGAATCATTTCGTTTCCATTCGAATCGATTCTCACAAATAATGGTCCAAATAATTCCTTATAGTACCGTATTCTGATCGCTACTTAAAAGGATATTGGAGTTACCCTTTGGGTCAACTGTTTTCTATATTTGGTGAATGGGATTGTTGCTTTGTTAAGTAAATGTTATTCCGTTGCGCAGACATTTATAACTGGAGTGAATGCCGTTTAATTGTAAGTTATTTCCTCAAATAAAATAAGGGATGAAAAGCAATTTTTTAAGCTAAACGATTCCAAAAATATTCTAGACATGGCAACAAGGTGAAAAACAAGCAAAGGATTGTAATTCGCTAAAATAGCGAAGTGACATCTGCATTCGCAGATTGCCTACCTTAAATCAACGGACAAAAAAAGGAAATTACTCTTACCAATTCGTCCCCTACTTCGCTAAATCTATTTCCACTTCCATTCCTTTTACGAAAATTGTGGGAAGATGAAGAGGACTAAAATTAGGTCTTACGAAACGAGGAATAACTTCAACTTAAAGCCTGGCTCCTCTTTGTTTGTAGTATTTCTTTTTTTTTATATCATAAGGTGGCAAACGAGCGAGTGGCCACCTGAAATCGCTGAATTAGCGAAGTGACCGTTGCCCATAGACATACGCAATGCATATGCGTTGCCTACCTTTAATCGACGGAGGAGAGGATGCACAGAAAGAAAATATTTTCATGCATCCTCTCATCCGGAAAGTCCACTTCAACTTCCCATCCTTTCCTTAAAAGAAAAGGGTGGGAAGGGAAAGAGGACTAAATTTGGCCTCCGGTTTCACCGGTCAAGCCGGCCTATTCGTAAACACGATGTTATTGCGGGCTCTACCACTGGTTATTCTTGTTAATATGTTAACTAAGTAAGTGACCCGACTTCTGTCTTAATAAGGAATTTATTAAGTTATTTAATATTCATATAGGATGTAAAGCTTTAATTTGCGAAATGTTTTATCTTTATAGCTTCTGAACTTTGAAATCCTTTTAAGATTATGGTTCTTTATCGTGTGGTTACATTTAGCGCGTGTTTTGTTCACAACAAGTTTGAAGTAAGGGCAATACATGAATAAGATAACATAGTTAAGTAATAAAGACGCGGGTCAATAAACTCTGTTAGAATATATCGCTATCAAAAGATGTACCATCACAATGCCGGAGATATAAGACGAATAGTCGCGGTCAAAGCGGACTTGTACTTACAAAAACAGCTATTTTCACAATGACACAAGTAATAATGTACTTTAAAGGTACTGGCATAAGTGTTAAAATCGTCTACTTTATTAGAATATATATTAGTTTTTATTTTATTTTATTGTAGTTATGTTGCTGGCATGTATCTATTAGCCACTGCGTATAATCCGACACAGGCGTCATTTTGATATTTTTGATTAATTACATTCAAATTTGGTACCGTTTTTCTTTCGTTATTTATTGATTTCGTATGTGATGATAACATATCACTATTAGTTATTATTTTTTATTTTTTATAACAGCGGCTTTTTAGCTTGTAGTAGCTGGCAGTATGGAATTTTTTTTAATCATTTTATTTTATTAAATTTGAATTTTTGTGTTTACTTACGTTTAGAAATACGAGTTAAAAATTATAATACTAGTAAAGTTATTTGTCTATTTTTATTTGATGAAAACGTAACGAGAATTTTTACGATTTTTCCCGCCAAATGCGAATGATGCCATCTTTTATACAGAATTTAAAACAAAAAGGTAAATATGTCACATTGGCTAGACATGGAATTTATAACTGTATAATATTTCTTTAAGTTTATAAACACTTGTTGAATTTAAATGAAGTACAATATATTAAAGAGTAATAAAACTTTTGTCTTTCCCTCATACATATAAGTTCAGTTTTGTTTCTCTTATATTAACGTAACTTACATTTACGTTAGAATGAACGTGGATGGCTACAAGGGTAGGGGAAGACCAAAAAAAGTATGGAATGACTGTGTGAAAGAGGATATGCGTAAGAAGGGGGTAGACTCGGATATGACGGCTGATAGAGATGTATGGAGAAGTAGTACATGCTGTGCCGACCCCCGATAGGGATAAGGGCAGGTTGATGATGATATTAACGTAACTTAAATATCACACGTATCTTTATGATATAATGTATTAGGTATGTTAAAGTAAAATACTGACCCTTGGTCCGTGGGGTCCTAGCACTTTAAGGCTTTTTAAGGAAATATCAAAAAAGTTAATCGACATCACAGGGGACCAAAGAGCTGGCAGCTACCTCAGACAAAGAATTAGTATAGCTGCCAGCATCTTCGGAACCTTGCCTAAAGGGACTCCTTATAACAATATTTTTTAGTTAAGAATCTTACTTATATTTTACTAATAATATAAATGCGAAGTTTAAATGGATATTTCTTAGAAGGTATCTCTAGAACGGCTGTATAGATCTCGCTGTAATTTGTCATATGCGTATGAAGTCTGGAAGAACACAATAATACTTATTAAGTCTTTTAATTCCTCGCGAAAGTCGTGGGCAAATTAGTTAAAGAATTAACAATGCTTGACTCAAGTATTGCGTTCTTTCGAGATTTTTCGAACTATTATATTTATTGATAGTTTTAACGTAAAATTTAACGATATATTGCTTCATTGTGTGAAGATATCGTTTTGTTAAAGTAACGGTTCGAATGAGTTTTATAATAGTCGTTTACAGGTCAGTTGTAATTATTGGCATTTCAAATGTTAGTAGTAACTGTTGCGTTTCTTAGAATATATTTTGTTGTTATTTCATATTTTTATTATCCGTGTTATGTTAAGAACACATTGTAAAAAAAAATTATGAAATAAAAAAAAGTCTCGAAAATTAAAAAAAAAATACTTAATTGTAAATTGCATTTTTTTTTCACGGTTGTATGTGTTCTTTTTTTAAAATTTTGATGATTTTTTTTTAATGTTTGACGTAAAAACTAAACAGCTATACGACGCTTAAACTGTTTAATATTAGTCTATTCGTTATTTACAAATAATTATTACGTTTGAATTATTTTTTTTTATAATTTACAACATGAATATAAATAACTAAAACAATTAAATGATTGACCTTTTCAAATATTGACCAATAGGAATATTGTAATATTATCTGAAATTTATAATCTGTATTTTTAATTAATATATATTCCAGATTATATTTATGTGTTACTACCGATGCTCATATATTTTGTTCGTTTTTTTTTATATAAAAATACACATGTTTTCTATCTATTTATTTATATAACTCTCGCGTTGATTTGAATATCTGAATAATCCTTTAAAATTATCGTTATTCAAACTTATTTTTTTATTTGTCCGTGCAGTATTAAAAAAATAGTAACCTATGTGTTTTTTTTTAATATAAGCAGTTTTTTGCAAATTTACTAATATTTCTTTAACCATTCCAACTAAGCTCTAGGCTTGTGCTAGGTTTACGACAATAGTCGAATGGCGGGATTCGAACCCCCGACCTCGTGGTCGGAAATCCGTATCCTTAACCATTAGGCTATTGACGCTTCAATGTTTAGCAGATATCTTTTAACAAACATCCATCCATACATCCAAACTTTCGAATTCGTAATATTAGTAGGATTTTAACACTTTCAAAATGCAGTAAAATTCTTCGAACAGCGTAACACAAAGACATAGAACAATTCCTTGTTTAGATGGTACCTAAGCAGAATTCCTAAAGCGGGCAAGTAATTAGTATCCATTGTCGGACGTTATCTGCGCATGTCGTACGGGTACAAGACCAGGCAATTGTTATGCGCCGTGTTCGTGCATATGTGCTCTTTTTGGATTTGCTAAACAATAGGAAGGTAGACTTTGCCGAGCACTGTTGAACTTCGACATTCCTATTGTACACCAGTTTATATTTTTGATAAGCCTATTGTAGTTTCTAAATAGATTTTATTTAAAGTTCTATCCTTTTTTTGCAAATATATTTTCTTTTGTCTCTACATTTTCAATGATTAACTCGAATTTCATTTGTTTCTTTCATAACGCTTAGATGGTTGGATGTTTGTTTGAAGATATCTCCGTAATGGCTCAACGATCTTGCTGAAATTTGACATAGATGTAGAAAATAGCCTGGAAGAACACGTAGGCTACATATTATTATTTTTTTAATATCGCGCGGACGGAGTCGTAGGCGACAGCTAGTTTACACAACGCCAAATATAATTGTCCGTCAATTTAGACGTTCCATATACGACAAATGGATACTTTACATCAAAAATGAATACCGGGATAGTTCACGTTGAGGTCCTCCGTTATAGAAAATGTCCGCCCTTTCACGGTCGGCCAGCCGCATTATTCCGGACCCCTGGTGACGTAGACGACAGCTGCGCCCAACGTACACGACCTGCATCTATCTCGCTCTAACGCACGCGTGTTTGTTTATTTCTCTCTCGCACGCACCATATCTGCAGGATGCGTGCGCGCAGGGTGAGCTTACTGGAGTCGTATCGATTTTGAGACATTTTATTATTATTCGTTTAATATTTGTAACGTTCTTTTCGTGTTTTATTTAAGTTGATTAAAACATGTAAGAGCATAGTTCTATTTTGATGTTATTAATCATTTTTGCAATAATTTATTACTAATTTAGCTTAGCACTATTTTAAGTTACTTTGTTAATTAAGTTTCCAAGTTACATTTCCGATTAGGTTGTTTTCTTCTACGTATATTATGTAAAATTTAATATTGATTTGACCGTGATAGAAATTTCGTAATGATTTTATCAAGGTGCTATTTATTTGTAGAAAAAACGAATGTTCTTTTTTCTAATAAGAGATTAAATCAAATAATAGATTATGTTTTCAATGTTTAAGCAATTTTAATACTTAATTTAACCGATATAGGGTTGACAATTCAATATCTTACTGGATGGTGCAAATGCAGCAACTGGCAACCCTCTACCAAAAGATGTTCAATGCAATAGCCACGTGTTCATAGTGTTCCCAGTTTTTATGTTATTTTTTCAACAATCGCGTCCGATTTTTTGTTCGTTACCTTTTGAAGCATACGAAATGTTATACGGATGATAAAAAAAAAGTTTTTGGAATAACAAAGATTGAGTAATGCACTAAGTTTGGTAGAAAATAGGTTAATGAAAACGTTGTATTAAAAAAAATGACTAAATTTGTTTTTTATTTTTAAATAGTTGTCACTTCTTAATATTCAGCCAATGATATTAATTTTTGACGTATACTTATCTTGTCTTTTTTTAAATAAAGTTGCAATAATCATTAATCGTAAGTTTCCGAGACCAAAAGATAATTTCAGTTATGTTTGATACAACGATTTTGGTCTCAGAAACCCACGGTAAGTCTTTTTGAATTTTTCCCGTAGATAGTAATGTTACAATACTGAAACGAAATCCTATTCAAATAATAAAACCGGTTCCGTACCAAAAATAACGGAAGCGGTATAGTATACTCCACAGTAATGGGTTCTTAATGGTGACGAGTAAATAAATTAGTGGCCACTAACTACTATAACTTCTAAACGCATAAAAGAACCCTTTCGAAAGAGACGCTAAATGACCGCTTTGTTAGTAAACTATCTATCATAGAGTATGAATGAGGCATAGACAAAAAAATCTATTGCAACTTTTTTTAAAAATCACTAAAAGATAATAAAATTACGATTTAAAACAGATTTTATAATTTTCTGTAAGTTTTTATTAACAATAAAAACCTAATAAGGTATGTTGCAATTTTGTCAAGAAATTTTACTATTCAAAAAAATATTTTATAGTTTTTTTTTACGTTACAGTTAAGAATTTGTCATGTCGGCGTAGTTTGGTTACCATATTGATATGTTACTTGAGATGAATCAATATTATCAAGATCCCTAAATTAGTAACCAACAGACTAATTAACTAAGTTATTTAACGTCCACGCGAGAATTTACATCGGTCGTAACAATTACGTTTTATATTCTCTTTGATAGACGTGTTTTATGTTCGTAGTTTATTTCTTTTTAAAGTAACGGCTTCCATAAGTCCGCTCGGGTTCATTGAGCTGTAAATGATTAAATAAACTTTTTTAAACTGTCTACATATAAAAGGCAAAGGTAAAACAGTCATACAGCCAAGATTTTTATTTTACTATTTTTTTGGACTTTAAAATTAAAACATCAATAAATTTGTAAGGATTTTTTTAACCCTTATTGTGGCGAAAGCATCGGTGGCTCAGGAGTTAAGCACTTGACTTGCAATCTGCAGGTCCTGGGTTCGAATCCCGCCATGTACCAATGTGTTTTTCTATTTCTGATTTACATATGTACATTTATCCGACGTTATTACGGTGAAGGAAAACATCGTGATGCAACCTGCACATATCTGAGAAGAAATTCAAAGATATGTGTGAAGTCAACCAACCCGCACTTGACCAGCGTGGTTGACTATGGTTATTACATTTTCATTAAAACAAAAAGCTACGTAACTTGCAATCTGTAAATGCAATTACGTCAATAGATATTAAGTAACGCAATGAATCTTTTAGTTCGAAGTCATCGTATTAGTAAATTCGATCACGTTTTTAATACAGAACACTTACATATGTAGTGGGCACATGTGATCCGGTGTCGTCGCCACATGTCGCGCACTTGAGACTACTTTTTGTTGCTCAAGCTATGGGAACCGATCTGTAGCGATATTAAACATCAGTTCATCTCTCTCACTCAACATCACTTGTGTACTTGTTTAATGAGTAACATAAACGTTACTCAGACCTTTGTTTAGGTTTTTTTATTAGTTACAAGCTGATCGCAGTATTTGCAATAACAAAGTCAAAATGAAAAAGTATGAACAACCAAAAATTATAGAATTTCGCGTTGACGGTATCGCAGGTAGAATCCAGTTATTTTATTTAACTTAATTTAAACTGATGTCTTAAGAATTTCCTATCAAAGATTTATCAAAATCTATGGACAAGAAGTACGTTTTAATAACCCACTATTTCAGCATGTTTTTATAAATTTAAGTCTATTAGTAAAAAGTATTTTAGTTTATATTTATGCCTATAAATAGTCGATTTTACATACATTGTGATATCTTAATGAAATCTATATATTACCTTCCCATCATATTAAATTGTGGTACAAATAAAATTGTAAATTTAATCCACTATTACTACAAATACGTAGTCGGAATGATATTAAATTATAATTGAAAAGGTTTTATTAGAGGCTTAACGGATGGAAGTAGGGTTGCCACTTCAGATTTGAGCAACTTCGGCTTTGTACGATGTATATTTGGGCTTAACCCGCTTGGATTATTTTGATATGTGTCCCGGTCAAAATTGTTTTTTTTTTTATCAAAAGGTGGCAAACGAGCAAGCGGCCACCTGAAAACGCTGAAATAGCGAAGTGACCGTTGTCCATAGACAAACGCAATTGCATATGCGTTGCCTACCTTTAATCGACGAAGAAGAGGATGCACAGAAGGAAAATATTTTCCCTTTACATGCATCCTCTTATCGGGAAAGTCCACTTCCACTTCCCATCCTCTCCTTATAAGAAAAAGGGTAGGAAGGAATAGTGTAAAAAAATTGGGAGACAATTCTTCTGGTAAGGATGTTTTATCTTCTCCCTTAGGACAGTGGTAGTAGTTTCTTGGCTGCCAGTGTTCATGTTTAACGTTATTAAGTTGGCAACCCTAACTGTAAGGCATGGGGTATTGTATACACCGAGGCTTCCCGTGGCTCCGGACACAGCGGGAACAAACAAAAATTTTTATATCCACCGCTTAGGACCGTAGAATAAATATCTTAAATTAAGATTTATAACTGCTTAGGATTGTGGGCGTATCAAAAAGTGACTTGTGTCCCTCGATAAAAATATTTCAATAAACATTTGGTTTAGGTTTAGCGTAAATCAATGTTTTGTTTGGACTTAATAATTATTAATTATTTTAATTGTTTAGTATTGTTATATACGGTTTAGTAACCAAATGGTAGATGCGTGGTTACAAAGATTGCATGATACGTACCATTACATATCGTACCATACCATGTCCTTAAAGGCCGGCAATGCATCTGCAGTTCCGCTGGTGTTGCATGTCCATGGGTGTCGTAGTTTCCTCGGTGTTCCCGACGCTCGTTTGCCTCTTTCTCTTATAAAAAAAATGATATTCTGTTATTTACTATAAAGTTTTCTTATTAAAATTTAGATCGACTTAAAAGACAAAGTTATTGTGCAGAAGACAATATTTCAAGTTTTATAAATCAAATATATTTTATTTCGTTTTTTTTTGACAGCGCTCAATTTGGTGCACTCAATGTTAAAATAAAAGTAAAAAAAGGAATCGCAAGTACAGTCTGACTACTGAGTTGCATTAATCAATTTCGTAACCTCCAATGATATTAACACGTTCCATGCCATAACAATTTTTTTTCGTATGTAACTAAACTCGCTATACGAGTGACTTTGAACACCATGACGGTTTACACACTTAGTATACTTTATAGTGTTGGTTTTGGAGTTCGAAATGTAAACTAGTTTGATACATGTTTTTGTATAAGACAGTACAGTCAGCTACATAAATATGTATCCATTTACAAAGCTTAAGAAACTTGTATACGCCTTTTGTTTTATAAATGTACATGTACATAAACATCCGTATATTTCCAACTATTACTATATGTTATTGAATACGTATTTATTATAAAGTATACGTATTTTTCAAACGGAAGTCACATAGAAGTGTCTTAAGTGTTGTATATGTACACATATTTATGCAGCTGACTGTACATATCTAAATTGTGTCAATGATCCAAAATACTGATGTCATTTGTTTGGTAAACAAAAGAACATCACACGCCTAAAAATGCCAAGAAATGGGTAAGGGTACGGATTTCTTATCATGATATATAAAAGAAAGTCGTGTTAGTTACACTATTTATAAGTCAAGAACAGCTTTACCGATTTCCTTGAAAATTGGTAAGGACTATTTATTCATTTTTTTATTTATTTTTTTTCGAATTTATTCCTTGAAGAACTGCTTTTAATTTAACTTACTAATATTAAGTGTTTTTATATATCCACGCGGACGGAGTCGCGGGCGACAGCTAGTATTTAAATAAAATAAAAAACAAATAGCTAATGTGATAAATATACTTATTATATTCATCAAGAGTGTCAATGGCAATTGTATGCCATTCTAAATGTACGTTTTCAAGGACAAAGTTTTGCGTGTTTGTTATTTGGTTACAATAACCTTGTGTCACGCTTTAAATAAAAAAAACATGGCTCGAGCATAGATAAAAACTATCTTTGTACAATGCTTAATCAAAATGAAGAAACGTACTAAAGGCAGCATGCTGTTTTACGCAGACATTAAGTAAATAAAAAAATCTTTAATTGCGACAAAATATTTGATATTAATTGTTGCACTTCGTTATTTGGCTTAATGTAATCATAAGATGACCTGAATACAACAGAATGTAGATTATACAACCTTAATGGTACCGACCTTCACTAGATGTCAGTACCATAATTGTAATGTGAACCAATTTAATCTAATGCAGAAATCATGGCACGATAACTGTCCGAGAACTATGGACGGAATACTATTCTGTCGTCGAAACTACAAAAACATAGCTATCTCTCTTTTATTTTTAAGTAAATGAAAGAGATGACAATATATTTTGTACAGAGAATTTGGTAGTGGTAGCCCTCGATAAAAATATGACGAGAGTTTGGTAAATTTAAAACAAAATCGATCGTTATCACAATAATATGATTATGACTTACTTTTAATTATTTCTAAACTACTTTTGATTTCCACAATGAAGCGTAAAATCCCGTAACTCTTATCGTGTCGAATCATTGCATTCAGATGTGTTATGCATAGCGTGGAGAATTCACATCTAACGAAGCACCATTTTGTTTCATTCCCGCGCTTTCTGATCTTATTCCCAGATTCTAGCGTCTTAATTGGTCCAGTTTGTTCATTGATTCATAGTATCGCGCTTAAGATTTTGGCGGGTAAAAAAAATAATTTCTAAGAATTTATTTCAACGGACGTAGTCAATCGTTCGAAATTCAAATTTTTAAACATGTATCATTCAGTTGTTTTTGGTGTTCTTAAAAAGTTATATTTGACATCTAAAAAGTACGCAATCAGTTTTAATAGCATTCGAAATAACGACCATCTGACCAATCACAGAGTAAATAAAGATCAAGATTAATAGTCCTATTCTGTGCTCGTTCGATTTCAGCACGGCCTTAATAGACCCCCATTAATGGTCTATTAGGGTGATAGTAGTCTTAGACGTTTGTTAGCATTCATACGTCCAGTCGCTTGCCCAATTGCCTGACTGTACTTCTCATTGTGTTGAAATTAAATATGAACTTCAATTCTAACGGATACAATTAATTATTGTACTAAATTATCTCAAACCATTAATAGATGATTGTCATGTTAGTAATCCTTAATTGTATTATGATTCTGAAGAGCTTTTGCAGAGAATTGATTAAGATTATCGCCATTACAAAAGAATAAATCTTACTAATATTGTAAATTAATAATAACGGAATGGAATGTATTGTAGTTGAATGCGATGGAACGGTCTGTCCTCAGCGGTATTTCCAAACCAATAGGACTTTGGGACCTTCAAGAAGCAAGCATACCATTTCTTTAAAGGCCGGCAACGCATCTGCAGTTCCTCTGGTGTTGCATGTCCACGGGTGTTGTTGATCACCTCAGTATTCCCGTCGCTCGTTTGCTCTCGCCGCTTGTTTGATAGAGGCGTGGATGTCTGTTAGAAGGTATCTTCATAACAGCTGCATGGATTTCGCTGAAATTTTGCATAGATGTAGAACATAGTTTGGAAGAACACAAAAGCTACTTATTAAGTAAGGGCGATAACCCATTTGCCAATTATTTCTAAAAATACACATTATAAGAATCCATCTACTTATTTAAAAGCTTAAAGCTCGTTAAAAGTTGCATTTCGTCGTACAATAGAGGGCGCGATCTCTTGAGAGCTCATTGTCTACTCGATTGCGCTCATCTGATACTCCGCTAATGCTGCGACCACTAATTACATCTCATTACGTTTTATATACCTATATATTTCTTATATAGTACCAGCATTGTGATTATATGCTGTAAGGAACATAGAAAAGGTAACGTTTAACACGTTTTGTATAATCTTACTATCTTATTAGTATAAATGCGAATGTTTGGATGTATGTTTGTTTGAATGTATCTCCAGGAAGGCTGAATGGATCTCGATGAAATTTGGCATACATATAGAACATAGATTGGAAGAACGAATAGACTACTAATTATGTTTTTTTTAATTCTGCGATTGTGTGAAATTGTATTAAGAAATCTGAATTTGACTTTTTAGCTTGATTATAAATATATACGTATAGTAAGCACTGACATAAACTATATTAACTTGATCTCGTTTCCCAAGCGATATTCTCGCGTTGACTATTTGTCGTTTGCATTGAACTGCTCGATAAATTCAATTTATGTATACTCGTTGAACAGTCACCGCTATACAGATTTGCATAAGAAAGTTTCACAGATTATGAAGAGATGTGGTCTAAGTGGTTAACTGTACCCTTATCTGAACTGCTACTATATAAATACAAGGCTTACTTATATTTTATAGGCAAGGGATCGATGTTAAATAACTTTTGTAATAGATTTTTCGTCTTTAAGCACGTAACTTCTCACTTCGCGTTCTTAACTTACTTACTCTGGGTTTCTGAGACAAAAATATCTCTATAAATCATGTCGTCATCTATGTTATCTTTGACAAAATCGAGATATGTTTTCAACGAGGAGTCTCAGAAACTCACGGTTAAAATTATACTACAAAATAAAGTTAAATTCATTGTGCCAGTTTTTCTTGAATATATATCATACCTGTAGAAACTTAATATACAATACTGGTCTTATTTATCTCAGAAACCCACGGTTAGTTCTTCTTAATAGTTAAAGTTAATCGTTCTAAAGTAACTTATAAATATAGATGTGTGGGATCTTTTTCTTTATCTATAACCGTATTATTACGCGTTGTATGTCCGGTGTAGACGCGTTTATATAAGTCAACAGAACATTAGAATGGCATTAGTCAGAATCTCAAGGTGCAGTAAATTACTCTACTTGTTATCCAAACCCACGCTCAGGTCAGCAACGCCCTACGATATAGTTTCACAGAGCAGTTGTACAGAACAGTTATCCTAACTAAAAGTTTGTTCAAACAATTGCTGTACGGCATTGTCTACTACTCTGCCGAACTATTATACCCTCGTGTGAAACTTTACTCAACTCGTACGGACTAATCATGGCACTGGATGACTCAGCACGGTAGCCTAAATTATAGGTTATGGTAAAAAATGCAGAAACATGCGATGTTTTTGGCAGCGATTTCTACATTGTAAATTGCTGTGTGGTCATATTTGTTGGAGATAAAACTTTGTGTTTGTGTAATCCAAAAAGGTTTTAAACATATTCATTTTGAGTTAGGTTAGATCTGTGGTTCCCAAACTTATTTTGTCTACTGCCCACTTTGAGAATAAACATTTTTTTAGCGCCCCCATATTTTCACATATTTAAAAACTGCTATAACTTCAAATTAAATTAATTAGTTATTGTGACCTATATATGTATAATAACAGAGAATTCTAAACGAAACTTTTACTATAACCCGCAACTTGAGACCTGCAGCGCCCACAAGGGGGAGTTATCGCCCACTTTGGGAAAGACTGGGTTAGATGCATATTGCATACGATGGCTGTACTTTATCATATATGTATTTATTATTCATAAATATTAGCTGTAAGTCTACTATTTTAATGAATAAATAAATTAGTATAAATATGTAATTAAGAAAATTAAAAAAAAAAACGTTTGTTTGACTAGTATTTAATTTCGTATGGCGATGTCACGAGTCAATCAGAAATGGTTATTTAAAATTTTTAATTAATTTATGCGATATATTTTTAACTTTTTAATTATATTTAAATTGTGTTTTGACATATTTTAAGATATTATAATGATAACTAGATAATTTATAAAAACTATTATAGAAACACATCGACATGCATCACTAATAACGAAGTAGACACTATTGGGTAGGAGTTAGCCAACCCAACACGCTTAATGTTTGCTTTAAATTAAGATTAAATGTTCTATCTCGTAAATTCAAATCGTTTTACGCTTTTATTACGTTGTTATACGACTTCTCCGTTTGAAAATCTAGTCTTTGCTTCGTCCAATCAAGTATTAGTGCAAAAATTATGTCCTATAAACAGAAACTAACATCATTATTATGTCAATGAGATTGCTTAAGTTAATTTTTCAAAACAATTTGTCGAATATTATCAATATATTAAGCGGAATTATCTTTAATTCAATGTCACTTTACTAATATAGATTATAAATTAAATGTTCATATTATGTATATTAAGTAAACTGGCAGAGTATTTTAAATAATTAGTATTAAACTAACTGTCGCCCGCGACTTTGCTGCGCGAAATTAAAAAAAAACAATAAGTAACCTATATGCTATTCCGGACTATGTTCTAGACGTATGCCAAATTTTAGCCCTTCTTTTTTATTTCATACGGTGGCAAACGAGCGAGCGGCCACCTGAAATCGCTGATATAGCGAAGTTGCCCATAGACATACACAATTGCATATGCGTTGCCTACCTTTGATCGACGGAGGAGAGGATGCACAGAAAGAAAATATTTTCCCTTTCCATGCATCCTCTCATCCGGAAAGTCCAAGTTCCGGAGATACTTTCAAAGAAATATCCACCCATACATCTAAACATTCGCATTTATATTATAGTGTAAGAAGTAAGATTAGTAAGTTAAACTTTACTATTTTTGATGCCTGTTGCGGCTTCACACTTATATTTTTCAACTTTTTAAAACAAAATTGGTCTAAATATAGCTTACGACTATTACTCTAGCATGATGTAGCGTTTTTATTGTGGAAGAATTTTTAAATTTAGCAGTTTTTGAGTCTAGATTTTCTTATCGTAAAGTTAATGCAGATGTCTACTCACGTAATACAGGATGTGTAAAAAATTGTAGATTTTCATTTGACTACGGAATATTTTTTCTTATACGTTAATTATTATATTTTTTTTACCTTTTCAGGTATTCATTAAATTACCCTAAGCGTTGTTTGCGACAATAATCCAGTGTACAGTTATCTGTGAAATGTTCATTAACTGTTAACATTCGGATGTATAAATTCACACAGCACACTTACGTCGAATTGACGACGCACAAACATGTACCCATATAAGGTGAGACATAATCCAGATCTCACTACATCGGCAATTAAAAATTAAATCGGCGGATCCTACGAAAACATGGTAACTCGGATTATGAGCTTTTTATGTAAATTTAAATATTTTGTTTTAGTTGAGATTGTGATCGGATTATAGTCTTAGCTAAGAACAGTCATATTTGAATGGCTGTCCGGAAAATTAGCGTTTTATGGGTTATTACAATATGCGTAGGGATCATCATGGATAGAACATCTCTTTCGATGTGATGACCAATTAAGTTGTTATTGAGGTCTTCTGTCTTTCTTTAAACGATACATTTGAATATTAACTAGCTGGCGCCCGAGACTCCGTTTGTGCTGAACTAAATAACACTAAATTAGTATATATGTTCTTCTAGACTATGTTCTACATCTATGCCTAACATACATCCATACAAACATTCGCATTTATAATATAAGAAAGATATACGAACGAAGATATGTTATATTACAGGACAGATCAACATCTCTATTTTCAATTGTCGTACTGCAATATAATAATTTTAGTCTGTGGCTCAAGAAATGTTACATGCCAAATTGTATTGCTGTGTGTACATACATCGACTACTAACTTAATTGAGATCACCTACTTCAAGTACTTAGTTGGAATAAACCGTTAATTACTTGAGAGTAAAACGACCAGTATTACAAACAAGTATTTAGTGGTTATTTTTACTCTGCTATCGAAATTATCGAGTATTTTGTACTTTGATTTTTATCGTTACGAATAAAATGTACTGGTTTAAGTCCAATTAAATTTTATGTTGTTAATAATTTTAATAACGGTATATTTGTGTTAAAATGTTCAGTAGTCAGTTTACAAAATATCGTCTGTTTTATCTTACTAATATTATAAATACGAATTTTTAAATGGATGGATGTTTGTGTGATGATCTTCAGAACGGCTGAATAAATCAAAATCTCAAATTTGGCTTACATATAGAACATAATCTGGATGGACACATCGGCTACTTATTAAGTTTTTTTTTTATAAGTTAACGAACGGAAACGCGGGCGTCAGCTATTTATTTTATAAAGTTACTAAAAATGGTACAACCAAATACGGACTGTACGTAAAAGTAAACGAAATTAACGTAAAATAATATTTAGGTTAATTTATTCATTTTAAATATGCATCAAGAAATCTAATTCTTGCTGAAGACCTTTTAAAATGTTACCCTTAAATGCGGATTAAAATAACTACACCACATAAGGGCAATGGTTCTAACACGTCGGTCGGGTCATTATCTCCCACAACAATGGTGGCATCACCGCGACAATGCCATATACAGTAGTGCCATGAGTTTAACACGGCCGAGGGACGCGCCTGTAGAAGCCTAACCTTATTACGATCAGTTAAGATTATTGGCAAAAATGGAAAGCCTATAAGTAACTATTTTTTATTATTTAAATTATTAGAAATACATGTTTTGTTTAAATTAGAAACTCACTGGAAGATATTTTGTTGCTTTCAACTTTATTAATCACTAGCTGTCGCCCGCGACACTGTCCGCGTGGATATAAAAAAAAAACTTAATTAGTGTAGCCCATCCATCCACATCACATCCATCTAAACATTCGCAATTATAATATTAGTAAGTTAAACAAAAAGCAGCTGTTCAAGGCGTAAATTCGAAAAAAATGAATAAATAGTATCCTATGTCCGTCTCCTGGCTCTAAGCTACCTCCTCACCAATTTTCAGGCATATAGGTAAAGCCGTTCTTGAGTTATAAATAGTGTAACTAACACGACTTTCTTTTATATATATAGTTTTTGAGCGTATTCAATGAAAAGATATGTAATTAAACGTTATTAACATGATTCTCAGAACACTGATAAAAGAAACACGATCTTTCGACAAAGAAATGTATGTATATAATGAATGCGCTTCGATATATAACAATTTAAAGTACGCCGTACACGTACTACGTTCATCATAACTCCAGCATTTTTCGACGTTAAAAATACTTTGTCGATTAAAGGTTGAAGAATAATTTATTTCCTTAATAATAATTTAACTAATCACTTACTTAAGGATAACATTTACACATTGTTTGTAACTAGCTGTCGCCTGCGACTCCGTCCGCGCGGAATTTTTTTTTTTAATAATTTCATCGATATCTGTTAAATCGTTCTGGATATCGGGATTTAGATTGATGGATGGATGTTTGATATTTCAAATCTAAACGTTCTTATCTATCATATAAGTAAGATATTATAAGCATTCTGTTTTTTTAAACACAAACAAATAGCTGGAATCATTCTTGAGTTGTTTGGAGATAGTTGAATTTATCCGTGTGCGGCGCCCCTTAAACGTCCATATTCCGTGGCGTTTCGACATGCATTGTGTGTTCAGACGACTATATTAATGAATTATACATCGATTCATCACGGGACAATGGCTTGAGATGCTGTGTCACAGGAACATCGTACTCATTATAATGAAACCGTATGAGATTAATGGTAGACAAGAATAACCGGACAAGATCTAAAGAAGGAAGTGTTTGTTGCATTATATTTGGTAGTTAAAGTTATGCTAAATTGAATTTACACTGGCGAAACAGTCACAAAAACATGTAAAAATTTTGTGACAGGGGTTTGTTGCGTTGTATGTGGTAAATAATTTGATATTCATCGCTACCTCGGACAAAGATAGCTATTCAAAGGGGGAACGCTGCCAGTATCTTCGGAATCTTGCCTAAAGGGACTCTTATATTTTAGTAAATTTTTCGTTTTTAGGGTTCCGTACCTCACAGGAAGAAAACGGAACTCTTATAGGACATTGTTGTCCGTCTGTGTGTCAAGACCCTTTTTTAATATTTTATTTATATCAAAGATTTTTTTAGACTTCATGTAAAATACATAAATTTATTTTTCATAATTTGATAATTTAATATCATTTATGTTATGCTAAAGTGAATTGTGATTTTGTCGAAATAGTTGCATAAAAAAATTCAATTTTTTAAAGGGGATTCTATTTTTTGCATTGAAAACTCACGATAAGTGTATTAAAGTATTTAGTAGCGTTGATATTATCTGAAAATTAAAGTTGAAAACTTATATCTTACTTGTTTATTAAGTGTAAGAATCTTAATGTATGTGAAAGTTGCTAAGTAATAAATAAATAAAAGAAAAACATACGAACAAAGTAGCGATGAAATGATATAAGATTTTTACTGTGTTTCATTAATGGAAAACTACGGTTACATGTTGAATGAAATTTATCAAATATCAAGGTACTATTACTATTTGGCATAATCAGATTTGATTTATTAGAAAACTACACTAAGGAACTATCTTAGTAAGCATTAAATGTGACACTAAGTAAAACGATGACTCGATATTTTTTAAATCAATAAAACCAAAAGACGCAACATAAATTGTAGTAGAGTTCGTACTCAAAGAAGCCTAATTCCACGTTCACAAAACTCATTATACAATGAGTACGAGTCTCAAGCATTTGTTGTCGGTCTCATAATGAGGGTGTTCGCGAGAAATTGCAAACAGACTTGTATTCAGTATTTCTTGTACCTATATTTGTTCGGCGAAGTAACGGTTCTAACACTTTAGTGGTTATAGTTCTAGAAGTTTCTATAGACGAGAATTTGTCCATTTGAAGTTTATGTTACCTTAGTACTATAAATTCATTTCAATCTTAACATTGCAATGTCAACGAACATTTGTTAAATGTAAAAATCGAATGACTTGTTGAAAAATCTAAATCGTTCTTAAATCAACGGAGAAAATTAGAGGCTGCATTAGTTGATTTTAACCCTTTGACCGCCGCTGATCGATGTTAATGGCAACGTGGTTTTAAAAGAGCATTTTTAACCTTTAAGTATGAATTATTGAAACTGCTTTAAGTACTATTTTGTTATTTATTTGTCAAAATTGTATTTTGGAATCCTTATACCATCGTGTGATAAAAGTGTTAAATATATTTTAAGCTAAATTAAAATGTAATTGAAACATCAAAGTCTTTATGGTTAGACCCTCAATATCTCTAGCACAAAATATAGCTTTTACTTAGAAGTACAGCCAACTTAAGCTGTGGGATTCTATAGCTTAAGTATAGCTTTACTGATCTTATGTAGCTTTTATAAGCTATATTTTCTATCTTTGTTAATTCTTTCGGCGAAATCTATGCTCATTTTCACAATACGTTCGTCAATGTCCGTCATCTGTCGACCAAGAGTAATTAGACGTCATCAGCCTTCAACCAAAGACAGGCTATTCTATTTTAACCTTTGTTCTCATAGCAATAAGGTACTATCAAAGGTGTCAGATGGACATTAATCATCTTCATAACTGTTCCTCATGGGACTTGTTTCTGCTAAGTATCTTTTTCATCTTGTCGGCGAATTCTCTTCGCTAACCGTCGATGTTGTTAAAAAGTTTTCTCATTTGTAAATTACTTTGATTTTTTATTTAATTTCGTTCACCGTTATAATGTTTCCTTCATTTATTTTTTATTAAAATAAGACGATATTACGGTATATTTGTTTTAGCGAATTAAATGGAATTACCAAACTTTTGTTCTCAAACTTACATTATAACTAAGGGTCACACGCGACTTCGTCAATACAGAATTAAAAACAGTTTGCAATACGTCCTTGTATATCTATATTCCCATCTAGGTCCCCTCAAAATCAGTATAGCCGTTCATATACAGATAGACAGACAAAAATTATAATTTTTCTTATTTATCATTTTGTATTTTATCATAGGTGTGAGTGAGAGCGATAGTGTATGAGGGAGAGAGCATCGCGAGATCAAAGGCGTGCTTAGCGGATACGACAATAGTGGGCATCCGCAATTACTGCTATGATTTGAGGCCCCCACCGCACGCCGAGTGGGTCGCGACATAGTACCTGCTCACAATATTACTCAACAGACTAGTATTATATTGATATAGAAATAGGACAGACATATTAAAATATTAAATAAAATTGTGTTAAAGATTAAACTTCTTTGTTATACGTTAAAAATATTATTATACGTTATTATATCACGTAATTTGCTTCTCCAAAAACAATAGCGAAGATTCGTTATTCGTAAATGTAGTAAAATAAAAAGTTATCTGTGGATGACAGATAACATCAAATATTGTCAGATCTATGTTAAATACTTGACTAACATTTAACCCTTAATAGCCAAGAATTTCAATTTTGATACCAATATTTTAAACCGAATGTTCACATTACTATTAGTTTTTTTATAGGTTGGCTGTACCTATTTTACTGTTGTATGTTCATTCCAACAAAATTAAAAAAAAAATCATTATTGTTTTATTTTATCAAGCAAAAACAGTAATATTAAAAATTAATCACTTTCGTATGTAAATCAGGCTAATAAGGGTTAAAAATACAATTGTTGCAGGAGAGAGAGTCAAAAAGGTTTTAAAAGAGCTTCGGTGATGAATTAAAAATAAATTAGTCTTCAAATTAATTAATATCTAGTTGTACGTAAATATTTACAGTTTGCTTTTAATTTTTGATCTTAAATCTTAGATCTAAATCAAAGTAACTAATTATGTTGTGTTTATTCAGAGATAAAAGACAGATACAAATAGTAGGAGACGTTTAAATCGTAGCGTAGGCGGCCCAGGCAATTAATATGCTTCACTAAGGCCTAACTGGAATGGGAGAACGATTTCGTAAAGACAGACCAAAGTATTAAAATTGGTGCAGCGCCCCTACCGGCCGTAAAGAACACTATAACGTTACAAACGCGATTGTCGCAATGTTCGTGGTAGGTATTTAGGTAAACAATAAGGTCGCATAATAAGAAAACTCCAAGCAACCCGTGCAAATGTGAGACGTAGATGTCTTAATAAAGAGAAAAATGATTATGTGATGAAAGTTCAATGACCTTTTAGAAGACTTTTGGGAAATTATGTAAACAAAAGACTGTGCATTTTTACGATAAAGCTTATACTTATTTGTACTTCAATCTAATATTTCATCGAAACAGTATAATTATATTGATAACTAGCTGTCGTCCGCGACTCCGTCCTCGCGGAGTTAAAAACTTATTAAGTAGCCTATGTAGTCCTCTAGACTATATTCTACATCGATACTAAAATTTCAGCCGTTCCTGAGATACCTTCAAACAAACATCCATCCATCCATCTAAACATTCGCATTTATTATATTAGTAAGATTAATTTGTTACTTAAAATATATAACTTAAAATTTAAAATTACTTGAATGGTTGTAATAACAAACATATGTATATTAACTTCTATTTACTTTCGTTATCTTACTCTGAGATGATATATATGTATATTTATATAATTCTTGTTATGGCCGCCCACGCTGGTGGCCATTGCCAGTAGCTCAAAATGATTCAATAACGGTTTCTCAGCGGATCAACTCGTAACATATCCGTCCAAATACGAAATCCATTTCCCGTTTATATTTCAAAAGAAATGTTTATTTAAAATAAATTCTCATGTGACGAAGTTTTAAATCAATTCTTATTTTAATTAACTATGTATTTTTATCTTATTCTTTTATTATTGTGCTGGATTTTATTCTTGTAAATCGTCTTGAACAATTCATATAACCGTTGGTTCCTGATATAAAAATCTCTGTATAAAAATATCGTCATCCCTCTCATTATCTTTGACAAAACAGAGATAACAATATGTTTTAAACAATATTCTGTTATCAGAAAACCACAGATGTCAAAGACCACCCAAACACATGACAACAAATGAATCGTAAATCATTTGAATATTGATTCAACGTACTACCGAGTGAAATATGATAATATAATTATCGGAAATGTCATTTAAATAGAACAAATACCGCATAATGTTACTGATAAAACGTGTAAACATTTACTTCATTCATATTGACATGTTTCACGATTTTGCGATAACATGAGTACGGCGAATGATTCATCAAATATTGACATAAACAAAACTTTATTTATCGGACTAGATGTCGCCCGCGAATCGAAATAAAGCTTTTTTTATATATCATAAGGCGGCAAACGATCGAGCGGCCACCTGAAATCGCTAAAATAGCGAAGTGATCGTTGCCCATAGACATACTCAATTGCATATGCGTTGCCTAACTTTAATCGACGGAGAAGAGGATGCACAGAAAGAAAATATTTTCCCTTCCTATGCATCCTCTCATCCGGAAAGTCCGTCACTTCCTATCTTTTCCTTATAAGAAAAAGAGGACTAAATTAGGCCTCCGGGACACAAAGCTTATACATAGACTATGTTTTCTTCCAGATTATTTTCTACATCTATGCTAAAATTCATCTGACCTTTAAACATTAATCCATCCACTTAATCCATACAATTTTGGATTGTATTAAATACTTCTAAATTAATATTTATAACGACCTATTAGTAGGTGAAATTATAGATGAAAGCATGTTTCTTTTATCCCGTTAAAATAATTGTAGTTTCTGGTTCTCCCACGAACCAGTCAAATGTGGCGATAGTTAATATGTAATCAAATGACACCGATATGCCACCGAACCAACTGACCCTAAAATATTCAAACTTCCAAAGTTTCTCTTTCATAACACCAAAAGACCGATACGCGATTAAAATACCTCGCAAATAAAGCCGCGATCATCTGACAAAGTGCGTGAAATCTTTAATTGTGACTATCAATTGATATTTTGTTTTACCTCTTTTAAGTTCTATGAGCTATTGACACGCGACTTTATGTAAGATTCGAGTGGGTGTCAAAAATGTTTATCTCGGAAGCATAAAGATTTTTTTTTAATGCATGCAACTGCAGCATTTGATATTAGACATATCTTACTAATATTATAAATGCGAATGCTTAAATGGATGGATCTTTGTTAGAAAGTACCCCCACAATGGGCGAATGGATCTTGCTGTAATTTTGCATGTAGAGCATAGTCTGAAAGAACACATAGGCTACTAATTAAGTTTTTTTTTTAATCCCGCGCAGACGGAGTCGTGGCCGACATCTAGTCAGATTATAAATGTTATTATGTAACCATTAGTTTTCAGATTAGTTACACTTTTCATATAATTTGTCATATTTGTCGGTTTAAGTAAATAACTCTACATATTTTTTTCCCAGGATCATACATTTGGGGAACTCGTCCCGACTTGTCGTAGCTATCAGTAGGCAAACATGTGATATGCAAGTAGCTATTTCGCGGAAGTAAGCGAGTTGTTGCCGATTTTATTTTCGGGTTATTTTTATTTTTATCAGACTGTTTTCCCACGGTCGGGCTATCGTACCGCATCCGTGCCGCGCAACTCCGGTCGTTCGACCATATTTTTTTTGCATACACCATCACTCTTACGTATTCCTGTCATAACACCTAAACTGTACTATATTCTACAATAATCTAATTATGCACATTCGCAAACACATTTAAACATTGTAAAATATTTGTAGAAAGTGCGTTACGTTTTGACAAAACCAGTCCTGTCTATTAATGTTCAATGATATTTTATTCCTTCAGATATATTAGGTTTTATAACACTAAAGTACAATGATTTTTAGTCATATTGATTAGAGATAAATTTTGACGAAAAAAAAATTAAATTGTCTTACTAAAGCGTTACTCATTCCGTTGAGTTATAACCGTGGGATTTGTTTTTTTTTTAATTTAGGATTTACTTGTTATTAAATCATATTCCAAAATGATATGTAAAATAATGCAAATTGATAAAATAATCGGCCATTACAAACAAAACCCATTCTATATTGCTTGTTTGCGTAATATAGAATTTATCAGTAAAATCTAGAAATTTTATAGATATTTCTGGAAATATTGTTTGCACAATATATTAAAATGTAGATTCGGCAATTAGTTTTTATGCTTTCACGACCGCAATATGTAACAGTCTGATAAAAACAAAAAAATATTAAAATCCCCTTGCCTTACAATCGAGATATCGAAATATAGAATCGATTATCAAGTTGATATCGAGTCCATAATAACATTAATGAGCTGCGAGTCCGTTAGTACCATGGCTCGGGTTTCACGAAAACCGGTAAACATTCATCACACGGGGCCCGCTTTCCCTCTGGTGAGCGGTTGGCAAAAACAAAAGGGCGCCCAATATGGCGGCGCAGACGGTTTTTGTTGTCCGTTCGATTCCATGTTCCGAGTAGTGTTGCCAGGTCGACTCATGTACTGCGGAAGTCCTTCACATGGAATACTGATGACTGTCCTTAACTTTTTAGAAAAACTATACAATTTCTGAGTATATGAATTCAAATTTGCTTATTCAAACTTAAAAAATCGCTTGTATAGACTAAAAGATTGTTAAAAGAAAAACAAAATCTGTTCATCCGCTCGGGAGCTACAATGCTACACGCAGACACGCGCACATATACGTCAAACTTATAACACCCCGTCGTTTTTGCGTTTGAGGTAATTTTTTTTTTAAAACATGGCGACAAACGAGCATCGGCAACACCGGGGTGTTGAACGACGCCATTTAACTGGCTAGCTTGTGTTAGAATTGATACCAATTGTTAAATCGTATTAACCGTTTCTTAAATGTTAAAATGTTACCAAATATGTTATTGAATATTTTTCAAAGATTAACTTTCCACATATCTCAGGAATTAACCCGCTTAGTTACGTGTCAATAAACGCTGGTCTGTGACGCTTGTCAAAAATTCCATGTTCCCACGCGCACCACACCGATATCAACATGCGACACTAAGAATATTTACTCAAACAATGATAACAAGCCAGTATTGCGCAACGCGTAACGGTATTTCTTCAATTCCTTGGTACATTTAGAAAAAAGTATAAAAAATATAATTTCAACCTTTCACGGCCGCAGACATGCATTTAAATCTGCAGACAGTAACCTGTAATGCGTTAGTATACAACACGTAAAATGTCCTAATCTTTTATTTTTATCGTACTACATACTGGTAATTTTTAATATCAACCGTCGAAACATTTATAAAAAAAAACTATGTCAATTTTTTTTTAATTTTTAAATGCTAATTAATATGTTGCTGTTCCGACGCGACTAGAAATAAACAGTAAACTTCACTAATTGTATCACTTTTAGGGTCCCCACACACTAGACTTTTAGTCGTCCGATACTTTGATCGTACGTACAATCAGTATGAGCTTGTATGAAGGTGCGCACGTAACACTGATTACATGCTCATACTGTTGAATCGGACGACTAAGTCCCTAGTGAGCGAAGGCTATTAGAATATAGTCTCCTAAATACGTAAATGTAAGCCATGCGTGTATAATTAAAAAAATAAAACAGAAAATATTAGATTTGCTTGTATAATATATTCATTAGCAAGACAAAAAAGCTTTTTGAAACGCGGCTGTCGTTGAAATGGTCTGTCTTCGACGGTATTTCCAAACCAATACGACCTAGATGAGTCCTTTAAGAAGCGAGCATACCATTCTCTTAAAGGCCGGCAATGCATCTGCAGTTGCTCTGGTGTTGCATGTCTATCGGTGTCGTTGATCACCTCGGTGTTCACGCCGCTCGTTTGCCTCCTTGTCTTATAAAAAAACTAACGACTTGTAATCGATATAATATCGATTAAAACTCGAAAAGTTTCATTGCATTGCGCTGTGTTCAAGTTTATCTTAGTCCATGTTATCAATCAAATTCTATGATAGCATTACAATATTTAAATACTACAAATATTTGGAATTATATATCATTTTATGTTACAATTTCACACGTTTGTTGATTTAATATGTAGATAGTGAAATTTTAACGTATTTAGTTTGAATATTGGCGCCATATTTGCTAAACTTTATTTGTGTCAGCGAATTTACTCAGTATGAGTATCTCCATTCTATTGCTAAACGTGAAAAAATTTACATCACAGTAATACGTTAAACGTTAAACGGCAAGCAAACCTTTCTTTACGTTTACATTTTTTTTTCGCACTTTTTAATTTTTGCTTTGTTTTCTTGCAGGATTCGTATCGTGTTCACCGTCGCCGTGTAAAAATAGTGGCACATGTCTGTCCACACCTAGAGGAGAATATTTTTGCAAGTAAGTGTACTGTCAACAACTAGCTATCGCCCGCGTCTCCGTCCGGAATTAAAAAAAAACTCAATAAGTAGTCTATGTGTTCTTCCAGACTATGTTCTACAATCATGCTAAATATCAGTGAGGATACCTTTAAACATCCATCCATCTAAACATTCGCATTTATAATATTAGTAAGAAGTACAAACGAAAACAGCATTAGTGAAGTTTTATTTCCACCTCTTTCATTATCTTTGCAAAAATAGAGACAGTCCTATTTTGAACATTAGAAACATTCAGACGATTTGTGACGGTAAAATTATGAATGCTTGAATCACATGCATTTCTTATTGTAAATCAATTGTTTTGCCTCTGTGCTACTAAAAGCTACTTTTAATAAAACGTGTCTATGATAGTTTGTGGCAATTCTGTGTACGATTTTTAATTTTCCGCAGTCACGAACATACCGACAATTTAACTAAACAACTACTGAAATTATAAGAAAACTGACAAAAGTTAATATGACTTTTAAACAAAAAGAGTTGGATTTTTTTTAGTATTTTCCCCCGTGTAGTTATCGATCTGGCTATATATCATTACAGTTTAATCATTGTATTTTGGGACACGCTGTATAATATATACATATTGACTATTGAAAAATTACAAACATTCCAGTAACAAGTTGATTTAAAATTATTCTAACCAAAGTAAGCCTTATTTTTAGTAGTAGATATATGTAAATGTATATAGGCCTATGCCCAGAGGTACACTGGGATTAGGGACATTTTATAAACCTTTTTTAACATATGTTATATCAAATAATTTCAGAATAAAATGCTATTATTATATGTAAATAAGAATCTGCATTAAAATATCATTTCACATAATATTGGGGAATAAAGATAGCACGCGCTAATTTAAATTAAATTAGCAAGACCTCCAAGAAGCGAACATACCATTTCCTCAAAGGCCGGCAACGCATTTGCAGTTCCTCTGGTGTTGCATGTCCAAGGGTGTTTTTGATCACCTCGGTGTTCCCGCCGCTCGTTTGACCCTTCTCTTATAAAATAAAACTGTGAGGAAATCTTACTAATTATAAATGCGAATATGTTGGATGCATGTTTGTTAAAGGGTATTTCCAGAACTCCTCAACGGATCACGATGAAATTTGGCATGTATTGACCATAGTCTGGAAGAACACATAGGCTATTATTTTTTCTTATTCCACGAGAACGCATTGGCGTGTTAATTTTCTTAATGTCAATACCTTAACCCTTAATTCGACGAAATTTTTTATAGCAAAAAAAACGTTTTTTTTTAGTAAAGTCATACTTACGTAATTTTCTCTAAACTAGTTCAGTAGATTTTTTTTAATTACTTATTCGTCATCCTGGATAGCATCGAATTAAGGATTAATTGTTTTTGATGAGTTAATCTTTATAATACCAATATTATTATTATATTAATGTAATTTTTAGAACATGTGTTGTTATAAGTAAGTTCATAGATGCACAAATGTCCCCATTCGATATCGCCCTAACGTTCCTGTGCGTATCGGAATAACATAAAATCATATTAAACAGATGTGAATCAACCCTTCGATACGATCGTTATACAATTCTGCACTTAAAACATATAGGAATATGTTCTATTTTCGAATATCAAAATATAACACCCTAGTTGCAGTTGAAAAAGGTTACACTAATAATGTATTGTTAATTTTCCTGTATCAATTTATGTACGACCCATTTTGAGTATCCGTAAATTTTTGATGGTTATTTTGTATACGAAGTTAATATAAACGCGAAGTTATAATTTTTGAATAAGTTTTTACAGTGTCGTAAGTACGAGTTACTCCTTAAATAAGGTATTTATGGAATACTAGCTATCGCCCGCGAGTGCGTCCGCATGAAATGTATTTTAACTGGAAAGTACTTGGACATTTCAAAAGATTTTTATTAGAATAAACGTAACCAAGTTACTCCGTATTACATTAGCTACCTGGCCGGTATAAGCCGGAACAAACAGACAGACAAAAATTATAAAAAAAGTTATTTTTGTGCGTGTACCGTATATATATTGATATACATGTAGTAAAAAACGATTATTTTAATATTAAAATAAACGTAACGTTGTAATATTACAAACAGACACTCCAATTTTATTTATATGTATTGAAGAATTTTGCATCAATTCCGTAACTTGGTACGTCAAGGCTTGAGCCCTTTAGTGTCTGATCACCATATACGTCTTATGACCAGTGTATGCATTAAACAAATGTATGTTATGGATGCTGTCCCCTACTATATGTTCAACTCGAACTGATGTCGAACGTTTATCACTATCGAATTAAATTACAAAGGTTAATTCATACTAACATATATGGCTGGAAATATAAAGATATTATATTTAAAAATAATATTGTTTTCATCTATTATATTCCGATTTTTTATCTTAGACATAGTTTCTATAGCTCATCTTACTGCATTTACGAAACATCTAAAGAAAAATTAATTTAATTATCACTCGAAGGAATCTCACTGAAGCTACACTTAACAGCAAATTGTAGTATCAACAATTGTTTCGTGGAACCCTTTGTTTTCCTCATTGAAGTTGCTCATTAAAATCGCTCTCCTGTTTTGGTAGAAGCCAAATACGGAGGCGAGAATGAGCCCGTACTTGTCACAAAATGTAAGCTCCTTAGTACTCTGATTATTTCTCATTATTGTGCTTATTTAGGAGTAGATAAAAAGTAAAAATATTACTGGCAACTGTAAAAATCGTCGTAAAAATGAGCGTCGTTGGATCAGGAGTCAAGCTCTTGACTTGCAATCTGCAGATCCTGGGTTCGAATTCCACCATGTACCAATGTGTCTTTCGATTTCCGATTTACATATATACATTTACCCGACGTTCTTACTGTGAAGGTGATGCAACCTGCACATATCTGAGAAGAAATTCAAAGTTATGTGTGAAGTCAACCAAGCCGCACTTGGTAAGCGTGGTTGACTATGTCCTAGTCACCCTTAACTTAGGGTAGGCTTCGAGTCCCTCAGTGGGGACGTATAGTGAGCTGATGATGATGATATAACATTTATCTATAAAAATGTTATAAACCACTAACCTTTATTTTAAAAAGGAAGAGTTTTGATGAATGACAGCAAAAAGAAACACGTATTAAATACATTTAAATCTTATAAAATGTTGATTTGTAATTTTATATCCCTTAGCGATTGTTCGTACGTATAATACAGAATTAAACATCATTGAATTCCAACATCACAAAGCCGATACACGCAATAATCGATTCCACAAACAATAAAGCATCAACAAATCGACTCGCGAGGAACGTGACTTGTCATCCATGTCATACATGTAATACGCTTCTTCATACATACATTCATATACTCATAGTCCACTTTACGATGGACATATCGTCAATTCAGATGAGTCATTAGTAGTCTTGACTATTACACTAACCAGTGTAACGATTCAAACTCGATACTTCGCGATATATCGATTAATATTTAATCGTACCGAAAATATCTGGCCAGTTATAATTAAAAAAAAATCAGTGCGTTTAAGTTAAGCTCAGATTATTAATGCATGTCTTACCAAATATTATTCACGTGTAACCAATTTTTACGACCTTTTTATTATCGTACATCTTACTAATATAAATGTGATTGTGTGGATGTATGATAGATGGATAGCTGGAATATGACATACATGTAGAACATAATCTGGAAGAACACATAGTCTAAGCTAATTCCGCGTAGACGGAGTTACGAGCGACAGCTAGTATCATCATAACTCTATTTAATATACTCTAAAATTGATTTATGATTCACACCCGGATATTCATCTTAACTTACCTGTAACACCGTTGGAATTTTAAAAATAATTTTCGATGACCAATTTCATTGCGGCTTTAAAAGCATCAAAGATATAGATAACACTAGATGTGGTAGATAAGATCAGTGCCCGGAGGTGCATACTTATCGTCTAGACGCTGCTAGATGTCGGCGAACTAGCTAATGTTACTTTCACACGACGGCAGCACAGTGTAGCAGAGTAGTTAACAGTGCAGTACTGATATTGGAACATTTTTACTGTAGCGTACTATTCTATCTCAGCGTATGACTGTCGTACTGCACTGCATCTCTGTTCTGCCCTCGTGGAAAATTATCGTTAATAGCGGTGGGCGGTGGCCTACATACAATGTCGTGAGTTTGAACCGAGATCTGACACTTTGGATTTGTAATTTTTTTAAATATTGTGTTGGATTATTTTTTAAGACAAGATATGAAATTTTAGGAATGAAAAGTAAAAGATACATTGAAATTAGGTTACATAAATTTTTATATAATTCTAGCTAAGTTTTACAGTGTATATAATTAAGTAAGACTTCCACAGACCTTGTTTCCAGGATGTCAATCTGAACAAAGCAAAATAAAGGGTTAAATAAAAACATTCATAATCCAAATTTAAACGTAATTATGTCCACATTCTGCGGTAACCGGCTCTCAAATAACCCAATACGTGGCGGTTAACATTTTTGTTTCGTTATTAAGATGATTGTCTACCAAAACGATATCTTTACAATTCAATCACGTTCAATGAAATTGCTTCAAATCGATCTTCTTGCGATTGTTAATGTAATTTAAAGCAATTTGCAAGTTTCCAAATATTAACACACTAGCTGTCGCCCGCGACTCTGTCCGTTCATTAAATAAAAACATAATTAGTAGCCTGTGTGTTCTTTCAGACTATGTTTTATATGTCTGCTAAGTTTCTTCGACGAATTTCAATGTTGCTTTTTTATATCATAAGGTGGCAGACGAGCGAACGGCCACCTGAAATCGCTGAAATAGCGAAGCGACTGCTGCCCATAGACATACGCAATTGCATATGCGTTGCCTGTCTTTAATCGCCGGAGGAGAGGATGCACAGAGAGAAAATATTTTCCCTTCCTATTCATCCTCTCATCCGGAAAGTCCACTTCCACATCCTATCCTTTCCTTATAAGAAAAAGAGGTTGGAAGGGAAAGAGAACTAAATGAGGCCTCCGGGACGCACACTCATCAGACGAAACGTGGAATTGCTTCCACTTGACGCCTGTCTTCTGTGTGGTCGTGGTATTTCACCGGGCGAGCCGGGCCAATTCGTGCGAAGATGTTAAAGCGGGCTCTATCACTGTTAAAAACTGCTTGCAATCTTGTCAGTCAAATCTTTATTAATGTTTTTGTAAAGACACTACTACCTATTGTACCGTTAAATAACATGACTGTAGGTTACAAGAATATAGTAAGGCAAACTGTATTAGTCACAGTATTGTGTGCGTTGTGTTCCGTCACAAATATCTTACAAATAATGTTATCGTGCGACCGAGGTCGTGGGTTCAAACCTGCGACTTCTCAGAATCAAAAGCGGTTCGAATGCCGCGCCTCCAGAGCGGGTCTTGTGTGAAATTGTAACTCTCTTTCGCGTTTAAAAGGGTGGAAATGTTTTTACAGAAATTACGTGTTTTATCTGACCATGTACCAGGGAAACATGTACTTTATATTAAGACAACCATTCGCTTTTGATTGTACTTTAAAACTTTTTTAATATCTTTCGCCTTTTATCCCTGTAGGGTCGTCAAACCTAGGGTCTAACACTAAAGCTTGCGAGAAAATATTCTTAACTTCATGGACAAAATTTGTATGAGACTTATAGTTGCACTTTCACGCAACTTTTCGTGATAGGCATCCCGTTCCTCTTTCGTAATTCGTAGTCTTGAATTGTATACATTGTCTTTTCCAGATATATTTTCAAAATGAGTTTAAGCTACTCCAAGAGTTTTTTTAGAATTTCTAAACATCATTTTGGTAATAAGTATAATAACTTTAGTAATATATGTCCGAGTCTCGTAACGTCTCATTCGTCAAGCTTTCAACGGACAGGTCAGATTGAGGTCCCGCCGTGAGACGACTTTTATTACTTAATGTTACGAAATACCCGTATGTCTGTCTATCGTAATAACCACGGTAGCTACAGCGCCTTTAAGGTTAATGGCTGATCATATGAAAATCGAGCGTCACTGGCTCAGTGGTCAATCTGCAGGTCCTGGGTTCGAATGACGCCATGTACCAATGTGTTTTTCGATTTCCGATTTACAGATATACATTTATCCGACGTTCTTACGGTGAAGGAAAACATCGTGATGCAACCTGCACATATCTGAGAAGAAATTCAAAGATATGTGTGAAAGTCAACCAACCCGCACTTGGCCGGCGTGGTTGACTATGGCCTAATCACCCTTAACTTATGGTAGGCTCCGAGCCCCTCGGTGGGGACGTATAGTGAGCTGATGATGCATATGAAAATCGCTTAGTCGTGAGATTGAAACGGTGTAACTAGAATAGTTAAAAAATGCTATATACATAACAATGTTCTGACAAAAGATACAAAAATACTAGCGAATTTAATTTGAGCAATAACCATCTTATAAAAAATTTGTTTTGAGTTATTAATTATTTGTGAAAAGAAATACAGAAATTATCTATGATGCGTCTGATCCTTTATTTATTTATTTTTAGCTTTATATTTAGCAATAGTTAGTATGCGTACTATTCACACGACGCTTGCGCAAATCTAGGGCGACGAGTGTCCAACAACACAAGGACAATTACTTGATAGTTAAAGTAACGTGCTCTGATTTACATTTATTTTTGGCTTCTGAATTTATTATTAAATTTACATGTAAACAATCCATCCACGTCCGAATATGAAGCTATTACAAAAGTAGACTAATCTTACTAATATTATAAACTAGCTGTCGCCCGCGACTCCGTCCGCGGGGATATATAAAAAACTTAATAAGTGTAGCCCACCCATCCATCCATCCACATCACATCTATCTAATAAACATTTGCATTTATAATATTAGTAAGTTAAATAAAAAGCAGCTGTTCAAGGCATAAATTCGAAAAAAAAATGAATAAATAGTATCCTATGTCCGTATCCTGGCTCTAGGCTACCTCCTCACCAATTTTCAGCCATATCGGTAAAGCCGTTCTTGAGTTATAAATAGTGTAACTAACACGACTTTCTTTTATATATATAGATGTAAAAGTTTATATTTTTATTTCAAAAGGTATCTCCGGAAAAAATCAACGGATTTTGATGACTGTTGGCATGTAGAACATAGTCTAGAAGAACATAAATATAGACTCCTTATTTTTTTTTTATTCCGCGCTGATTCCGCGCACTGTGGACGCCCTCTGCCTCACAACGGGGACATAGGACTTTAAGTCAAGTTAAGTTAGTTCGCGCTGATTGTGTCGAGCGACTGCAAGTACTTTTATAATAACTATCCATACATAGTTTTAGTTTTTCTAAGCCTTTAAGTATATCAGAATTCGAGTTATAAAGAAAGAAATACAACAACATTAATGGAAATAAAATTACAAGAATCAAAACCGGCTACTTGTCTTACAGTTGGGCAACATTGACCCATTACTGTAAATGGGTTTATAATACAGTGGAAGACAAAATGCATTATTTTAATCGCGCCCTCTACTAAAAAACAACACCAGTCCGTCTGTTTGTCTTGATTTCAGTAGGATAATAGCGTCTCAACTTCCTAAATTTCTTTTTGTAGATGACTCGGCATTGAACGTGGGAATAATCATTTGGTGAAGTGTTCTCTTGCCTTGTGTTGTGTTAGATCCCATCTCATTTTATTTGTTCATCGAAGTTTCACAATTGTAACTATATTTGTGGACGTAAGCGAATTGAATTTTAATATATAACTAGCTGTCGCCCGCGACCCCATCTGCGTGAAATTAAAAACAAATTTAATTAGTCTGTGTTCTTCCAGACTATGTTCTACATCTATGCCAAATTACAGCCTATATACCTACCTTCATACCTTCAAACATCCATCCATCTGAACATTCGCATTTATAATATTAGTAAGATGTATAAAACCAATATAACTATAATAGATAAGAGTTGACAGTTATGATAGCTAAAAGATAAATTTGTAACTGGTCACTAATAATCGCAAAGATTTGCACAAAAAAATAAACCGAATAATTTGTAGCATATATTCCTAAAGCAATTAGAAACGTTTTATCATGTACAAAGTTTTAATTCAACTTTTTCTAACAGTCGTGTACGCCGCGATTCCACTTTTTTCGAATCACATTAAATACCAGTGCAAGCGACTCAGATTCCTATACGCGTACAAAAAACACAGTCTCATCATAAGGGTTGCGACGTATAAAAACAGAGAATTTATGTCTCCCACAATGCAAAAGCAATTCCCGAGACGGAGAACTTTTTGTATATCAGATGCGCCCATCATATTATTCAAAGGTTGCCTCAAAAGGATGATTTACTATAAAATTTAAATCGATATGTAGTTGGCGACAGAAAGATACGGCGCGCAAATAAGTTGACACATCGAACAGAAGAGTACACTTGTTTTCAACGTGCCAAATTTAATCTGTTACTATAAGTATCTTGACCCATCCCATGAAAAGAGTTACATATTTTATTATTCTCATAATAAATGTATCCTTTTTGGTTTTACTAACGTGCGTTTCTGAGACCAAAATCTTATATTGCTATCTCTGTTTTGCCAATGATAATGAAAGGGATAACACGATATGGATATAAAGATTCAGGTCTCCAAAACCCATGGTTAGACGATAATCTCCCTTCATTTGACAGGCATCTGTTGCATTGTCGTATCTTATACCTAGGACAAAGTAAAAGGTAACATTATATTTAAATCTCTCGCATCGTTCGTGCAGCGAGTAGCTGGTTAGTTTTTTTCTTCGGTCATTAAATTGCAATTTTTATCTACAAGGCATGCAACCGGTCGTGCATTATCTCGCTACGCGACCGTACTTCATACGTCTTGTTAGCTATGCAAATAGAAGTACAAAATTATTTTTAAATTTTAAAGAATCTGATATTTATATCAGATTTCCTGTTGATTTAATGAGTTGGTTATATTTAGATAAACGTGTAATAACGCATAGAAATATATATTTTTAATATAAGCAGATTTTTATTAATTTACTAATATTTCTTGTACCATTATATAATAACTAAGCTCTACAGTTGTGCTAGGACATGGTCTACGACTTTCGAATACCGGAATCAAACCCCCGACCATCTGATCATATAACTATACTATTAACCAGTAAACTATTAGTGTTTTGGATCACTGATACTAGATGACCACGAGCAGTCTGACATGACTAACGACGACGAAGAAGAATTGGTGTTTTATAATAATAATAAGAGATTTAATTCGTTGAAAACATTGCAACACTTATAACAGAACCAAAAAGAGAAAAAAGAAAAAATCAAAGAGATTACAATGAAGCGTTGCAATGCAGAACAGAAGGTCCTTTGCTCAGCTGTATGTTTATTACCTCGAGGCAAAAACACTAATATTCTACAAAAGCCTTTACGCCCTCAGTACGTCAGTTACAGCAATGTTTCGATATTTATTCATGGTTTTATTGAAATTGGAAATATAACTGTAAACAAAGAGGTATATCCTAATACCTCAATCAGTTCTACCTCACTTCATGCTATACTCATCTCTTGATTACCTTACCGCAATACGTGAAACTATAAAACCATTTTACTATAAATGAAACATTGAACCATCAGTTCATATAAATCTTATATTCACTGCGAGTTTCCACTGCTGTATAAAAACATACTGGTATAGAAGGAAGACGATAGGATTATGTTTTTTTATTGCTTTTTGTTTTAAAAAAAACACAGTATCTGTAGAATTTAATATAGTAAGCTCCAATCGAAGGTTCCCCAAACAATAGGTCGTGTATAAACTTTTTAGCTTCCCGAATTTAGTCTCAGAATTCTTTAAAGGCGAATATAAAAGAAAGTCGTGTTAGTTACACTATTTATAACTCAAGAACGGCTTTACCTGGCTGAAAATCGGTGAGGAGGTGGCTTAGAGCCAGGAGACGGTCATAGGATACTATTTATTTATTTTGTAAATTTTTTTTCGAATTTATGCCTTGAAGAGCTGCTTTTTATTTAACTTACTAATATAATACATGTGAATGTTTAGATGGATGTGATGGGGATGGATGGATGGGTGTTTGAAGATATCTCTAGAACGGTTGAACGGATCTCGATTAAATATGGCATACATATAGAACATAGTCTGAAAGAAGACATAGGCTACACTAATTAAGTTTTTTTTATATATCCACGCGGACGGAGTCGCGGAGGTTAGCTAGTTTAATATAGTAAGCTCCAATCGATGGTTCCCTAAACAATAGGTCGTCTATAAACTTTTTAGCTTCCCGAATTTAGTCTCAGAATTCTTTAAAGGCGAATATAACTAGAATGGGCAGGAATTTCACCAGAGCCTCCAGTTCGGCATGCTTGGACAGTGAACATTTTAGAGGCATCTTTGAAACAGGTTTGTTTGGGAGATTTTAAGACATCGCCCTCGCTTTATGAACCGTGGAATATTTAGTTAATTGACGAATATGAATGATTTTCAATATATTTAATTTATTTATATATTATTTAGATATCTCGGATTATCTTAGATTTTAAACAGGTCATGGTTGCTTCATGAATTATTCATTTTAACGTATTAATATGTATCGTAAATGTAAAAAAATCAACCTGTGTTTATCAGATAAATCCAGAACGGTTAGATTTGAATGAAATTAGTATCAGACTAACTTTTCTTTAATTCCAATCGGACAGTCATAGACCACGGATAGAGTTTTATATGTCTCTTACGGTGGGTGTCTGAGACTAAATTATCTTTATAATAATCTTTGACAAAATATGTATGTTATAGTATGTTTTAAACGGAGTTTTTTGGTCTCAGAAATCCACGGTTAATTTGATAGTAAACTTAATATTTAAAGTCACTATCACTGAAATACCTTTATCGTTGCAAGCCGTCACAAAGTTAAGGTATAAAACGGCAGTGAATAATTCAGAATTGTTAAGTTATTGAACCGTGACTGTAAGCTATAAATAAATCGATATTATCTCGCCGTAGTCTCAGACTATCTACATAAGACTCAGCGGACTTATTACGTATGGTCATAGCCTTGGCAATCCGTTAATTCAATAGAGTTTATTTGTTTAAATAAAACACAATAAGCTTTATAACTTGCATTTTGTATGAGTGATTTTTTTTTTTGTTTTCTTTTTATATTTTAGTTTATCAAATTAAAACAGCACTGAAATATTCTTAAAAATTGTTAACTATAATAGGTTAACCTTTAAATCTGTTGGTTATATATTTAGGTATAACGCAGCGAAAACTTCCACGTAACCTTGTTCCGTATCCTCAACGGAAAAAACCCCAATTATTATTTTTTAAATCCAACTCGTAGCGACTACGTCCGGGCCGAATTATACTTAATAAGTAGCCTATGTGTTCTTCCAGACTATGTTCTACATCTATGCCAAATTTCAGCGAGATCTATGTAGCCGATCTGGAGATATCTTCAGACAAACATCCATCCATCCAACATTCGCATTTATAATATTAGAAAGATTTCGTAGCGGCAGATATCAAAATAGAGATTATAATCATTTGTTTTTTATGTATAATCTGCACAGAATCGGGCAGATGCATTCCAATGTCCTTACATGTTAAAGTTTGTTTTGGCACGGACCAAGTTTTTGTGTATTGCACCTTTTTCAATGAATTCACGATGAGCTCAATAAGTTCGTTTGCCAAACGACAGATGTTCATATTTGAATTAATTTGCAATACATATGCAATAAATGCACCTTTAATGTTAGGTATTTGGGCAATTTTATGCAATAGTGATGCATGAAATTGTTAAAAGATTACTTACTAAAAATTAAGTTAAAAAATATTCGTTATTTAAGCCAATGATAGAGTCGTTTCTATTGCATATTCTAATACGAGCAGCTATGTAATTTAAATAAGTTTACTTTAATGGGTAATCGTCTGATTTCACTGTCTAAACCCTCTTAATGAAACATCATCTATCCTTATCATTCTCTTTAAAAGAATAGAGAAAACAATATTTGATAGACAACAGGTCCTAGTAAACAGACGATTTCACAAACAAATGTTCCCGTTTTAAGGTTCTATCTTACAGTAACTTGATTAATAGGTTTAGCGATCTGAATATTTATAGTTTAAATACCGTTTGTGCTAAGGACTAACATCGACTCACCTTTACTGAAATGCAAATGATTCGGCTATCACTTTAAAGCGTACCACAACTTGTACGCGTTTTAACCAATTATCTTTAGTAATGAACGCAGTTTGCCTTCGTTATATTGCTATATTGATTATCTGTTATTACAATCAATGGCCTAATTTAGTCCTCTTTCCCTTCCCACCCTTTTTCTTATAAGGAAAGGATGGGAAGTGGACTTTCCGGATGAGGGGATGAATGGAAAATATTTTCTTTCTGTGCATCCTCTCCTCCGTTGATTAAAGGTAGGCAACGCATATGCAATTGCGTTTGTCAATGGGCAACGGTCACTTTCAACGATTTCAGGTGGCCGCTCGCTCGTTTGCCACCTTATAATATATAAAAAAATATAAGTGTTTCTTATTATGTTTCCATTGTACTAAGACATCTCTTATCCCACTTATTCGTCTTCAAAAAACGGAGATAAAAGATGGAAAAATGTGCATATTTTACTTTTTTTTGTTGTTTTATCTGTCATCAGATCACAGTTATAACATAATTTTGACTTTCAGTCCGTGGACAAAAAAATATTATAAAAAAATAACAATTTCCGAGTAAAGAGACCGTAAAAAATATCGTTCGTGAACCTTAAGAGTCATTTTACCTGCGTCAAACAATGTTCAACTCGGGTCATCTTATCAAATACGAAATCTTGATGACAATATGCGCAATAAAGAGATTCAAATATCCCCCCCGAAATGACATTGCGATTTACGAAAACAAACTTTATTATAATACAGCAGAAGATCGTAATTTCTTTGATCAGGAAAAAGACTTCAAAATTTCCCTACGAAATACTGGCAAGATCGTACTGGTCATAAGAAAATCTACTTTATAATTATAAAACATAAGATTGTTTTTTGAGGGACGAAACTTGAAAATACAACTCCTGGGGCTATCACGATGTGTGTAGCACGTCCCGATTTGAACCTCTCATGCTTATCACACGGTCTCTACGTCTTAATGGTCTCCAACTGTTAAACCGCATGAGTGTATGCACGATACTTTGACTATGGAACTTGACGACCAACAAAAATTATTCTCTATACCAAACTTGGAGCTCTTATACACACGGGTAGTTTTTTACTGCGCTTCAAAAGACATACAAATAGAACTAATTCCTATTTATCTGTTCATAGGGTCGCGCTTTAAAAACGCCACGTATTTTTATCGCGCACCGTTGCAGTTTGTCCATAGAGCGTTGCCAACGCCAAGTTTTAACGCGTCGTTAAAAAGCGCCCGTGCAATTGTCAGCTTAGTGTAAATTCTTTAAAAGTTTTGAAATTCAACTCAAGCCTATCGTATAAAATAAATTATCGTGATGTCTCTAAATTATCCACTAATAATAATAATAATTCTAGTAAACAGTCAGACTGTACAGCGGACTTTCTGTCGATGTCAATTATCTTTTAAGATACTTTGAAGTCCGCAAAATAAACCTGTTCCTATCTTAGTAATGCATCTTACTGGTTCCATCATTTACAAGTAGAGGGTATAAAAATGCTGCACTATCTATCTTATTCAAGGACTCTTTACTGACAAGTCTGAACTTGTTGAAACATGTATTTGATAAATTTATAGCAATTTATATGCGTAGTACGCTAATATAAGGCAATGAATATGCTATTTTCTTGTGTCGTAGTAACAAAAATTTATAAAATCTACAGACGGACGTCACGTTAAAGGTATCGGGATAAAGCCGGACATAGGAAGGTTTATTGGTTGCGTGCCCTGCTAAAATAGTGTCCGGGTTGTCCGGCTTTTAATAAAACATCTTGCAAATGAGAGTGACCGAGCGACAATGGAAATAGACAAAATCGTCAATAATATAGGGTGTCCGGCCTTTCTACCACAAACTGGCTAATCTTTCCGGCTATTAGGTTTGGCCACCTGACAACTCTATACGGACGTTATTATATGTTTATTGTTTCAATTGAATGTTAATTATCGGCAATATACAACAATATTAGTTACGAAACAAAATTTGTTATCATTCAAAACAAAGGCGAGTTGTGTAATCGGGTTCGATACCCAACACGCATCCCACCCACAACAGATATGTAGCAAGCAGGTTCTAAGACTAATGTTATCAATCTAAATGCAACACGAGTAAAAAATATTAACTATCTATCTTCGTATTGAAACATAGTCATTGTTACATGACTATTCTTTTGAATCAATCAAATTGTTTAAAATATTCTATTTAAAATACATGTATTAAAACTAGAACTTTAGCTTATGTAATAATAAAAGTCATATAAATAAAAATGAAGAGATAAAAAGGTAAATACAACTAATTATACCTTGTGTTACACATTAATATGTATGCTGTTAGCTCATATGTTACATTAATATGTATGTTAAGAGATTAACTTGATTAAGTGTTAGAACTTTATTGATTAATAACTCCTGTATTGTCATCAGTTTGTTAAAAGTTTTGCTTCTTTATCATCTTGTAGCTGTTACACGAATGGAATTAAAACGTTAATAAGTAGGCTACGTGTTCTTCCAGACTGTGTTCTACATCTGTGACAAATTTCAGAAAGATCCGTGCAACAATTCTGGTGATACCTTCAGACATCTATCCATCTATTCATCTAAACATTCGCATTTAAAATATTAGTAAGATTAAATACCGTTGTTGCAATGTATATTCTTTCCTGATCATTAATTAAAATTGTAAATATAAAGACAAAGGTTGCATCGTCTATCAGACTTCATTATTTCGCGACTCGCAACAGCAAGTCATTGTTCGGGCTCTCATTACGGCTCCTAATGATGAGCTGACTTGTTCGCTTTCTCTATACCATCACGCAATGAACAAGATCTCTTTACACGCTACAAAGCTTTGCCAGATTTACAAGTGGCATCGCACGATTTACCTTTGCTGTACTTTCACTGTGTACTATATCGAATGTTCTGATTTACTCTATTAAAGTAGTCCAATTTCATTAATATTTATGTTGTAGTTAATTAAAAGTATAAAAAGTTTGATGACACACACATCTCTACGTTTTATATCATTGTTAGTAAACTTATGGTCTTATTTCCATATACCGTTAGTTTGCCGTTAATAGAAATCAAACCTGAATGTGGGCAGAATGTTTCGACACGTTATCATCAACGTATAAATAATCTCGTGCCACGAATTCTCTTGGAATATTATTTCCCTCGCGTTTCTTTGTCGATCATCTAGTTCCGGCGTGAAATACTCGAGAGCGGCGCGACGGGTTCTCAGGTCGATGACCTGTCGTTGCTATCCTCCTGTTATCTTAGGTTAACAAAAAAGCCTATGACCAAACTACAATATTGTCTTTTCATCTCGTTTGAATGTTTCATGCACTTTGTTACCTACGGCCAGATCGAGCGTCGCGGTCGCGTCGTCCGCGACAAAAAACCGAACCAATTTAAAATTTGGATTACGATCTACGGACCGTGAAAAAACGCCTTATACTGTTTACTTAGCGGCGTCGTTTATTTACGCACGATCTTTAAATCCGTGAATGACAATTTTGGTGGCGACCGACGTTCCACTCATAAAAAGTTAATAGCCAATATTGGTTGTTTATTTTGTAACTAAATACTTTTTTTTCTTTGTGTAAAGTAGCACTTTGTCTTTCCCACTTTTAATTTTACGGTTTCATTTTATAGTCAACACCTTCATGTTGTGATGCATCAAAATTAACAAACCAATTAAGTGACTAACTTGATGCTTTCAATCAAGGTTTTAAGTTGAATTAATTCACCGTGTTCGTTGCAATCTGAGTCCATCGGTGATTACTCAGGTTGATTTAACGTTGTGATTCGCTGCAATATTTAACTAAGACGATCTCTCGATCAACTATAACTTCCAATTAGCTGGTACATGTCGTACTAAGGGCTTACATCAATACAATAAACGACAAAAAGAGCACATTGTTGTCAAAATAGTAACCACACTACTTTACAAGCATCGGTCGCTGGGCGTAGATTTGCATAGCTTCTAAAAACAAGCTTGTTAATGCGAGCTACTATCTTTGCATGTTTACTTTGTCGCCGACCGCCGATTTAGATTCTATCGTTTATATAAATTAGCATTGCAATGTTTCCCTAGACTTCTAATTAATCTATCGTTACTTGCTGTCTGCCTATTATTTTGAGACAGACAGACAGTAGAGACAGTTTCTTGTTTTATAGCAAACTTGTAGATATGAGTAAAGTTTTCTGAATTCTATGAATCGGTTCTCCCAAAAATCTGTTATAGTAGTAATCTATAATAGTGAAGAATTACATGAACATGAATTACATCTTGTGATTCAATTTCAAAGACAAAGAAAGAAAAATAAGAAATAAAAGACTTTAAAAGTACTTTTTTGATTCTTTTTTAATTTCACCTTTTTAAGTCAGTCAGTGCCCTTATTTGAAAGAGTTTTAGATACTACTAGCTGTCGCCCGCGACTCCGTCCGCGGGGATATAAAAAAATCTTTCGGACTATGTTCTAAGCTACCTGCACCAATTTTCAGACATATCGGTAAAGATAAATAGTGTAACTAACACGACTTTCTTTCATATATATAGATAAGGAGATAGTGCAATTAAGTAAATAAAGACATAATTGTATTAAGGCAAATGCGTAACGCAAAGTGATAATAACGTAAGAGTAAGAAATATCGTGTTAGTTTATAGAACACAACAAACAAGACACGCTGAGTGAGAGCGGTGTAATGGAGGCGTCATGGAAGCGTTGTACAGCTGTTTAATATTACTAATTGGAACTATGTGGTTTCAAGTACGATGCTTGCGCAATGAATCATAACGCTTGTGAGAACGCTCTTTACGAAAGGGTGCTGTAATGTTCTTATTTCGAGTTACGTCGACTTGATGGTTATTGTTTTTTGATGTTTGTACTTTTATGCATATCTTACTATTGTAAATGCGAATGTTTGGATGTTAGAATGTATCGCTAGAGTTAGTATGGATCTCGATGATATTTGGCATAGATATATAGTCTGGTAAAACACATAGGGTACTTTATGTTTTTTCTTTTAATTCCTATTAAATAAAATTGCGGATGGAGAAGCGGTTGACAGCTAGTCTTATATATAAAATTCTTGTGTCACAATTTTTGTTCCCATACTCCTCCGAAACGGCTTGACCGATTCTCATGAAATTTTGTAAGCATATTGAGTAGGTCTGAAAATCGGACAACATCTATTTTTAATCCCGCGCGGACGGAGTCGCGGGCGATATATAGTTTCAAATTAAATTTGTTTACGTCTTCATTATGTTCTGAACTTTATGTATTCAGGAATCGATTAGTGTAATCTTTTTCTTTATTTTACGTGATGAAATGCATCGCTCATGAACCTTCGACAACGCTTAATGTTCTGTACATTTTGGTTTGAATCGTTCATTGTAATATTTTACGTATGCCCTCGTGTGTTCGGAGATGCTTTCAACCTGTTATTACGGATAATTTCTGAACATGAACACGACCCGCCCAGCCTTGATCGATGGCCTGGGGTCAATGTGTGATGCCCCAAATATACATACAAAAGTTCATAATAACGAAAGTGAAATTGACTTTACAATTGCTTGAATACGATCTTATTTGAATAGTGTTGTGTAAAATTTGCCAAGTATTTGGTTTTTGGATATAATTTTCGTTTAAAATATCAGTTTATGTTAACAATTTTCCATATCCTGTTCTATCTAAAATTGCTTTTTAAGTGTTTATATTATATTTCGTACAAATTATATGTAAACTAAGAATAGAAATAAAATAAATAATGCATTCATTTTGGAATTCTTCAACTAATGCTTTCGGTTTTTGGTGTTTTTTATTTTTATTTTATTCAAACTTTGCATTTCGAAAACTTAAGAATATATATAAAATATCATTAAAGCTTCTTTTTGTTTCATTTTAAAATATTTATTAAGGAAAATTTAATTTGTATGGAATTTTTAATGAACACACTTGACTGACAACTTTTTATGTATTTTAAAAAGCGTCATTGTAAATAAACGTCATTTCTATACAACCGGTTATATTTCTAGGGTTCTCATAAGATGAAGAGAATTTCATCAAATTTTCCCAAGTCAAGATTCAAATTGTACCACGACTTCCTTTTAAAATAGCTTTCGCCTTATTTATTTTTTGTATCCTAAAGCTCTCAAACCACCAATGATACTACGGTCTTCATTGATCTGATATGTTCTTTCAAATCTAAATTGTATAACAGTAGGAATAAAATTTAATTTACCTTGTTCAATTCCAGGTGTACTAAAATGACAAGTATGCGATGCGACTTGGAACTTAACTGGCCAAATAATAAAGAGTAAATTTCTTTGTTGTTACCCCGTCCATTGTAAATCGATTTATACAAAGCGGACTGTTACTAAGTAAACACTCGGAGATGAAGACTCGAATCGATTCCGTTGAATATTTACTTTAAGAATAATTCTTCATGGTTTTTTAGTCAAGTTCAGTTGAGTCCGTTGCTCTGATGATGGTCGATTTGACATCAAGTATTTGTCGAGAGTTTGTATTGTTTAATGATTCTCATTTAATCTCTATGTCGTTTGTTTTCATTTGATTATGTTAGTGTATTAACGTTATTTACATCGAAGTATTATCTTCACATATTACTCTTGCACAAAACACTGCAACCATAACATTGCTTTTAGCAAATTTTAAGAGAACTATGCTTTACTTACCGTGGGTTTCTGAGTCCAAAATTCTCGTTTTAAAACATATTGTTATGTCTGTTTTGATGAAAGAAAGGTACGATATAATTTATACAGATATTTTGGTATCAGAAACTTACAGTTAAACGTAAATCCTAATTTCATTTGCTAATGAAATGTAAAACTCCATTGTACTTTTATTAAGTTATCAGTTGCGTTCTCGTGTTCTAAACAAGTTGGAGTTCAAGTTGAGTTGAGTCAGAGTTGAGTGAGCGACGGGCCGCGTCCGCGAAATAATACCAGTGCCACTCATCCTGATGAAGGGCTCCCGATGGGCTCGAAACTAGTCGGTGCCGCCACCGGACGTATATACGTGAGTGTTTAGCCGTGTTTATATATCAGTTTAGTATAATGTCTCACGAAAGTTTGAATAATTTAGGTTGGAGTTCAAATCTTTTTCTAACAATTTTTTACCCGCTACTTTATTTGTCATTAGCGTCTATGCCGACACTGTGTTTGTTTAAAAGATAATAAATACTCGGCCTCCTTATTTAAGAGAATGTCTCTGGATAATTACGTATTCCTGATAACGTCCACTTTTGAAACAAGCGTGGATTGAATGTTAATAAAAGTATAGTGGAGACTATTCTGATTGAAAATAGTTCGACAATCGTTACCACTTTTAATATTGCCTGAGTGATGGTAAAATATACTCTATTTTGTGGACATTTCAAAATATTTTTGGTCAAAAAAGATTCTGATTTGGCATAAATCCTGTCTCCAGAATCGGACTTATACAGGATGATAATTATAATACAATCGTTTCTTACGTATATTTCCGGTACCATTTTGGGTCATAAGTATCGATTTTTTTTTAGATGGCTCTTAAAGTGTTGCCGCGTTGTTGGTGCCGTCGACCGATTAGCCTCCTTCAGGTTAACCCTCAGTTGTGTGAAATGCAATTAATAAGCCTCGATGTCGGAGTGGTGAGCCGAAATATCTCCATCTCTAATGTCTCCCATTTGTTCGGTTACCTCAATTATCCCAACTATTCGCTCTTATCTCTATATTTGATGTATAATTTGTCGCTTGTTTGTTTTTTTTTTTAACATTCACTATAACGATTGTTAACTTTTTTGGTTAAATCTGTTGAAATTACACCAAAGTGTAAATTGTACAACAATCAAGAATAGAATCTATTAGGTGATTCGTTGCTCGTTTGCCCCTTCTCCTATAAAAAAAATATTAGCGTAAAAAAATGAGTAGACTTTTATGAGTTTTTTTTCAAATTACAAAACAAATGAAGACGTCGAGCAGTTGATTTTATAATTTAAATACACAAATATAAAATAGGAACTTTTATATATGAAAATAGCGGACCCGACAGACGTTGTCCTGTCTACACGTCTTTAATTTGAAAATTCGAATATTATTTAAAATTTGACACTGCGATTGTAGCGCCGTCTGTCGGATCCAATGTAAAACATTCCAAAATCAACAACTACTAATAAATTAAAAATTAATTAAAAAAACATTGTCCAGCGGACAAAATTGTGTATGTAAACCATTCCTAGATCCCCTTGAACACACACAAAAAATTTCATCAAAATCGGTCCAGTCGTTTGAGAGAAGTTCAGTGACATACACATTCACAGAAGAATTATATATATAAATATAATTCAATATCTCATTTCAATTCCGACAAAACTTAAGATGATATTTTAGTCTAAGATTATTATCAGATTAGTTATCTATTAGAGTAATGATAACACTTATCTTATCTTTATCAAACATTCCTGTTTATCTGTTCATAACATTGACATTAAATACACCTTAATCTGACAACATCTGATTATACAAACGAATCACGATCCTCATTAACAATATTACGATAATTTCAAACACCTTTTTATTCAAAATCTGATTAACATACATTGGATCAATCCTTTTAAACATAGAAATCGACCAGTTCAATGAAATGTTGCATCTCTTAAAAATTATTATTTTCCTTGGACTTGTGTTTGGATTATAACATTTTGTTATGTCTTATACTATCCAAGCATCTTCAAAAGATTTACGGTGACGTCCACAACAATGTTGTTTATCTAACCGTGAGTTTCTGAGACAAAAATCCACGTTCAAAACATATGTTTTATACCGATATTTGAATCTCAAAAACTTTTGTCCTACAGTTATAAATACATACTTCATTTGTTACGATTTATTGTGTTACATGTTTATTACTAGCGTCGGTGGCTCAGTGGTCAAGCACTTGACTTGCAATCTGCAGGTCCTAGGTTCGAGTCGCGCCATGTACCAATGTGTTTTTCGATTTCCGATTTACATATGTACATTTATCCGACGTTCTTACGGTGAAGGAAAACATCGTGATGCTGCACATATCTGAGAAGTAATTCAAATATATGTGTGAAGTCAACCAACCCGCACTTGGCCAGCGTGGTTGACTATGGCCTAGTCACCCTTAACTTAGGGTAGGCTCCGAGCCCCTCGGTGGGGACGAATAGTGAGCTGATGATGATATTAAATGAAATATATATCTTTTAGATAGTTTGAAGCGATGAAACTCTGGAATTATATTGGAGTTAGAGCTAACTATAATTTATGATTCCAGTAAATATACTGGAAAGATCATTTCCCAGTCAACACTAGGAAATTAGGAAAAGAGGGATAAAGGCGACCTAAATTACTACTTCACGCTAATATTAATAATACGATGTATCCTTTGTCTATGACCCATTTCAAAATTCTAGTACCAAAGAAGTTTTACATACAATTGGAATAAATGCACACCTTTGTTATAAGATGCAGGTTTTCTATTATATCATTGCGGCATGTCTGTTAACAATAAATAAACCGTCTTTTTTGTAATCCCCTTTTATTAATGTTGATCCATTAACAGTTTTTATTGGTAAAGAAACCCAACAAATTGGCCCTTGCGTTTGTTGGGGAGAGTCTTTTATTGCTTTCAACTTTATAGTCGAATTATTTTCATAACTTTTAATTTACACAGTAATTATGGATGAGACACTAATTGTGGTATTTATACGTGTTAAATGCTCTGTGATGTATTATTCTGTATTATTGTTTATTAGTCTGTGATTGCCGACATACTGTTGGTTGTTTTAATTCGTTTTTAACGTTGTAAACTTAATTTTTAAATGATGGTTTTGTTCTAAAAGATCCTAGCTGTCGCCCGTTACTCCGTCCGCGTGGATGGATATAGAAAAAAACTTAATTAGGGTAGCCTATGTGTTCTTTCAGAATATGTTCTATACGTATGCCAAATTTAATCGAGATCCGTTCAGTCGTTCTAGAGATATCTTCAAACACACATCCATCCACATAACATCCATCTAAACATTCGCATTTATAATATTAATTAGTTGAATAAATAGTATCCTATGTCCGTCTGCTGGCTCTAAGCTACCTCCTCACCAATTTTCAGCCATATCGGTAAAGCCGTTCTTGAGTTATAAATCTACAAGATAAATGACACACTATAAAGAATTTACCAAAACTTAAGAAGTTAATTAATCTGATATACATTAAGCAACAATTGTCTACAAATTTTCATTCATTAATTATTCTATTACCTAAGGTTTCTGAGACCGAAATCTACGTATAAAACTTGTTATCGTATATTATTTGTGTATTTTAGTCTCAGAAAATCACTGTTAACACTGTTTATACGCTTCAAGATGTATACAACTTATCATTTATCCATCAAGCTAGTTTCCTCAACTAGGAGCCAAGCGCCTGTTTAATTCCTTGCACGTATCCATTGTTTGTAGTATTGCATTAGTTCGCTTTACACCGGCTATAACATGCGGTGATTTAAACGCAGTACTGTGCACAATACTGATACTGTCCTAATGACCGATTTTAGTGACATTATCAAAAATATAGCTCGAGCGTTCCAAGATTTTGGCTTACATAACATGTGCTTACACAGAGCAGCTAGAAACAGAAGCAACACAGTCTAGATGGATGAATGTTTGAAGATATCTGCAGAACGGCTGCATGTATCTCGCTGAAATTGAGCATATTATAGATCTAGACAATAGTATAGAAGAACACATAGGCTACTAATTATGTTTTTTTTTAATTCCGCGCGGAAGGAGTCGTGGGCGACATTTATGTTCAACTTCTTACTAATATAAATGCGAATGTTTAGATGGATGGATGTTTGTTTGTAGGTATCTCCAAAACGGCTGAACAAATCTTGATGAAATTTGGTATAGATGTAGAACATAGTCTGAAAGAACACATAGGCTACTAATTATGTTTTTTTTTATTCAGCGCGGACGGAGTCGTGTGCTAGTAGAATATAATTAAGCTGTTAATTTGTCGTAGTAAATAGTTATCAACTTTTAAGAGTTCCGTTCTAATAATATGAATTAAACAAGTTTCCTTTACTGACGTAAATTGAAATAACGGTAATATTTGTCGTCTATATTTTATAATACGCATTGCATTGCAGTCAAGATAATAAAAAATAAATCAAGGTTTGTGTATTTCTTAATATATCTTTCATGGGTTTAATAGACTCATTTTTGTCTTATACTAAATGATTACGAGTTGTTTTGAAATGAAGAAATAATAAACAGACAGACAATCGATAAAAAATCGTTATTAAATCAGAATGATATCGATATTAAGCCTATTTGACGTGCACGGTACAAATCGATTCTCGCATCGAATAGAGCTACGAGTGAGCGCGGTCGTTGACCCTGCGAGTTGCGACCGCGCAGACAATTTGCATAGTCGTTACATCACGAGTGACCATAACAAGTCGGACGATATGATTTGTAAGAAAGTACTTGATGACCTATCAATTGATAAGGACTGTTTTATACTAGAATAATACTAGAACATTCAGGGCTAGATATGTTCGAAAATATTGAAAAACTTTGAGGTTATCTTAGAATCTAAGAACGCAAATTGCATCACTAGCCGCTTAAAAATATAGCTGGTGTTGATCTGACAACGATTGTGTGAGTAATTAATTTTACGCATATTTAAATTTTAGTGTCTTAAACCGTTATTCGATAAACACATGCATATAAAAACTAATATAACTCCGCGATAAGATTTCAGGCACAAAGAATTTAATTTCTTTAATTGGTAGTTTTCGAATCGTATAGATATGGGTCATAGAACAAGTTTGTGGCTGTACTCTATGGCGAATACAGTGATAATCAAACTTTATGGCAGCTAGCACAACGCATTCTCAAGCAGTACAGTTTCCATCTGTCACGCACATAATGACGTCATGCACTCTCATCTAATCACGAGCCAACATAAAGTTTGAATCTTATTATACATTCTTTCCAATGTTGAATATTCAATTCTACGCCTCTTGAGTTTCATTGATTTAATGTTATATATATAAACAGAGACAACGCCATCTCCGTAAGTATATTCCGGAAATGAAGACACTTTCCTATCGAAAAAATGTATTAAAAGTCACCAAACTTGAAAGTCAAGTTGTGAGATATGTTTTCCTTGAGTTCCCATTTTTGTGTTACCTTGTTATGTTACTTTTACCTAAAATTTCATAACAAAAGCATTTTTTGCTTTACTCAGATGAATAACTTCGTTTTATTTAATTTATGTATTTGAAAACAAATACAAGGGATAACGTTGTACAAAGTGTTAGAAAAAGAACAAGTTTGATAATTTATCGATTCGTAATACAATTAATTCACATCACTACGATGTAGTCGATAAAGTTAAGATGTTTTTGTTGTACTAACATCTTTTAGAGTGTGTAGAGATGTTCGTTACATTTATCGATACCTTTTTATTATATAATGCATATTAAATTCAACACGACTCTTAAAGTTTTTTTTAATGATACAGGCTTTTAATATATTCAGACATTTCGATAACAATCTTTATTAAATAGATTTTACTTATCATGTGTTCATCTTGATGTTATTTTTTTTAATAAATATTCATAAATACAATATAATATTAAACTAGCTGTCGCCCGCGACTCCGTCCGCGTGGATATATAAAAAAAACTTAATTAGTGTAGCCTATGTGTTCTTTCAGACTATGTTCTATACGTATGCCAAATTTCAAACACCCATCCATCCATCCACATCACATCCATCTAATCATTCGCATTTATAATATTAGTAAGTTAAATAAAAAGCAGCTCTTCAAGGTATAAATTCGAAAAAAAAAATAGTATCCTATGTCCGTCTCCTGGCTCTTAGCTATCTCCTCGCCAATTTTCAAACATATCGGTAAAGCCGTTCTTGAGTTATATATAGTGTAACTAACACGACTTTCTTTTATATATATATAGATATCTTGTGCGTGTAACATTAATTAATATAATACTAGCAGTCGTCCTCAACTCCGTCCACGAGGAATAAAAAAAAATAGCACCCTACGTGTTCTTTAGAGACTATGTTCTACATCCAAGCTAAATTTCATCGAAATCCAAGCAGTTTTGGTGATACCTACTAACGAACATCCATCCATACATCCAAATATTCGCATTAATAATATCAGTAAGATTGTATAGACAAGTTTTTAGTCTTAGCTTGTTTATAATAACGGATACAGATTTGATTAGATTTAATTTGGATTTGAATTTCATTTCCTTTGACTTTCTAATCATACACTAGTTTTTATTTCCTGTTTTACTTCTATGATATACGAAATGACATACTTATCACATCAAAAGATGGTGTTACTTCCTATATAACTAATTCAGATCGTTAATTACAAATTAATTAAAAATGATCGTAGATTTAAAAAGTAAAAGCTTCATTTAATATATACATATATATATATATTTTATATCAAAAGGAGGCAAACGAGCGAGCGACCACCTGAAATCGCTGAAATAGCGAAGTGACCGTTGCCCATAGACATACGCAATTGTATATGCGTTGCCTACCTTTAATCGACGAAGGAGATGATGCACAGAAAGAAAATATCTTCCCTTTCCATGCATCCTCTCATCCGGATAGTCCACTTCTACTTCGCATCCTTTCCTTATAAGAAAAAGGGTGGGAAGGGAAAGAGGACTAAATTAGGCCTCCGGGACGCACACTCATCAGACGAAACGCGGAATTGCTTCCACTTCACGCCTGTCTTCTGTGTGGTCGTAGTATTTCACCGGGCGAACCGGGCCAATTCGTGCGAAGATGTTAAAGCGGGCTCTACCACTGTTAAAATATAAAATAGCACATATTGGTTAATTCAGGATTTAATTTTATTATCATTTGCAATAACTTTGTAATTTATTAACAATAAAATGCCAATTTCCATTTTTACGAAATCCAGCGTTATTAGCTACTAGCTGACGCCCGCGACTACGTACGCACGAGTTTGTAAAACTTAATTAGTACCCTATGTATTCTTCCAGACTTACAGAGATCCGTTGAGCCGTTCTGACCTTGAAACAAACATCCATCCATATTAACATTCGCATTTATAATATTAGTAAAATAAATATTCATTTATTTATCATATTTTTAATATAGTACATTTCATATCCAAAAATCATATGCAAAATATATTATATTAAAAATAGAACACCACCGCCTGCTGAATCGGCCGACTCAAACAACCAGTGGTCAGGGCTACAGAGACAGCCCTTCTCTCGATACGTGCGGTTTCTAGGATAACTGCCTTTTGTATAGGGCCCTCAATCCGACTGTTTAGCGAGAGCTTCTTGAGATGTTGGTCAAAGCTCTTCGCTATCATCAGTAAGATTATTTTTAATTTTGTAAAGGAATTTATATTGTTTTACACAAGAAACTTGTGAGGCAAAGTAATGTTGATAACTAATCGACATAGCATACTAGTTTCCAAGATGATTAAAATTCACGTAATTTTTAAAGCTGTGTGAACGTGTAATCGAAAGCGTAACGCAAACTAAACGGGCAAATGCAAGTTAGCGTTTTCACATTTCACAAAAGGACATGTTTGTGAACCGGTGGTTTTGAGGTCGGGAGTGCCCGAGGCGGCCAATCTAGGGAATGCGGCCCTTAGGGCCTTCATCCGAATACCGACTCGTTTCCCACAAGCAACGCGATGCCGTTGTGTTTATGGTGATTCAAATAGCATTGAACACTTGACTTAATTTATTATTATAATTATTTACATGTGAATTATTGTGATCGAGGACTAAGATATGTTTTAAAAGAGATACAGGAACGCGTCGAAATTCTTAACAACCACGACTTTATTTTGAAAAAAAAACCATTCATATTTTTACGAAGAAAATTTTACTAAGAATTTTTCAGTTATATATCACGCCCGTGGTCCAAACGGATAGGCAGATATTATGGTAACAATAAACACACGCACTATACCGTCTTATTTAACATTATATTAAATTATATTAACCGTGGGTTTCTAAGATCAAAATCTTCGTATAAAAATATATTGTCATCTGTAAAAAGAGAATAATTAAATCTTTGTTTTATGATTAAAATGTCATAAATATTTCCATAAGTACATTTAAAGTTACATCTTGTAAATAAACCCGACATCGTCCTAACATTCATTACCTTATGTATCTATCTCCTGTTATGGTCAGCAAATACTTGATCGATGTAATCAAACCATAAAACCAGTGTGTCTGTATGTCCTCTTTGTCTCTTTGTATTAAATACAATGGTTTATATTATAAATATTTACTATAGTTACTTTATCTAATAGTAATATTGTTTCTTACAATGATTCGTGTGAATATTATTAATAGAGAAAATATTTTTATATTCCGGTAATAAATAATAAATAGAAACTCTTTGGTAGTATTTTTTTTAATCGTGAGAACTTTTTTGTAAACACTGGCTGGCTGGACTTATTAAATGGATTGTTTATATCTTTTAATTTAAATAAACTTTCTTTATTTCTTTTTTTTCTAATGAACTATATCGTCGTTTATATAAAGAAAATTCTAATATGTTCTCTTTACAATAGTTTTTTGATCGTATCTTGATATTTTATTAGAATTTAAGCCCTTTTAAATTGAACAAATAAGTTAACGTGTAAATAATTTTTGTAACGTAAAAACATGCTCTTTATTGACTTCATTTAAAATGATCTCGTATGAGTCAGATCGAATCGAGACAATTGCTATGCTAATGGACGTGACGTCATCGCGTCGAGAGCAACTAGTAACGAAGCGACCGTAACCGTGGCATTCCATTGCCGTAACACTTTTGTTGATATATATATTGGCATCCCTTTCACACTCTTTTACAACACAGAGGCAACAATATCCAAAAATGCGAATGTCACGCCAGTGGAGATCTACGTTAAACACATAGAAATAAATATAGCAGTAAACTGCGACTTACCTTAGTAAGGGATGTTGACGGTGGACAAATTGTCATAAAATGTATGGAAGAATTTTGATTATAATAGAGGAGAAATTAAGCTTATAGTTATTAAAGTTATGTAGATACGCTATGTTACTAATATTATAAATGCGAATGTTTAGATGGATGGATGTTTGAAGGTATCTCCACAACGGCTCTATGGATTTCGCTAAAATTTGACATATACGTGGAACATAGCCTAGAAGAACAGATAGGCTATTAATTAAGTTTTTTTAATACCGTGCGGACGGAGTCGTGGGCAACAGCTAGTATATACTGTACAATAGTTTATACAAACGAGTCATTTTATTTCCGAGCTTAACTTTTCAAATTATTGAAAAGTTAAGCTCGGTTATTAAAACAATAAAAGTAAAGCAAAGAATATGTTGCGCGTGTGTTTTAACTTGTAAGTTATAAAGTTTCGTGGAACACGGCGACATAAATCGTGTTCGTGTATTGTTATGGTTTTGTCGAGAGAAATTGTATCAGTTGTTTTGTCGTTTAGCACCGCGGGCCGCGACCCCGGCGTGCTCGTGCTATCGTTGATTCAATAAGAGATAGCCACCCTGTATATATACTATTGCGATACAACTTGCTACAGGATGTTCACTTTAATTTACATTCTCTTGTTCGTACCCGATCTCTCATAACTGACGAGTGGACTCATAAAATTGACAACTCAATTTGTAAATGACATGACAACTCAAGAAATTCAGTTCCGACATATTCCGACTTATCTGGCCCAGTAAGTCAAGCATTTTATTCCGGTTATATAAAAAAATAGAAACTTACTAATAAAAAATAACACAAGACAGCTATAGTCCGACAAGAATGTAGCGGCAAATTTTGCACTTTGTTAGGTCATGATTTCTAGTAATTCATTTACGTATGCCCCGGGTAAAATAAGTTAAACGGACTATATCTTAAAGTATTGAGGACCTACGTCATAATATTAGGAATGCTAGTTACCTTTTAAAAATGAATACGGTGAATATATAATATTCGTTCCCATACTACACGTGGAATTTTCATTTATAAAAAATTGTGACAATTGGTGTTCGCGTCAATTCGCGTGTTTCCCGCACGATTTGTATGCGAGGTCGGTCGCACCTTCGCTTGCTTTACGACTCTACGGAGGATCTTTTGGGGACTATTAAATATTACTATGTTATTTCCCAATAGATATTATATTTATAACCGTACTAGTTGTTGCACGCGACTTCCTCTGTTTGGAATTAAAAAAAAAACTTTATAAGTAACCTATGTGTACGTCTGACGAATGTTCTGCATCTATGACAAATTTTAGCGAAATCAATGCCGTTTTGGAGACACCTTTCAACAAACATCCATCCATCTAAACTTTCGCATTTATAATATTAGTAAAATTAACTTTAACATTCCTTTTTATTTTGTGTTAAAAATGGTTCTTCTTAATATATTTAAAACACAATCATAACATCTCGAGGCAAAATATACCAAACACTCAGAGACTGGTCTGAGCTAACTCACAGATACGACGGTTGCTAAGCGTGCCTTTATTTCGTACGCCACCGCCCGGGGCCGATCATGTCTCGCTATAATAAAGGGTTGCTGGCTGGTTTAGATTTATTGCGAGCCGAGAGCCGACGTCTCTTGCGCATACATTGCACGTTTGTCAAGCCAATATCTCGATGGAAGTGGTATGAAACGCGCAATGTACACGCTTTGTAATTACTAACGTGTGCCCATCGTTCGCCATATAAGGCTCGTAGAATTGAATCTCGAACGCCAGCGGCTTTGGTAAGCAATTAAAAAGGAAAGACGCTCACTATTGTTATATATTCATCGCGCGACCGCACCATGACAGCATCACGCCCCGCACTATATTTATACCGATCAGAGACCGATAGCTGATCGTTTTTATACATTTAATACTCCTTATACGTAAGTTAGTGTTAACTTTATGATGCAGTGTAAATTTATTCTTAAATATAATTACATAACTAGTTGAAAGTCCTTAACTTATTATTATATATATAAAAATCAATTGCTGTTCGTTAGTCTCGCTAAAACTCGAGAACGGTTGAACGGTTATCTTATCTTGGTCTTGAAATGTTCGTAAAGATCTAGGGAACACTTAAAAGGTGAGGAACATTCGAATAATGGCCGCTAACAAATTAAGTTTTTTTATTCCACGCGGACGTAGTCGCGGGCGACAGCTAGTTCCTATTAAAGAGTCATCAATAATCTTGTATTTTCTTTTACAACTGTAAGAAATACAATAATTTAAAAAAATCCATATTCGATGCGATGTTTAAATAAAACATTAAGCGCTAAAAGGGTAATAGTGTTTTTACCTTATCAAGATCTCCCGGACCACCAAAGTATCAAGACGGTGCAATCCTGCTGTGAATAAGTCTTAAGACTGTGCAATCCTTGTCCGCTGCTAAGTGAACATATTAATCTCCTTCACTTTTATGCTAAACAGTGCAGTTTCAAGGTGTGTAACGCTAAAAGGAAATTTTAGTTTATTTTGACGATTTGCAATAACTTAGTACTGGCAGCCAGTGACTTTGAATTAAAAAAGAGCCTGAGTGAATCGTTCTGGAATTACGAAATATGTATCAAAATTTTCTCAACCAATATTTTTTAGGTGTTAATGCTATCTTTAGATATTATTAATTACAATCCTTTGGCGCGAATGACGTGCTTTCGTTACAAAGTCTAGTGTCAGAATGAATAGTGAGGGGACATAAACGTCGACATTTTAGTAAGGCTAGTGTTGAGTCAATACACTGATTCATTTCCAGATTTTCTTTCTAACACTGTATCATAATAGCTGTTGCTCTTGACTCCGTCACTTTTTTTATATCATAAGGAAGAAAGCAAGGAGCGAGCGGCCTCCTGAAATCGCTGAAATAACGAAGTGACCGTTGCCCATAGACATACGCTATTGCATATGCGTTGCCTACCTTTAAAAAAGCTTGGAATTAAAAGAAAAAGTAGTAGCCTATGTGCCAGACTTTATTCTAGTTATATGCAATATTTAAGCGAAATCTGTACTTTCCAACACACATACATCCATCCATCTAAACATATCGCATTTAGTAAGATGGCTTCAATTTGCGCCTTAGTGTTAATACGTGTGCGTGATTATCGTTGGCGATAAATGATGTTAAGCTAATTGTTGGAAGAGATAGAATGTGTGTACAATAAACAGGGGTGGGTGCACGTGCGTGTAACCCGACCCTTACATGCCACAATGACACAATACAATAGAGCAACTCAAAGCGTGGCCAATGTACTCTGTGGAGAAACAATAATAATAGTCAATATATTGAATACTAGCTGTCGCCGGCGACCCCATCCGCGCGGAAGTTTAAAGAAACATTATTAGTATGTGTTCTTCCAGACTATGTTCTGTATGTATGCCAAATTATCGAGATCTGTTCAGCCGTTTTGGAAATATCTTTAAACAAACATCCATCCATCTAAACATTTCAAACAAGAAATTATTTTTAATATAAGTTTAAAATGACTACTCTATGCATTTACGAATGTTTTTATCAGCGTTGTGTGTAATGTTCAGTATCCTGTATATCATAAGCGTTGTGTATTGTGTTGTCCGTCATTGTACTGACACAATATGCAATGTCAACGGCTCACCTTGGCGATAGAATTCGGTCTGCCCGTTTGCCCGGTGCCCGACCGCCGCCTGCATGTCATGTCGGCTTCAATCGCGGCCAGACGTGTGTCGTTCAATAGAGATCGGCGGATGTTACCGTGCGGGTGTACAGACTAGTTACAGATAGAGAATTTTGCAATGTTTATTTCATACATAAAACGTTAATTAATGATTACGTTCCAATTGTTACAGTTTTATATTTTCAACTACAATTTTCGTACGCTATGTTGATTATAAAGTTAGTTTATATCTACTCCAGTGTGTAAAGAATAGAAGTATAAGCAATTGTTATTATTCTAGTTAAAGTTAACTATTGTAAATATACTAAAGAAATTGTGAAGCTCACAAAAGGTTACTCTGTGCAGAGAGCGCAAGCTGCGCGCGCGCCTCGGGCACAATGCGCGTGTGTGCGTGGCAATATGTGTGTGTAGGTGCGATGTACGCGAGGCGCGCGTGTGCGTGCGTGGGAACGGGCGCGGGGCGGACGCGTGCGCTCGCGCTCCCCCCGCCCGCGAACCCCGCGCGCCCTTCTCTTGTTAACTACGACAGTCCGACACGCATCGCATGGAAATATTCGCTAATCTCATTTGATTTTTTGCCAAAATATTTTTGACGTCGTCTATACGTAATATGCAATGCAGGATCGTAAAACCAGATCTTACTTCTTACTAATATTATAAATGCGAATGTTTAGATGGATTGATTGATGCTTGAAGGTATCTCCAAAGCGGCTGCATGTCTTGCCGAAATGTGGCATAGATGTAGAACATAGTCTGGAAGAACATATAGGCTACTGATTAAGTTTTTTTTAATACCGCGACATCTAGATGTTTTATATCATTATGTAAAAACTTCACATTGGAAGCCATACGGCCTTCGAATTTAAAGCAAAACCTATTTTATATGAAACAAACAGCCACTTAATTATTGATTTAATGTTGTTATTAGTAGTCGAGGAAACCATCAAAAAATTTCTAGAATTTTTTAATATTTGCATACAAAAATTAATTTGAAATTAACATAGAATATAAATATTATTCTTTAATAAATGTTGAAAAATATAAATTTATAATTATAGTCATTTTAATAAATAAAATTATTTAATTTAATATTATTGTGATTTTTATTTGAAAAAAATACATAAAATGTTTTTAATATCCATCTATTTTTTTAATTTACAAAATAAAAAAAAATGTAATTGATTATTTCAAATTTAAAAAATACCTTTTTATACCTTCAATTAATTAATAAATTAGCTATTTGGTTATACATATAAATAGCGTGTAATCGAAATAGATAAAAATTAATATTGTCAATATTGACCATGTCTTAAATTGACTTCGCTTAAAGTCCGTCTACTGTGTTCATTTCTTGAACCTATAAAGTTCGGGCAAGCAGGTGATTAGCCCACTGTGCCATAGTCTGTTGTCGAGGCTGCCACCTTGGAGTTCACAGCCGAGCTCGGTTTGTTTCGGGTATCCTCCCTGATAAATTGTGTTGTTTAGGGCGTTTAATGTCTCAAATTATTAAATAAAAGACGATGATTATTTTAAATCTTAATTACTTACAATTAAAAATATATATTTGAGTAGTTTGCGGTTGACATTATTTGTTAATTAAAATACCAAAAAACTCGACTGACCCCTTACAGTAGGAGAGTCGAAGTGGGGATTTTTGGATTTACTCGCGTGATAGTTAAAAATAAGGGGGGAACCGTACATTCAATCGAGTACTCCTACCTCAAATAAAACACTCCATACATAGGGTAGCCGAGTAGGATACTAAACAAATATTATTAAAAATGACCTAAACCTAGAATAACGTTAGGATAAATTAATTCCACACAGAAAATTCTAATTTTCAAATATCCTTTTAATATGCTTAAGTTTCAAAATTGTAAGGCAAAATTTTGAGCAGATTAAAAATTTAATTCCACACTGACGAAGTCACGTGCAACACCTAGTTAATATTTTTATGATAATGAATCTTGATAGTAGATAAGATTTTATTGAATTTTTATGAATTCAAAGATATATCTTTGAATATTAACACTAAATAAAATACATTAAATTGACCATAAACTCAGCCGTATACTTTGTTTATCATATAATGTGTAAATTAAATCTTAGTTAGTAATTTTATCCTCCGATTAGAGGTAGGCAATCTGCAATTGTTAATTTCTATGGGCAGAGGTCGCTTCGCTTTTACGAAGAATTCAGGTGGCTGCTTACTCGTTCGTCACTTTGGGATAAAAATCCATGCAGCCGTTCTTGAGATACCTTCTAACAATCCATCCATTTATCCATTCATCCAATTTATAATATTAGTAATATTAATCTTCGTATTCATTTATTTATCATATTTTTAATAAAGTAAATTTCATATCCAAAAAATTATACAAAATATCATCATCATCAGCTCAGTATACGTCCCCACCGAGGGGCTCAGATCCTACCCTAAGTTAAGGGCGATTAGGCCATAGTCAACCACGCAGACCAAGTGCGGGTTGGTTGACTTCACACATATCTTTGAATTTCTTCTCAGATATGTGCAGCATCACGTTGTCTTCCTTCACCGTAAGAACGTCGGATAAATGTACATATGTAAAATCGGAAATCGAAAAACACATTGGTACATGGCGGGATTCGAACCCAGGACGTGCGGATAGCAAGTCAAGTGCTTGACCCACTGTGCCACCGTCCTCAACATATATTATATTAAAAATAGAGTAATAGTGTAATATATTAATAATATTATTGTTGAGTGTTATCTATGGGTTTTCATTGTTTGTACACTTGTAAAATAACAAATAATTTATACAAAAATAGACAATAATTTGAGAAAGAAATGAAAATATGTTTCTGTTAAATTATTTTGCAAATTATACGATATATTTAATAATATGCAAGCTTTTATAAATACGAAAAACATTATTATTTCCAGATTTCACAATTTGTGTAAATATTAATTTTGAGACATCGCAGCTGGATACATTTGCTTAAATTATATATTTATATTAATGTAGTATAGTAAATTAACCATTTTACTTCGTCTAGATATTATAGTCTAGATTGGTTGCCTCTTAGACTAATGTCGAATTTGTGGGCGTGTTCTGACCGTGCAAACTAAGTCCACCTTTCACCATTTTTAAGATTCATTAAGATTCCTAAAATCGTACTTTTCTACGCTCATTTGGCTCTGGTCTTTTTTTAAAATCTGTTTTTGTTTAATCAGCCTTACTATGACATCATGTTTCGGAAATAATTTCCTTAAACGTTTGCCTTAATTGGTAATATTTTTTTTAAGCACGATATGAAAATAACGCAGTCTTTCAATTCTGGCGCTTTCTATATTGCATTTAGATTAATAAGACTAACTGCCACGCTCAATAATTAAATGGTACCTAAGGACTGCTTAAGTAATGATTAACTGTAACTGATAATAAGTCGGGATAATTTACTAAATTTTACCATTTTTGATGATCTTTGTAAGTAGATCCTATTATCTATACTATTATTATAAACGGGAAAGATTTGATTATTTGCATTGAATAGGTTCCGAAACTACTGAACCGTTTTGAAAAAATCTTTCACTGTTGGGAAGCTACACTGTCCCCACGTAACATAGTCTATATTACTAGATTTTATTTTTATTTCCGCGTGGACAAAGTCGCGGGTAACCTATACTGTATATTTCCGCGTATGATTTGATTACACGGTCTAGTTTTAGTTAGTTCTCATATTAGGTAACTGTGGAGGTTAAAGTGCATCCGCTCCCCCCCTCCAGCAAAAAGCCACGCCTCTTACGTCTCTTTCGTCCAATCGCCGATCGCGCACCCAGTGATCTAGATGACCTACGCTTAGCTACACTACTTTCATATTCGCCTGTCCTGTCTATGCGATTGAGTAAACGTGGGTTTCCACTGTTTAAACACTCGTACTCTTCTAACGCTCTTTGGAAATCACTGAAAAGGATATCAGTATTCCATTGTACATTTGACTTTTAAAATATGTGACTGTCAGTTGTTTTGGCGTCATTTGACTTCACAAATCCGAAACGTGTATATTTTGTGTTCCAACATAGGCTTACTAGTCTTGTTACAGTTCAGTATGTTTTATTAATGTTACTTTTAAAACCAAATTCTGGTGAATATATTCGACATTATAACCGACTAGCTGTTGCCCGCGGCTCCGTTTGCGCGGAAGTAAAAAAATAATAATTAGTAGCCTATGTGTTCTTCGAGACTATGTTCTACATCAATGCCAAATTTCATCGAGGTTCGAGGAGCTGCTCTGGAGATACATTTTAACAAACATCCATACATCTAAACTTACCGATTTTGTGAGTTTCTATTTGTTGAACTGATCGTAAAGTGTAAAAAATAAGTATCAATATTATATTGAATAATATTTCCAGCATTCCAGTTATCAAAGACAGTTTCAGCCACGAATAGATTTTATCAGCGTTTATCTATTTTATAACTTGGGACACTATCATAAAATTATAAACAGTAAAAGTCCGATGCTTTTCTTATAATGTCAATTACGGTTCGTGAGAGCCTTATCGTCTTATGTCTACAAGGCTCTATCTCAAAGATTTACAGGGAGCGGGAAGTCCGACTCGAAGGACGAACATAAAATCTGCACACACGCTATATAAACTTCAAATAAAAAAATTTTATTAATACGAAATTCACGAAAATTGTTACTTGTAAAACTATTAAACTATGAAATTTTATCACCACTAAAAATAATGCCGGTTCTAGCCCACACCTTGATTGAACGATAAGATATATTTCAATATAAAATTTATGTAAAACAAGAAGTGCTAGACTGACATTAGAAATCCCGCATAAAGAACAGAAAACATAAATTCAAGTTTATTACAACTTTGACCAAAAAAATAAGCTACCTACAATTTAAAGAAACGTAGTTGTTTGAAAATCTGCATACAAAGCATAGGCAGATAATAAAAGCTTCATGTTTTAAGCTTTAAGCTCTGTAAGTTGTCAGACAGGGGATGAGGTATGGTCGCCGGCGCCGCTACCGGACAGTTTATGGTCCTTCGGGTCTTTTATTTTGATTGTAAACGCCGCGGGCTTACTTTGTGCTACCTTTAATTGGACTCCAAGTCAACTTTTGTCTCTTATTTTGATTGACTATTTATCAAGTAATTATTTTGTTACATATTCTGAAATAAATATTTATTAAAAGTAATTTCGTCGTAAAAGTTAATGAGCGTCGGTGGCTCAGTGAGTTAAGCACTTGACTTGCAATCTGCAGGTCCTGTGCTCGAGCCCCGTCATGTACCAATGTGTTTTTTGATTTCCGATTAACAAATGTACATTTATCCGACATTCTTGCTATAAAGGAAAACATCGTGATGCAACCTGCACATATCTAAGAAGAAATTCAAAGATATGTGTTAAATCAACCAACCCGCACTTTACCAGCGTGGTGGACTATGGCCTAGTCAACCGCAACTTAAAGTAGGCTCCGAGCCCTTCAGTGGGGATGTATAGAGACCTGATGATGTATGAATTTCGCAGTCATTCGCAGTAGTTTTTATTAAGGTATGATTTCACTGGACCAACGGTACTGTGATATGTGTTAAAAGGTGTTAAACTCTTATAATACTACCTAATCTGTCTGTGAACGTATGAAGGATCCAACTCAACATAACTAGAATTGTTCAGACGCTCAGTTAACAGTTATCCATACGTTTAAGGTTACATTAACAGGAAGAAATGTTTACTTATTGCACAAATGAGTTTTTTAACTCCGATTAAGGAATACGTAACTGCACTTGACCATACTAACAGCACAGCAGGAAACTAACTTGATTGACGTATGTTGCTGGTTAGGTTAGAGAAAAATGGCTCAATTTTATAGTTATACTATCTGTCCGCGACTTTGTTCGCACGTGATAATAAAAACTTAGTAACTTATGGTACTTCCATGCTAAATTTTAGCGAGTTCCATTCAGCCGTTCTAGAGATACCTTCTAAATATTTATTTATAACATTATTATTTCGTATTCGTTTATTAATCTTATTCTTAATATAGTACATTTCATATATAAAATAAAAATATACAAAATATACTATATTAAAAATAGAACACCACCGGCTGCGGAATCCCATGACTCAAACAACCAGTGGTCAGGGCTGCAGAGACAGGAACCTTCTCACGATGCGCTCGGTTTATTTATAATATTAGTAAGATTATAATTATAATACGAGTATCATTAAGCTATTGTCATCGCGATAATTTTTTTTATTTTGATCTGTTATTACAAAAAAGGAATGTACCGTGGAAAAGCCTACCGCTTTTTTTTATTTTTTAATACCTTTCGTATAATTTAAATATATTTTAGGTATGTATACTTAGCTAAGACGTATTATACTCATCTTAAATGACGTTTACAGTTCGTTTTGTTTAATTAGTCAACATCAGGTAGCGGAGTTGATTCCACGAAGCCGCTGTCTCGGCTAATATTTGTCCTCGCTGCCTGCCACCTGCCACCGACTGTCGTAATATGCATCTCTCATTATATTACCGAGAGTTTCCATTGACGAAACATTTCTAACAAAACATAATGTATACAGAAAGCTGTAAATACATATAAGTTTTTTTTTACTTAAAAAAATGGATTTAGAAAAAAAAATTGTAAATCGTACTCTTATGACCAGTAATTTATATAATACCAATAAATAGTATCGTATTATTACCTTTGTTATTTCTTATATAATGTCCCTATCGATACTATTTTTGGAAAAAAAATTCAAGATCCCAAAAATGAGGTTTCTACATTTTTGGGGAAATGTCAGAGTGAGAGTTGTAGATAAAAAAATTAGGAAAAAACCCCTTTACGTACTTTCATCTAAAGCCTTCATTAAAGTATTTAAACTGTTAAAATAATCGTATTGGTTAAAAATACCTTAATTTCGATAAATTGAGCGACCTATTCGGTAAAAAGGATCCAAACATTTTCAAAATTTAAAAACCTGCATATGCAAGTTTTTTTCTATTAGCCTATTACAAATGTCTAGACTGGTTATAGAATCATCGACCTTTTTAAAAATAATCACCAAATTAAAACAATAAATGTTTATTAAGAAATAGACATTTTTGAAAAACAAGTTTTGTGATTTTAAAAAATTCATGTTTATATATAAAAAACTTATAGGAAATATCAAGCGAATTTTGTACGCGAGTGTACTTAGCTAGAGATCTCGGGACACGGGATACCCTGTCGGTGCAGTTGAGTTATTACCCCCGCAAGCTAGGCTACACACGACAAGCTTAGCCTTGAATTACTTTCCTACACTAACATAGCTTCAATAATTAAAGTTATGTTGGGGAGTTAATGTAGCGTCTTAGTAACCACAACTAACGATTTAAAAAATGTCTAAACCGATTTGACGTTTAAAATGGTATTTTCCTAATGATTCCTTTTATGTTTAACGTTTAAGATTTCAATCAAAAATTTACATCGATATTTAATAGGCAATTATCAGACAAGAACTGTGAATATAAACAACTGGCTGTAGCCGCGACTCCGTCCGCGAAGAATTAAAAAAAAAAAACTTGATGAATAGCCTATGTGTTCTTCCAGACAATGTTCTACATCTATGCCATTTCAGCGAGATCCATACAGTCGTTCTCGCGATACTTTCAATCAAACATCCACCCATCCATCCATCAATCTAAACATTCGCATTTATAGTATAAGTAAGTAAGTATTAGTAGAAGGATTAAAATGACTCTCAGATAACGTAGAATGTTTTAGTTAGCTGTAAAACATTTAAAGAATTTTAACGTAATTCATAGTATGGGCACGAAATTAATTTATAGTTGGTACGGTAATGAAGATTTAGTTTCTAACAGCGCATCGAACAAAGCCGAGGCGGCTGCAGTTTGTTAAAAAGATAACCGCTTGCAGGTAGCTCGGGCATAGAGGGCGCTGTCATCATTCCGCGATGTTGCCATGTCTCGTTATACCGTAATTAACGACTCGGTGGTCGTCGTCTTTCATTTTAAACCTAACCAACCGTCATAAACACGATACATACTCTATTAAATAATTTTCTCACGTATTCATCATGCAATTATTGTACGGGACCGTTTAATTTAATTTATCGTTACCATTCGACACGACGATACGTTTCATTGTTCTAGTTTTTTGCTAATTGGTTGACGATTGGATATATTTTGGTTTAATTACTTAATTGTAGATCCATTGTTTGAAGACACCCGAAAACTAAGATCAAAATGAACCGACAAGTTTATAAATTCCATTAGGAAAAGTAATCTTTCTTATTATTAATGCGAAAATATCTCCAAAATGGCTAAACTAATATGGATGAAATTTGTACCAGAGATTTTTTCTTAAATTCACGTAGACAAAGTCCCATACAACTAGTTTTAATACGATTATCAGTAGCTATAATATGTTGGTTGCAACTTGGACGTAGAGTGCAAGCACCTTATTCCTGTGAGGTCAACGCGTGGGTGTGAGGTGCGGCCCGTGCCGCCCACGCATCACAACTTACAAGCCGCACTGGATATTCAACCTCATGCATCATGGATACGAAGTGCAACAACAATTGTGTTCTCTTTGAATATTCTTTGAAAGCTATTGTATTTATGGTCAATGTATTTCTCTTGTCTGCATCTTTGCTTGCCAGTACGTTTATTTGTACCAGATTGTTTTGCTTCGTGTCCTTAAAAAAATATTATTTCGAAATTCAAAAATTATAATTTTAAATCCCTTAATATTGAACCTTGTTACAGATAAATATATTTACCTAATATGGTTTTTTTGTAAAAGTAAGGTTACGTTTTATAATCCACTAACTATCGGCTGCGAGTCCGTACACGCGAAATTAAAAAAAAATATTATAGTAGCTATGTGTTCTTCCAGACTATGTTCTACATCTGTGACAAATTTCAGTGAGATCCATACAGCCGTTATGGCGATACCTTCAAACAAAAATTCATCCATACATCCAAACATTCTGATTTATAATATTAATAAGATATTATTATTTATTATATGATTAATAAAGAAGATTTTTCACAAGTTTGTTACTATTTTTTTATGTATTTGACCTTTCGTTTAATTTGACTTTGTGACCTTTTATAACGTAAACAAACGACTGAACCGATTTTAACAAGTGAGTTGTTACAACTCATTTTTTTACGGCGTGTCATTGAGCTCTAATTATAAGTATTTTTTTTATTTTCAACCAGTATTCATTTTAAATTTTCTTATCATAACATGTTTGTAAGAAAAAATCGTTACAAAATTACAGTTCATAAATAAACACTAAAAAAAATTGGATTCCATATTACTTTTCTTAAAAATTCCAACTATTTCTATGAGAATTTCTTGTAGATGGGACACCGAATGTCTATGGAATCGATGATTTTCCCACAAATGCTGATAATATAACAATTTGGGTAACGATAACGTGAGACTGCCTCTCGGAATATTAATGCGGACGTGGGTGGTTGAACTGCGGCCGTCATGATTGCTTGCATTGATTGTATTGTGAACACCACTTATATATCTTGTGATCGTCTTGATGCTTTCTTTATCGATTTTCATTTATATGTAACGATATGTATATTTAGTCTACTGTAAATTATGAATATTTACATTTATTTAAAAAACGAAACTCGTTTATTAACACAAAATATTATAATGAGGGAAAACTTTTATTTGAGATTAGATATAAGATGTGTTAATGTTTTTTATTCCTCTTTCCTCTTATTTTCAACTAGCTATCGCCCGCGACTACGTCTGCGTAAAATGATTTTTTTTTAATTTGTTCCCGACCATTATTCGATTTTTTCTCACCCTTTTAAACCTTTCTTAGACCTCCACGAACATTTCAAAACCAAGATAAGATAAATCCGTTCAGCCAATTTCTAGTTTTAGTGAGACTAAGGAAAAATTTTCCCCGTTTTTGCAACATTTCTCACTGACGCTTCGCTCCTAATAGTCGCAGCGTAATGTTATATAGCCTAAAGCCTTCCTCTATTAAAGGACAATCCAAGAATTTTTTTTTATTCAAATCGGGCCAATAGTTCCTGACATTAGCGCGTTTAAACAAACTCTCCCGCATTATATTAGTATAGATATGCGATAAAAGAGTATGCAAAACTCAAACATTTATCAACCTAAAAACTCATACTACAAAAACATTTTGCATCTCTTTCATTCTCTGCGAACAAAACAAAATTAACAAAATGTTTTAATACAAAAATTTCAGTGGAATTTCACGTGTACTTGCATGTATTCATGTGTATAGAGTAAGCGAGGTAGGCAGTACAAAAGTTGATAGTCTCATGCTGTCGCACGACCGTGTCCTCCAGCGCCACCTATCGGCGTTATTTATTGACGACGTCCGCTCTCGCGATAGCCCACTACTACTAAAGCCCTTTTCATATTGCTTCTACTAAGTATTTTTGCTCCACGAAAGACGGATTTTATCTCTAACTTGTGTTGGTTTTCGTATAGTGTATGCGTGGGTGAAATGCAATTTATTATAATTAATATAAAACCAAATTAATTTCGTGCGATACGTATGGAATTATAATTTTATTTTTATAAGAAAGAAATTAATAGATTTCTCTTTTGTTACAGTTGTACGTCACGTTACGCCGGCGAGTTCTGTCAACATTTGAACCCCTGCCACAGCGAGTCTAGTCCCAGGTGTCAAAACGGCGGCACCTGCAGGGTCCGGCCAGGGGTCGGCGGCGGCCCTCCGTCATTTGCCTGCGACTGTCCCCTCGGATTTAGTGCATCGCTGTGTGAGATACGGGTGCCAGCCGCATGCGATTCGGCACCATGTTTAAATGGAGCCACCTGTCGGTTGACGTCACTACACACTTTTGAATGCGACTGTCCTCCAGGGTATACAGGTATGTATTCATGTTTTATTATGCAAATATTTATAGTTAAAACGGTACAGTGCCATCCAAACTTTATAGTGGTTCGTATTTTGCACAAATCACTGCAGTATACGCTCGCAACTAACCATGTGCTGCCACCATAAAATTTGAATCTTAGAATGTCATAGACAAGGTCGGTGACCTATAATTTCTATCCTCCTTTTAGTTCGCTATGAACATATCCCTAGCAACAATTTAACATAAGTTTATTTGCATTGTTGACATTTTGTTGAATTTTATGTTCCGGTATGAAGATGATTAATACACAGGTGTTCGAATGATATATAAAAGAAATATGTTCAGAGTTGATTTATCGCTTTACTTATATATTGATTATTATTTCTAATATCGACAATATCAATTACGATATGGTTAAAGAATGTTAGGAAATAAAAAAGAGCTTTAAAATGAAGCTAAAACGTCTACGTTTTGTTTAGGTAAAAGCAACCTTTTATGTTTTATTGGCTGTCCAATTTTTACTTTTGTAACTGTTTACGCATTTATATAATTTAACACATTGTAATAAGGTTTAAAATACAGTACAAGTATTATTTTAATATCTGTTTCACGGTTATTTATCGAATGAAGTAAATTGCAGGAACAAGTTTTATTAGAAGGTTGTGAAATTAAATACAGCTTTCATTTTTTTGTTCCGCCATAAACATAATAGTCTATGTTTAAATAAATAAGCATCGAAAAGAAATATGTGTAACCACGTCAACGCAGAAAAAAATGCAACCTAAACCGACGCCATCTTGAAAGCCGCGTGAACGCAATTACCGACTCGTAGTTGAGCAAAAATTTTAATTTCCTTCACTTTCCGCACACATTTTCATTCCGTTTTGGTAAGACGTCTCCAGTTAGCTTTTTGCACGTATTCTGTTGTGAATCGTTTTTAATTCTGAGCACGTAATGTTTCGGTTTGAATCTAAAAATGGATATCGGATTTATTAATTAGTTAATTTTTTTATTTGAAAATTTGCTATTTTTTTATTACGAATTGTAGATTAAAATTTTCGGTTACAATTTAATAGTAAATACGACAAAATTGACATCAATTACATGTTAATTTATGATATTAATGTCTACAGAGACAAGTTAAATAGAAATCGAAATGACTGTCATATCAATTGAGCTTATTTGGAGCAATCAGAGTTTAGTTATCAATTCCAACATGTCGTTTGGCGCACATCGATTAGTCAGCCATTCCAATTAAACTGACTGTGAATTCGACTCCCGGCGCCATCGGACCACTTATTATAAAACCTACTATTTTATGCGTTTTTACTTGTACGTAACATATGTTCTCTTTTGAGAACAGTAAAATTTTTGACGTAAACATAGATTCAATATTTTTAACTATAGGACGATTCAATATTCTTGATCCTTAAATGAAGTTACAAAAATAACTCTATCAAGACTTAATAAAAACAACAAAACATTAATTTTTTCAATTAATTATCTGATGGATTTGACAATTTCGTTTAAACTTAACAATAAATTTATTTTTATTTTTAATAAACATGTTTTCTCGATTCCCATCAGTCTTTATTTAAATACATGATTGAAAAATTGCTTTTTTATCTAAGTCTATAGTAATTAAAAGATGTTTTATTTATTACGCGTCAAACTTAGTCAATTAACTGACTACTAATTTAAAAGTTTTAGTGATTTTTCAATTAATAACGGTTTGAGGCTATAAATTATAAACCAAGGTTGTTGTCCTTTTAAAAATTTAGATGTCTATATTTTTGTATGTGCAAAACAGAATATTACCGTCTCTTTTTATCTCGTATAGATTGAGAGGGATAACGAAGTGTCTTTTGACAAGAGAAACCGATGGTTTATGAATTAAGTTAAGATGTATGCTTCGTGATGTCAGTTTAAAATTATTTGCTATGCAATAACCAAAAAAACCCTTTTTTATAATTGGTACATTTTTCCACAGGTGCCGAATGTTCACACGAAGACCACTGCGCTTCCCAACCGTGTAGAAATGGAGGCCGTTGCGTTGCGGACAATACAACGACCGCTGGATACTCGTGCGCGTGTCCACCCGGCTTCACCGGCCCTCGATGTATCGACGATGTGGTGGAATGCTCAAGTGGTTCTGGACCTTGTCATCACGGGAGATGCTTTAATACCCACGGGTCGTATACTTGTGTGTGCGAGCCAGGGTTCACGGGCCGGGATTGTGATGCGGAGTACGTGCCTTGTGAACCATCACCATGTTTGCATGGTGGAAGATGTACGCCCTTGGATCAGCTGAGATACGAATGTGATTGTCCACCTGGTAAGTTTTGAGTTTTCTTATACTTGTGAGTAATTGGTAAGACCAGATATTACCAAAGTGGTGTTACCAAGGCTACGAATGACCTGGCACGTTGTAAAGTTTGGAAATCTTTGGATTATACCAACATTCATAGACTACTTTTCAACAGAGAGTCATGTTTGCATTGATTTTACTTAGGTACGTTTACGTACACATAGGTTACCTACGATAACTTCGCAACGGTTCAATACATCTAATTGAAAATTAACACAAATATTGAAAATCAAGAACACATGAGACCTTACTTTTCACACTTCGTTAATTCAGACGAAGTCGTAGTAATTTACATATACCGACTGTTTTCAGTTTGGCAACTTTTGGCAAATGCAAAGAATAACCACTTATCATAAACGATAACGAGCATTTTCTTTACCAAATTTAGTAATGAAATGTAATTTACATTAAACATTTGGCTGGTTTACATCCAAATCTGGAGACAGGGAATCGTACCCCTTATCCGACCATAATGGCATCGTCGGAAGTATTGTATGGTAATGACTGACCGAGACTTACCACGACGATGGACCAAATAAGCTAAGACTACTTCTTTCAAATCCATAATGCACGGAGTACTTTCTTATTAAATTAACATGTAAAATTTTACCTTCTACGTCATTCTTTAACACTGGTAGAGCCCGCTGTAACATCTTCGCACGAATTGTCCCGGCTCGCCCGGTGAAATACCACGACCACACAGAAGACAGGCGTCAAGTGGAAGCAATTCCGCGTTTCGTCTGATGAGTGTGCGTCCCGGAGGCCTAATTTAGTCTTCCCACCCCTTTTTCTTCTAAAGATAGGATGGGAAGTGGAAGTGGACTTTCCGGATGAGATGATACATGGAAAGGGAAAATATTTTCTATCTGTGCATCCTCTCCTCCGTCGATTAAAGGTAGGCAACGCATATGCAATTGCGTATGTCTATGGGCAACGGTCACTTCGCTATTTCAGCGATTACAGGTGGACGTTCGCTCGTTTGCCACAGAAAAAAATTCTGTGGTATTTTAATCGATTTATTTCATGTTGAAATTTTAACTAATTATAGTGTTTTAAATGTTTATCTTATAAATCATTTATTTCTAATTAATATGACAAGTTATTGGTGTCACACTTCCAATGAGCCAATTTGTAGTCAACAAAAAAAAACCATTGCATTTGAAAGTAAAACAGTTTAGGTCGATTTAAATGGTCGGCAATTTTCCTTACATGGTAACATCTGTATTGGTATATTGCTCAAGTAAAGTCCTACTTTAAAAGTATACTTATTCCAGTGATCGTTGAACGTTCAATTTACTGGGTTATATATATTCGTGTGCAGTATACGATTGTGTCATCTCTAAATGCAGCAAATACCTTACCGTCCTGTTGTCTAATTTAACTTGGATACGAGGAATTTCAATAAAAAAATCACTTGGCTCTGAAGAAATCAGTACTTTAAAGGCAGAAATATTGTCTTTTGTTCTGTTGAAAATTGTTAACGTTTAACGTTAGTTAGCTCATCTTCTAAAAAAATACGCAAAATAATTTGAATATTATCTGATATCTTAGTATTTTACTAATAAATGCGAAAATTTAGATGTTTGTTAGAAGGTATCTCCAGAACGGTTCAACGGATCTTGAAATTTGGCATAGATGTAGAGTATAGTCTGTAAGAACATATGCACTACTTAATAAGTTTTTTTTTAATTCCGCGCAGTCTATAAGTTAGAAAATATCTTATATATAAAATTCTCGTGTCACAATTTTCGTTTCCATACTCCTCCGAAACGGCTTGACCGATTCTCATGAAATTTTGTGAGCATATTGAGTACCTCTGAGAATCGGCCAATATCTATTTTTAATCCCGCGCGGACAGAGTCACGGGCTTAAGCTAGTATCTATATAAAATAGAATTCTTGTACACAATTAAGCATATTTCTAATTGTAAATATACTTTACCATTTCCAAAGCTTTTATAGTTTCTCTCGGTTCACGTTTAGATTAGCATCGATAGTGGCTGGTCGATTGCCAATTATTTCTGAATCTGTCGTCGATTTACTTCTGACCTGTGACCGTTGCTACGTTACATTACTCGGTCATTGCGATTTTATCTAAATGTAACCATTTCTTAAGAGCGTCGATGGCTCAAGGGTTTAAGCACTGGACTTGCAATCTGCAGGTCCTGGGTTCGAATCCCGACATGGACCAATGTGTTTTTCGATTTACATATGCACATTTATCCGATGTTATTACGGTGAAGGAAAACATCGCGATGCAACCTGCATATATCTGAGAAGAAATTCAAAGATATGTGTGAAGTTAACCCGCACTAGGCTAGTTGACTATGGCCTAGTCACCCCTAATTTAGGGTAGGCTCCGAGCTCCTCAGTATAGTGAGTTGATGATGATGACCATTTCTTTAATCTTATGCTTATACAAGTTTTGTTACCTGTTTTTATTGTATTATACAAAAACATTGTATACAGAAATACTGTCATTCTTTTTAACAAAAAAATAAATTCCAGCTTGATACCTTCACGCGTTCTTGAGAAAAGGGGTCTTGACAGACAGAAAGATGGACAAAACGATCGTACAAGTGTTCCGTCTTTTTCCTATGAGGTACGGAACCCTAAAAAGACTCATAATACGATTGTTTGGTAATAATTTTATTCATCATTTAGTATTTACGTAAGCGGCGCTAAATTTACCAATTTTCTTATCCATTTCATTCAATCAATTTGATTTCAAACAAATTATTCTTAAATGTTTTAGTTCTTGTAAAAATCTTGTAAAACAACATATTTTTTTTTTCGCTTAAAAGATTATCCTAAACGTTATGTAAATGATCAATCGAACAGACAGATTGGAGTTACGGTTATCATTTTATAAACACATTTTTTATATTCTAAAATAATCGAATAGCGATATAAATTTAAACTAAAAATTCTTTAGGATTTTTAAAGTTAGAACATAGGATAGTTGTATGGAGGAGTAGTACATACTGTGCCGACCCTCAATAGGGATAAGGGCAGGTTGATGATGATGATGAAACTTAAAACATAACTTGGGATTGTAGGCTTAGAAGTGTTCCCAACTTTAAATTCATTTAGCGTTAATAAAAAAAAAGATGAACTCGCTATTTAACTTTCTTTAATCTTACTATACTCATACTAATATTATTAATAAGAATGTTTGGATGGATGGATATTTGTTTGAAGTTATCTTCAGAACGGCTGGATCTCGATGAATTTTGGCGTACATATAGAAGATAGTCTAGAAGAACACATGTAGTCTCTATGTGTTCTTGTAATTTTTTTCATCCAGCGAGGACGAAGTCGCGTGCGATAGCTAGTCATTTCATAATCAAAAACAATTTAAACTAACGTACAGTTAGAATATAAAAGAAACAATTTGTACATTGCGTGTCTAATAGTTATTTAGTCTGTGACCCGAAGGTGCCCGAGGCGACCACGACTTGTAAAGCAACGTTCACACAAACCACATTTTTACTCAGATATTTATAGCAGTTAACGAAACTGGACGTAAACGGTTCTAAAGACTTTATAGCTTTACGTTCAAGTTTTTGTATTAGCAAGGAAACTTGTAGGACTAGTTTTAATTTACAATATAAAATGTAAGCCATGTTATTGTAGACTACACTACAATGAGTATTTAAACGATTGGGAACACGATGTTATAGTGAACGTCGGTGGCTTAAGGGTTAAGCACTTGTTATCTGCAGGTCCTGGGTTCAAATTCCCCGATGTATTAATTTATTTAATCTTATGCTTTACACATATTATTAGGAAGAAAATCCGACACTGTGCCGGTTTACTAGCACAACACTAGTCTTACTAAAATGTCGACGTTTATGGCCCCTCACTAATCAGTCTGAAACTTCACTTTATAATGAACGCATTTGCTCCAAAGGATTCTAATAAAATGTCTAAAAATATGTACATTTATCCGACGTTCTTACGGTGAAGGAAAACATCGTGATGCAACCAGCACATATCTGAGAAGTAATTCAAAGATATGTGTGAAGTCAACCAACCCGCACTTGACCAGCGTGGTTGACTATGGCCTAATCACCTTTAACTTAGGGTAGGATCCGAGCCCCTCGGTGGGGACGTACAGTGAGCTGAAAGCTGAAAAAGTAATTTATGTCTTTTCAATATATTATAAATAGTTGCGAATGTAAATCAGCAAATTGGCTAACGTATATTATAACATTTTAATTTAACATTTTAAGATAAATTGGTATTATTATATATATATAATAGTACCAATGTATCTTATATCAATATGTTCTAATCTATTTCTTGACACTAAGAAAAAATCTTCCATCAAATTCATTAGCCGTATAATTCTCACACTAGGAATACCCGACCAATTTTATGTTTTATCAAAAATGAATCTTAAACATATTTACAGTGCGTGCAAAATTCTTTGCACGTATGTTACATTGTCTATTGCGTCTTCTTTCGTGCCGGAAATTGTAAAATGACCTCTATTACTCTCTACTAGAGGCGCTATCAATGAGTTTTGCTTAATCACTTCACCACTGAATTGTTTACTCGAATATAAACTCTATTACCACGCAATAAGGTATAACTTACAAATAATAAGTTATTAGATTGAGAAAGCTTAGCATTTTGTAACTTTTAATTTTATTTCTTATTTTCATAGGATTAGAGTTCAGAATACATTTGTTACGTCAGTAGTTCTCAGTGGTAAATCTAGTGTTCATTACTTCCATTGCTCTTACGGAATAAAAGTAAGGTATTGCAGAATACTTGAACAGATCGTCTTTTGAACTTTCTTCATAACAGAATATTGTTTATTGATAGAGTCCTTTGGCCAAAAATATGAATGGATTGTGTGAAAGAGGATGCGTAAGAAGTCGGTGAATTCAGATATGACGGTTGATACAGATATATGGAGAAGTACATATTTAGCCGACCCTCCGTAGGGATAAGGGTAGGTTGTTGATAGAATCCTTTGGTATGTCAGTTTTATGCACCTAATTTACATTGTAATTTCGTGAATAGATTTTCTTAGGCTTTAAAAATGTTCGTATAAACTCAAGTAACGCTGAACAGTAACTGAGTACTTTATACCGTACTTTAATCTATCTCTGTTCTTAATTACATCCAGTTCATTTATTCAAGTTAATACTTACGTTCTTCTATATAACATTCTTGGTTCTCTATTACAATTTGGGCGCTCTTAAGTGATGCTTGGTAATTAAGCCGTCAGAATTAATTGGTCCGTATTTCAACAGAGCGAAGGGAACACTCATATTTATCAGTCGACTAAACCCCCTCTTTAAATGTTATTCCTATTGAGTATGACGTCATCGCGGCTTTAATGTGGGAATAGGCGTGACAGAATAAAACAGATTGTCTATTAAAAAACCTATTGTATCTATAAGTTTTTTTTGAAGTCTATTAATAGTATTAAATAGTAAGGGATATATAAACCAAACAAAATCCTTGGAAATCTTAAGTACGCGTCCATTGACCCGAGTCGGACGCACCGCACGCATGGATTAGATTTGTTTTGCCTTTTGATGCGGTCAGCGCGGATGATGGTCGCAGAGCTAGCTAGTAAAATCATACAAAGCGTAATATAATCCGTTGCAGGTCGTGCGTGCGGTGCGTTCGGCGCGGGATAATGGACGCGTACCACTGTTCCTCCGTTATCTTACAAGCTTTTGTCTTTACGATTCTTGTTAACAGTTTGATTCATTGTAGCATCAAATTAACAATATAATAACTGTCTTTTAATATCGCTTTCCGAGAATCTAATTCGAAAGTTCATCAAATTAATTTACTATTTGCTAATTCCCACGCTTCAAATGTCATTAACCTTTAAATTTGCAAAAATATACTCGGGAAAGACATCATTTCAAATCGAACGATCCAACATGTGCTGTCAAAAGTTATTCAATGTACATGTGTTACAAAATTCCCAAAATAGACTTTAAACGGCTTCCGTACAGTTATTGTTTACTCACACTTATGGGAAAGACGGCGGACGTAACCTCTCACACGGTGCTGCGATATGTTAAAGACAAATTCATTTTAACAGCTCGAGGGCAGTTGATTTTGCATTCCATCAAAATTGGTAACTTTTATCACATCGCATTTCATACAAGGATAGGTGAGGTTTAAATAAAATTTGTTGATGATTAAAACATCACAGACATTATATAATGATCGTGATGCAAACTGAAATAGTTTGCCTTCGCATTAGTTACATTTTTACTTTTCTTTAGCAATAGATGGCGTTAGTGTGCATTTTTGAAATTCGAGTGAAATCATAAATTATGACGTCATTGGTTTGCAATCGTGTCTCTATCTTACTTATCTTACTAATATTATAAATGCGAAAGCTTAGATGGATGTATGTTTGTTAGAAAGTATCTCTTGAACGACTCAAGGTATCTCGATGGTATTTGGCTCAGTTATAGAACATAGTCTGAAAGAAGTTTACCAAGCTTTTTATAATTCCTTAGTAGTAATTTCAGTCGCTAGCAAAAGCTATTAAAATATATCTCCAATATGCCTCTCTGTAGAAAGAAAAGGATATTAACAGTGGTAGAGCGAGCTTTAACATCTTCGCACGAATTGGTCCGGCTAGCCCGGTGAAATACCACGACCACACAGAAGACAGGCGTCAAGTAGAAGCAATTCCGCGTTTCGTCTGATGAGTGTTCGTCCCGGAGGCCTAATTTAGTCGTCTTTCCCTTCCCACTCTTTCTTATAAGGAAATGATGAGAAGTGGAAGTGGACTTTCCGGATGACAGGATGCATGGAAAGGGAAAATATTTTCTTTCTCTGCATCCTCTCCTCAAAAGTAGGCAACGTATATGCAATTGATTATGTCTATGGGCAACGGTCACTTCGCTATTTCAGTTATTTCAGGTGGTCGCTCGCTCGTTTGCCACATTATGATATAAAAAAATGTAATAGTATTATTAATGAGTTTTTACTTTCCAAGTTATTTACGTATTTAAAAGGTTTAAGCTAATATGATGCTATAATATTTAATATTAATTCGCATGATAGCGTCGGGTACACAGAAGCATCTATAATAAATTTGTTTCAGACCTTAAGGTCAATGTAATATCGAGATGTCAAAGCGCCGGTAGCCGCGGGTCAGAGGTGGGGATCGCAACGAATTAAATCTATTGTAACGGTTCAATATTATATAATATAAATACGTGACTGGTTATTACATTGCTTTTTATTTAATTAAATTAGAACATAACTAAGGATTATATTATTAGAAGGTTTCGTTTTCTGTCATCGTATATTTTTATTCTAATTGGGAATTAACATTCTTAACCATATAAAATTAAATTAGTGTTAACCATCAATTCTTGATTCTTGGTTTTTTTTATTTTTTTTTATATCACAAGGCGGCAAACGAGCGAGCGGCCACCTGAAATCGCTGAAATAGCGAAGTGACCGTTGCCCATAGACATACGCAATTGCATATGCGTTGCCAACCTTTAATCGACGGAGGAGAGGATGCACAGAAAGAAAATATTTTCCCTTTCCATGCATCCTCTCATCCGGAAAGTCCACTTCCACTTCCCATCCTTTCCTTATAAGAAAAGGGTGGGAAGGGAAAGAGGACTAAATTAGGCCTCCGGGACGCACACTCATCAGACGAAACGCGGAATTTCTTCCACTTCACGCCTGTTTTCTGTGTGGTGGTGGTATTTCACCGGGCGAACCTGGCCAATTCGTGCGAAGATGTTAAAGCGGGTTCTACCACTCTTAAATTGATCTCTTGGTTGATTTCTGAAACTAAAATTTCGTTTTAAAGATATCGTCATCTCTGTTTTTTCGAAGATAAAATGCTTTGAACGAGGATTTTGGTCTCTGAAACACACGGTTAATGTTTCAATTCGAATCAATGATAATCGAGTTTTTTTTATATCATAAGTTGGCAAATGAGCGAGCGGCCACCTGAAATTGCTTAAATAGCGAAGTGACCATTGCCCGTAAACATACGTAATTGCATACGCAATGCCTACCTTTAAACAACGCACGAGAGGATGCACAGAAAGAAAATATCTTCCCTTTCCATGCATCCTCTCATCCGGAATCTTCTACTTCCCAGCCTTTCCTTATAAGAAAAAGGGTGGGAAGAGAAAGAGGACTAAATTAGGCCTCCGGGATGCACACTCATAAGACGAAACGCCGAATTGTTTCCAATTCACGCCTGTCCAATTCGTGCGAAAATGTTAAAGCGGGCTCTCTGAATCGATAATCGAGTCAGTATTTATTGCTAGATTTTTATTTTCGGACGAAATCGCGGGCAACGTCTTATCTTTTATATAATTTATTTAGTGTGCGTATAATTACACGTTTTCGGAAACCTGTCACTTGTATCCAAATAAAGTGAAAGTAGCCGACAAGTCGTGTGATAAAAACTTGCTTCATAGCCATGATAAAATACTGCAAATAACTGATGTTTACATCAATACTATTTCTCTATATTTAAAAGAAAATGCTTACATCAACGTACTGCATATACTCATCCATATTTAAGAGTTTGTAACCAATACCTTTATAAATAAACAGTTTAAGAAGGAAGTATAAAAATACCGCACTATATTTAACATTTCAAAAATAAATTACAATAATTCTATAAATACAACTTAATATCGTTCGCATCTGATTTAACTTACGCAGTACGCGGCGCATGAAAAAACAGGCGTCGATGGATTTAAAGTCAGGCGGCCGTTAAATTTTTTTCACATATAAACAGCGCACATGTGGTCCGCGTGGGAACGCTCGCCTAATGAAGGTAATGAGTTTTCGGACTTGCTAATCGGTACACTATCGCTCTCTGTACTTCACCACTCAGCAGTTTTGAACAGCAATTAGATACTGCATTGCTAAATGATTGTAGACTAGATTGGTAACCATATTAAGAAGGTAGGAAACGAACAAAGTCGGTCAATTATTTGACAACCGCAATTGACATCTGTAACATGTCGACATTGAGTCTATATTGAGGGACTCGAAGCCTATCCTAAATTAGGGGTGACTAGGCGATAGTCAACCACGGTGGCTCAGTGCGATATTAGGTATTAGTCTTTTCAAATATCTTGGCAGCTCGAGAACATCGGCACTCTGCGCAGTACCCGCTGCGTCGCGCGAATTTAAGACCGGCAAATATATTTTTAAACTGTTATACTTTATTTTAAAATAATATAATTTCTTTTATTACAGGTTTCCGTGGTCAGAACTGCGAGATAGACATCGACGACTGTCCCGGCAACTTGTGTCAGAACGGTGCGACATGTATTGACGGCCTCAACTCCTACACGTGCGAGTGTCCCCCCACTTTCACCGGCACCCTCTGCGAGACTGACGTCGATGAATGTGCTTTAAGGTGAGTAAGAGAACTATTACAGACTTACACGAACTGAGAAGTTACAGCCATTTGTAACGGTAACAACTGTGAACCGTGTATGGCAATTGCTGGCTGTTGATCCGTCAATGGCTCTTAAATAATAGTATGGTGAATTGTAGTGCCATTAATTTGGCTATATAAGTTATAATACGTAGGTGGTAATAGTAAAGTAATATTAGGGACAAACTATTAACGGACAAACAGACAAAAAAATAATAAAATGATGTATATGACATATAATTTTTTCGATATTATATACAGTCACTCCAATAATTTTTATATGTGGTCATTATTATGAAGTTTTTTTTGTACAGATTATTCTGTGACACTTTGTGATGCATTACCCTGAAAACTGTTGCAATGGGTGAGATCTGTTAAAACAAATAGAAAGTTGCAGCGTTAATTGGTTCACTGGTAATTCTTTACTAGACAACAAGGGACTCTTTGTTTCCAAACGCCAATGTACTCACGTAAATTGTTACTTCACACAGAATAACCCGCTGTAGACTTATAGTTAGGAATAAACTCTGAGATGTTGTGTCGTAATAAGTTGCTCATTGGATACTAAATTAAACAGCATCATCGTGTCTGAATTTTATAATAAACTGTCGCCTGAGACTACGTCCGTGCAGAACTAAAAAAAAACTTTATTAGTATCCTATGTGTTTTTCCAGACTATGTTCTATATGTATGCCAAATTTTATCATGATCTGTTCAGCCGTTCTGGAGATACCTTCAAACAAACATCCATCTAAACATTCTCATTTATAATATTAGTAAGATGTAATATTTAACAATAGAATTTAATGTTGATATATAATTCTACAATTAACCAAATACATATTAAAACTCTTTACTTCTCTCGATGCCATATCTTGCATTTAAAAAAAAATAACAAAGTTGACAGTTGTAAATCGTAAACACACATAATAATTAACATTTGTCCGTTTGTTTTCACACTATGAGTAATCAGTGAACGGAAACCGAGTGACGCAAGTGAAAGCTTTAAGTTAATTTTGTCAGCGACGTATGAAACTTTGTTATGTACAACGTCCATTGCCGGCTTCATTACAATTTACTTCTCACACGACCATATTAATACAGTTATGTATACTGTATCAATTTAAAACATATCCTTCGCCAGTCTGCGTAATTGACTCTGACTTATTACTCCGAATTGCTATACAAATATGAACCTTATGTCATTTAAATAAAGTTCCATTTCAAGTTAAAGCTTACTTTTCGGCTGTCAAACAATCGACATGTCTAATTAAATTGCATACATGTGTAATAAGATCAGAAAACAATGTTACATATCCTATCAATATTATTGCTAATGACGCTTATTACAACGAACTAAAGTATATTTTAGCTTGTCACTTAATTACAAATATGCAGAAGATAAATTGTAAATCTATTCAATATATTCTTTGGTACAAAAAATTGACAACATAAAGAGTTGTCTAATCATGTAATATTATCCAACAATTAGTTAATTATCTTTTGAACTATGCGTAGTATTAAGTGTTAATTAGATAATAATCCATTGATAAGTCAGTGACCTCTTAACTTAAGTAATATTTAGCGGATTTAAGTATCGTATTTATTTTTCATAGCGTACTATGTTATTTGTGTTTATCTTACTAATATTATAAATGCGAATGTTTAGTTGGATGGATTTTTGTTACGCGACATCTTTAAAACGGCTAAATTGATCTCCTAGGACCTCAGCTTAGATCTAGAGTATAGTCTGGGAGAACATATCGACTTATTTTTTTATTCCTCGCGGATGGAGTCGCGGTCTACAGCTAGTTGATCAAATTTTAAAATATTTCAATAGCAAATATCACAAAAATATAAATTAAGCCACCGTAAGGAAGCCGTGTATCATAAAAAAAATCGTCGGTTTTATAAAAAAACAAAAGGTTTCGCGCTTCCTGGAGAAGGTTTTATTGATTTGAAGCCTTTTAAATTATTTTAATTTTGCTATGTTTAGGGAAATTATTATTTTTACGACATACTTTTGAAATTTAATGACTTTATAATTATTTATGAATTTTGCGAAAGAACTTTGACCACTCAGAAGGAATCTTCAATAGGAAAAGAAAGAAAAAACTGCCTTTCAAGAGACAGTACCGAAAGAGATTTGCTTGTTTTTGTCCTTTATTTGAAATCCTTTATGTCTTATTAATATTTCGGCGGGTCCGCCCGCTGTAGATGCGTTCAAAACGCATTATCACTAAATTGTATCGCATTTTTATACGATTATAGATTTTATTTTAATACCTATAACGTTCAATGTGCAATCTACTTTAACGTCGAGCACTACACGCTTAACCGCTCTGTACTTCGACTTATTTTACATGTTCTACGGACGGAATTTATTTTCGAATATCATCTTTATACTAACGGGTTAGAGTTGTTTTTTGAATGTTGTCTTACATTATGGGAGAGCGTCATACAATCCGGGCTTGGCTTGTGAAACGAAACAGATAAATGCGTGCTTGATATCGGGTTACGTCTCAAGACGTTGTGTTTTTATTCGGTGCATTACTCCAGTCTCCATTGAGTCGTAAGTGGTAAAGGGGCATCATAACGTTTTTATGTTGAACAGAATGAACAATAATTTTGTAAATGGGAAGTTTCGATGCAACTATTGAAAACCGACAAAGGGATCTTCGATGTTGTTATATTGCATGAAGATGTGCCCTAATTATTTTTGTAATATAATTAATAAAACATTTTTTTTCATTTGATCCTTTCTAAATACAGTTTTCAAATAACTCTCTGTCCATCCAGATACAAACGACGTGAAAGTTTAACTTAAGATTATGTGGAGCCTTATCTAGTAGACTGAATTTATCAGACATTAATTTAAATTTAACTTTCATCGGCCACCGAGTTTTCTCTCCCGTTTAACTATGGTATTCAAGATAAATCGAAGTTTCTTTTTAAATAACGACCCTCTTACACATACGAATCTATAAATTTAATTAATAGGAATGGCTTCCACTGTGATCGTTTTAAAACAAATTCAATGAATAAACATGCATTGCGTTCCATATACAACTAAAGTGATAATTTGAACTCTACTTGTCTTATCTTAATTGTAAAGTTAAATATTGATTTTATTAACTAAGGGTTAATAAGGTCGTCTGATTATAAGTATTATTCGATACTCAAAAATACCCTAAATTCATCACAATCTTAATATGTAAAGAAGCTTTTATATACACCTAATACCTAATAATTAAGTTAGTAAGTGTAATCAAAAATTGACCTTTTTAGTCCACAAGTTTACGTCATCTAAGTTTAATCTAAGTTAGAACGATTCACCGTCGGTTTCGGCGATCAAATTCCCCGTTTAAAATGTTGTTTTAAAGATAAAGGCATGAATGTTTGATACAGAGATTTTCTTTTTGAAACCAACAATTATTAATATTAATTAAAATTTCCTAAAGTTAAATTTTAGTTTGAAAATATTACTGCTTTTATGTTTTCTTATATCTGTTAAAAAATTCTCTCAGCCCTAAAATGGCGCATTGAATGTTTCGCCTTACAACGATGATATGAACGCGTGTGTAATTGCCTCTAATTGTGAAAAAATTTAGGCCAATTACGAGTGAGATTTATAACGTGTTAGCATTGAGACCATTTTATACAGGCCGTCATTTGATGATTTTGTTCTTTTAAATGCTTAGAACACATTCACACTCAATTGTTACCGACATTCCAATTTATGCAGTGCCGATAAAAGTAGCTTATAAATTAATTATAAGTTTTGATTCCAATCCACGTCTCTCTAGTGTACTTTAGTATTCACTCTAGTAGTCTAAGAGCTTCTCAGTGTAATCAATAAAATAATTTACCGTAAACCAATCCACCATTAATCTATAAATCGGAACAAGCTCCCTCGGCTACGCGGGAAAGTTAACAGGGACAAGAAACTTCAATCGGATACTTGCCTCTAACAACTAGCGGCCGGGAAACAAGAACATCGATTATCCGATATCGATATCCATCGAGTGATTAATGTTTGCTCGATAATCGCCAAATTGAATATATATACTGCGCTATGTTTGTTACAAATTACACAAAGACGCCGCCATCTTGATTCTTATTGTTATAAAGAAGATTAATTGGTGACCGTGAATGATATATACTGAAAGTTGCAAATTGGTATGTCCTTTTATTGTGATGTTACTAACGTTTTATTATAGAGATAATAGTAGGCTTCCACTGTCAATATTCATAAGAAATTATTGTTATATCTGTTCTGAGAATAATAGGGAATATCATTGTCTAGTGTCTTAGACAATTGAGTAACATCTATCTATATATATATAAAAGAAAGTCATGTTAGTTACACTATTTATAACTCAAGAACGGCTTTACCGATATGCCTGAAAATTGGTGAGGAGGTAGCTTAGAGCCAGGAAACGGACATAGGATACAATTTTTTTTTCGAATTTATGCCTTGAAGAGCTGCTTTTTATTTAACTTACTAATATTATAAATGCGAATGATTAGATGGATGTGATGTGAATGGATGGATGGGTGTTTCAAGATATATAATTAAGTTTTTTATATATCAACGCGGACGGAGTCGCGGGCGACAGCTAGTTTATCATAAACAAACATACATCTTTAATATTGGTCCACAAAGATATAACTAACATATTTCCGACATTTTATTCCTAATTATGCTATTACTTTGATATTAGTTAAACTAAATTTCGGCTCCAAATATTTATATTTTTTTTTAGACAATAGTTAGAATCCTTTGACGCGAATGACGCGCTTTTAATACAAAGACAAATGTCAGAATGATTAATGAAGGTACATAAACGTCAACATTTTAGTAAAGCTAGTGTTGCGCCAGTACACCGGCACTGTGTCGGATTTTCTTCCTAACATGTATAACACATATTGATATCCCTGTTGTCAAAGATAATAACAGGGATGACGATATGTTTTATACAGAGATTTTGGTCTCTGAAACCCACAGTTAATTTGATAAATAAGAAACATGCGACTCAGATAAAAAAATGCCATCTCAAACTTACGGTTTAAAAGATGTAACATGATATATTAACTTCCAAGAAACAATGAAGGTTGAATCTGCAATATTGTCGAGTCTCAATTACTCGTTGTTTTACAGCACTAAATTGGCTCCTGCCATTTAACAATAACACACCGGAAGTTAACTGTATTAAGCATTAATAATTTGGCTTCTCATGTAAGAAATTTCGTGTTATATTCTCAAAAACTTGTCTTATATTTATAAAGTACTAGCTGTCGCCTATGTATAGTGTAGCCTATGTGTTCTTTCAGACTATGTTCTATACGTATGCCAAATTTAAGCAAGATCCGTTCAGCCGTTCTAGAGATATCTTCAAACACCCATCCATCCATCCATCCACATCACATCCATCTAAACATTCGCATTTATAATATTTGTAAGTTAAATAAAAAGCTGCTCTTCAAGGCATAAATTCGAAAAAAATGAATAAATAGTATCCTATGTCCGACTCCTGGCTCTCAGCTTCCTCCTCATCGATTTTCAGCCATATCGGTAAAGCCGTTCTTGAGTCATAAATAGTGTAACTAACACGACTTTCTTTTATATATAATATATAGATTTTAGACTTATTACAACATTTTAAATGTTAATTCTTAATAAAGTGTTAAAATTAAGTTCTACTTTAGCTCTGTCCTTGTTCAAAAATAGCAAATCACTTCAAACTACAATATTATTAGATCCATTTTTGTCATATTGCGGTCATTTCAAGCAATCAAGATTTAAAAGAGTTAATTGAGAACATTTCGATATTCCTTATAATTTTCGTAAATTACTTCGTACTAAGTTGTTAGTGTTATTTTTTGTCGTACTATCTTGTCTATATTAATAACAATGACGAAATATTATATGATTTATTACCAATAACTACAAATATAATCGTGAGAATGTCCCACAATATAGTTTGGTTATATTTAATATATCCTTAAGATGCAATAAATCGCTACGTCTCTCCAACGTTCCGGATTCGGTAACGAAGGTCCGCCATCTTGATTCGCGGCATCTCGATTTCATAACATTTGCTTTATGCTAACCAAAATAAACGAGTCTTGCGAAAACTTAACGGACGTAACGAGGTTTTGTAATTAAACGTATCGTATTCAGGTTTAATTTATATCACATTCTAATAATTAATCTGTTAGATTAATCGTTGGTTTCTGAGACTAGAATCTCTGTTATTTATGACAAAACAGAGATAACAAAATGTTTTGTACATTTATACTGGTCTCGGAAACCCACGATTAATCGTCTGTTTAAAAAATTATTACTAAAAAGGACTGTTTATAATTGATAATTTTAGGCTCATCATTTGTTAAGTTACCACCAAAATTATAGGTTGTAGTAATCTATATTTTTTATGACAAACACAATTGAAATATGCGAAATAAAACATTCTATATTACTAATTTAAGAATCTCAACAATTACAATATAGTTGTATAATTTCATAGTTAAACTTATGATTTATACGTTGACAAGTTTAGAGTAATCCTAAGCCTAACACAGACGTTTTATTAGAGATTTTACATGACCCGAGTCAATGGGGTTTAAAAGTCGACAATTTATTAGTACTCAATCGAGATTTACGCTCGAAGAGCCTATTCCGAATATTAAATTGCCTTCCAGGGGTTTACAATTCAAGTTATAAGCGATAGCGATTTGACAATATACACAGTTAAATTTTTTTTTTGACAACCTTACTTAGGTACTGTCGTTACGTTGTTTTATGGGCACTTGAGAGTTACTTAATGTTATGTTACAAGACTTCTTAAGTCAGTTCAGTATTTAGTTCCAATCAATGTATCTGCATATGTAAAATCTGCGTACAATTATTCAACCAAGTCTACAAAAGTCTGTCTTCTGTATCATAAGTTATGCCTAGCACAGAATACAGAGGTCTCATCAGTAAAAATGTTTTTGTCTAATAAAAAAAAATCTGGTCTTATTATAATATAAATTATTGGTTATACAAAAAAAAAAGAGAATCGCTATACGCTTATGACATGTTTACTTAACTTAAGTTTGTGCTTTGTGTCGAGATTTGATTTACAACTTCTTTGAAGTTGTTACATATTTATTGTACTGTCGCAGTTGTGTGTTCGTTCACGTGTGTTAGCAAATAAGGTTAGGTTTAGAACGTATCTATTTAAAATTGTCTAAAATCGAACGTTAAAAATATATCATGAAAAAAATCATTATTACGAGGAATTAAAAAAAGCTTAATTTGTAGCTTATGTTTTCTTCCAGACTATGTTTTACAACTATGCCGAATTTCAGCAAGATCCATTCAGTCGACCTGTATATATATTTTAACAAACATCCATACATCTATCCAAACATTCGCATTTATAATATTAGTAAGATAACTTTAAAATACAATAAACGGGAACTTTGTAGGGTATTTCTATATAATTTGACAGATTCAAATAAATTATGTTTACTATTAATAAGATTGCCACGCCCAGTTTGGTAATATCGGACTGTTTCGTATCTGATAGTGTATGTTCTGCGCAGGCGCACGCGCCGCGCCCGCTCTGTGTATTGCGAAACAACGACTACGAAACCTTATCTTAGCCATTGACCTTTTTCCTTATTGTATTTTGTCTTGTTTAATTTGCTTTATTTACTATTTGCTATACTTGTTCTATGACTCAATACAATTTAGAATGGTCAAGATTTTTTCGTTTTATCCTTATTTGGGACTTTGTTATTTTTTGTTAATTTTACATGTTAAAGCTTATGACTTAAGTCTTGCTAAAGATGAAAAATTTTAAAAATAACACCGGCTACATAAAATACTGGGAACTTCAATTGAGTTTTATAAGTCTTGGTTAATATTGTACGTCTTATAATTATAATAATAACAAAAAAAAATCATGATTACAAAGCAGTGCGTGGAAAATTCTCGAAATTCATAAGACGTACAGCGGAGAACATTTTTTGAGAAAAAATAACTAACTCGCTAATAAGTGATATTAAAAACTTGAAAGCAACCGCCTTACGCACTGAAGAAGCCTGTCCAAGTTTTTTTGTTAATTTCTCCTTCAAACACAGTGACCGCATACAGGAATACTGCCTTAAATTTAACCTTAAAATTTTGCAAGGAATTTAAATTCAGATCAAGAGTAACTCACTTCACTAAGTTTTTGTCCCTGAACGTTTAATGAGAGAACCTCTCTGAAAATAACAGCACTTAGCATACTCTTAAATATCTTTTATCATATATTTTCAACCTTAAATTATCTATTTTCATTCATAAATAATATTTTGTCTTTAGACCCTTGGTGTGTCAGAACGGCGCGACATGTACCAACTCGGTAGGTGGATTCTCTTGCATCTGTGTCAACGGATGGACAGGACCTGAATGCTCTGTGAACATCGACGATTGCGCTGGTGCTGCGTGCTTCAATGGTGCAACTTGTATAGACAGAGTTGGTGCTTTTTACTGCAAATGTACTCCGGGAAAGACGGGTAAGTTCAAACCATACATTTAGTTACAGTTAGTACATTTAGTTTAATATTTTGATTTAATTTAAAATAGATGAGAGGTACGTATACTTAAGTCTTTTTCATCGTCTCATGACAATGTGTCTCCAGGTCTCCTCTGTCATCTGGACGACGCGTGCACTTCCAACCCTTGCCATGCTGACGCCATCTGCGACACGAGTCCTATCAACGGTTCCTATACTTGCTCCTGCGCATCCGGCTACAAGGGTCTCGATTGCTCGGAAGACATCAATGAATGTGAACAAGGTAATATACAAATTCTTTTGTTATTTTATTTTAACCAACAATATCAAGTGCTTTGGTGACTCAGGAGTTAAGCATTTGACTTGTAATTTACTAGTCCTGGGTTCGAATCCCGCCATGTAACAATGTGTTTTTCGATTAACATATGTACATTTATCAGACGTTCTTACGCTGAAGGAAAACTTATTACTTACTTATTTTCTCAGGTTCTCCATGCGAACATGATGGCACTTGTGTTAACACACCGGGATCCTTCGCATGTAACTGCTCTGTTGGATTCACGGGGCCGCGGTGTGAGACCAACGTCAACGAGTGCGAGAGTCATCCCTGCAGGAATGATGGCTCCTGTCTTGATGACCCGGGTACCTTCCGCTGCGTCTGCATGCCTGGTAAGTACTCTTTCAATTATTCTTCGTCCACATACTTAATATTATCTGACTACTGCAACTGTCTGTGTTCCTGGTACCTAAGTATTAAGACTCGTTTAATTTTATATTATATCTTTGTCAAAATCACATTCATTATCATTAAGACGTGTTTTTTCAACATAAAATGGACATATTCCTGTTTTTCAATTAACAAAAAATTAACTTATATAAAATAATATTAAATTATGTCTAGTTTTCTTCACCTCAATATTGCGAAAACAATATTATAAAAGAAAATGGCATGTGTAATCTTCAAGTACTTTAACATCATTGAAAGACTTCCGTGTTACGGTAAACATGGGCCACCTAGGACAATTTGTTCCACTCGACAGCCTGATGACCGACTGATGATTGTCATTATCGTTGGAGTAAGACGACATAGCGAGGAAGAGATAGATATAGTAAACACAGTTCTTAAAATTGCATGCAAATATTTTCAAATCAAAAAGTAATAAAATACCCAAGTCATAGTATTTATTTGTTCTGTTAATATTATTGCAAGATCGATTCTCGATAGTTCGCGTAAGGTCCGACACTATGACAACCATCCGAAAAGTACATTAATCTTCATACAACAATTAATTCGATGAGATTGAATGTGGATGGCTACATGGGTAGAGGAAGACCAAAAAAAGTATGGAATGACTGTGTGAAAGAGGATATGCGTAAGAAGGAGGTAGACTCGGATATGACGGCTAATAGAGATGTATGGAGGAGTAGAACATCCTGTGCCGACCCTCGATAGGGATAAGGGCAGGTTGATGATGATGATGATGACAAAATTAATTCGATACTTCATAGGCGGCAGTCTATCTTAAATAGACACACTATAATTGACTAATATTAAAAAAAAAATAGATAACGTTAGTCTTTTTAAAATATCCTCAATGATATTAAAAGATAATAATTACGTCATATATTTTATTTAGGTAAGACGTTCAACTTTGAACGCATTCCCATGAGTCGGAGAAACCGCGCATTGTGTTGACTAGGAAACGTTACCTTTAACAAAAACAATGCAAATGCATCTTTAAATCTATTGCATTAAAGTTACTTTTCGCTATTTAAAAATTGTACGAATTTGCTGATTGGATAATTATCTATTTGCATGTCTATGTTTTTGCCACCGCTATGAACTATCTTACGCTATGCAATTAGCAATTTGAATCTTATATCTCTACAAATAAGATTCTAGATTCAATGTTTCCTTTTCAATCTTATCTCTTATCTTAATTTGTATCGAAATAATTTGCTCGTAATTTGCAATTCAAATCACTTTTACGTTAACACCAAGATTCGTAATGTTTCTTCCCACGCCAAAATCTAATGATAACGCCTTCTTTAGTACCTCCTTTTATATCGCTTGACCTAAAAACTATAAATTGTATTTTAAATCTAGGACTTTTAAAAAGGAGAGAGTTTTATTATAAATATTTATTATTAACTAGCTGTTGACCGCGACTCCGTCCGCGCGTAATTAAAAAAAAAACATAATTAGCCTATGTGTTCTTCCAGACTATGTTCTACATCTATACCAAAAATCAGTTCGAGTTTTAGCTAGACTAACGAACAGCAATTGTTTTTTATATATATAGATAAGTTGCATCTCAAATTACTAATTAAAAAAAATGTAGCTATACTATTCTATGTTCTTGTTAATATATGTTCGCGGTTTTGAAATATGAGCTCGCATAATTCAATGCCCTCACTCGGACAAGTGATATTTAGTTCCTTGAAAGGTTCATGCGTTATGAATACCCCATCACATTATTATACGTACAAAAGATGTCAGCGAACACGATGATGTGGACGAGACCACTCATTGGAACGACCTGCCTTACCCCTCTCCCACATTACTATCCGAATAAATTACGAAGACCCTTTTATTATACAATGCCTTAAGAATCTATAACTCTTCAATTTAGTTGGATAATACTAGGCGCAAGTGACTTGCAACCCGGTTAAATTAAATAGCCCTTTCTCGAGACGCGTATAGTTATAAAAGGCGACGTTTCGTTTTGCTCGTATATCACTTGTATCATGCACGAGTGCTCGCGGACCCGTCCAGCCGGTGGGTGGACTAATAAGGGCAAACGCGGTACGACGATAATTTTTTTATAACAATAAAATATGTCGACTAGTACTTTGCACCCGGTTTTTGCTGCTACGATCCCGACTTGGCAACGGACGGTTGTAATTTAATAGCTACCGTTTTATTGGTTGTCGACATCGACAATTTAAGGTACAGCTGCTATAACGGAAACAATCTTGTAAGTCTTAATTTAACGGTGACACAGCGATGGGTGCCAGAATTAGCATAATTTCACCTTTTGGTGATTTTAAATTTTGTACAAAAGTTCGTAATTGTATTTTCGTTAACATTTTTATGTAAAATGAAATGATACCTTATTTATGCCTTCACTTATATCTCGTTTGAGTTTTGCAAATACAAAATTACGTGTTACGATAAACTGTAAACTAGCCACCTTTCCAGTAATACTTAATTGCATTATATTGGCATCAGTTTTAGCAGCGCCATAAATCTGCCTTGATTACGGAGCAACATTCTTTTCCATTTCAAAGTCAAGTCTCGCAACATTCCCATAAACTGAGACGTGGGACGCCCCAAGCGGTTTAGAATACGAACTTCTTGCTGCAAATCTATTCAACGGGTTTTAGAATAAACAGAGAACTATGTATCAATATATTTTACATCAATGTTTTATATTAAAACTAGCTGTCGCCCGCGACTCCGTCCGCTCGGATATATAAAAGCAACTTTTCAAGGCATATATTCGAAAAAAAGATTAAATAGTATCCTATGTCCGTGTCCTGGCTCTAAGCTACCTCCTCACCAATTTTCAGCCATATCGGTAAAGCTGTTCTTGAGTTATAAATAGTGTAACTAACACGAGTCTTTCTTAGATGTCTCCGGAACAGTTCAACGGATCTTGATGAAATTTGGCACAGATATAGAAGTCTGGAAGAGCGCATAGGCTACTTATTAAGTATTTTGATTACGCGCGAACGGAGTCGCGGGCGACAACTAGTGTTTATATAACACCTATATAAATTACACATAAGAATCTTTCTCTTGGAGTTAAAACAATTGGACAACCAAATAGTTAAGCTCTATTTCATATTCTTTATAAACTTTACGTCAGCAAACCTTTTTATATTTATATCCCAGTTATGCGCAAGCTATTTAGTCACGCGTATAACTAAAACTCGTATTAAACATTCAAATATGCGCATAAAGGTAACATTAGCATGCGCTGGTCATTTCCATTGTGCATTCTGATCTCAAATCGTGACAGTTCAGAACACGGATCAAGTTATAGCAGACAGCGGATTACGGACATACATAGAGTTGATACAACGCTAAAATATGGTCAGATGGTAATAACAACTCTGTAGGAACTGAAATGACGATATGAATTTAAATAAGCCTTTGTTTTAGTTTCATAATCATTTGAGAAGACTAAGGTTATGAAGCCTATAGTGTCTTTAAGCTACAAAGATTCGTTAGCGACATAATTAAGAAATTAAAAATTATTCCTTAATTACTTCTACTTCGAAATTCAAAACACCTTCTATTCTAAATTTGTAACTGTATTGATGATTGGTAATAACAGTTTTAAATACAGAAAGTCAATATCTTGTAACTTGGACCACACGATTAACGCTAAAGCACTGGGTGTGGTAACCCCAGTCACCAATTCCGTAAATACGACAATGTCCAATGGCCCGTAGCGGTTATACAAACAAGTATAAGCTATTTATTATCCCACATAGTGTTGCCAGGTGTCCGGATAAAGCCGGGCATAGGTGGGCTTTTTGATTGCGTGTCCGGTCAAAATAGTATCTGTGTTGTCCGGCTTTTTACATTTCGCAAACGCGAGCGAGCACATGCGGCGGGAGATACAAAATCGTTAATAATGTAGGGTGTCCGGTCTTTCTACCTAAATGTCCGGCAACACTGGGTGGTCTCTCCGGCTATTAAGTTTGGAGACATGGCAACCCTAATCCAAAATAACTATTTGAAATATTGTTTTATTGTATACAATTATATTATTTCATGCCAGTATCAATTTTGTATAATAATTATAGACCTCAATTGACTAAATTGAAAGAAATGCACTTATAGCGCTTTAAAAACATGTTTCGTTGGTGATCAATTGATTTATATTTAACTAAATTATAGAGTTTCTGAAAGTTTTAATATTATTATTTTTAAAGTAGCTGTCGCCTGATACTCCGTCCGCGCGTATTTTTAAAAAACTTAACAAGTAGCCTATGTGTTCTTACATACTATGTCCTACATCTATGCCAAATTTCACCGAGATCCATGCAAATGTTCTAGAGTTACTTTTAAACAAACTTCCATCCATTTAAGCATTCGCATTTATAATATTAGTAATATCATTGTATTTATTTAGGTAATCATCTTGAAGTAACAAAACTTATACTTTCGTAGCTATTTGCAAGTTAAAGTTTTATTAACTTGCTAACACTGGCTCGTTAAAATTTTATTACAATACATTTAACAAAGAATAAGCAAAGCCAATGTTTAAATATGGTTATCCCACTTAAGGTAAAAGCATTTAAGATATCACAAGTATTGTTTGAAATGCCCTTAAATTCCAACTCCGTCTGAGACGATCGACATCAAAACGTATTGCAAAACAAACTTTATGCTAATAGAAATAAAGTCGTCTGAGACCGGAGAAATGTTAATTGACGATTATATAAACGAAAGTCCGGGACCGCATTCCCTTTTTGGCGGGATAGCGATTTCTGTTGGAATTATTAAAGACTTTTTATAAAAGTTTCTGTCAATTTAATTTGTGCTTTATTTACTGGTAATAAAGATCAATTTTGAATGTTTAGACTTATAGCTCTAGACGGCTGTCTGTGCTAGATTATCCCGACATAGACAGACGTCGATCATTCAATTTTATATTCTAAATTGTTGGAGATATGTTTGTTGTTTCATTGCACGGGATTCCTTTATCCAAATATGGTTTGTTGAGTTGCAGTTTTTAATTTTCTACTGTATACGTTTCCTTGTGGCTATATACTGACAAAAACATTGTGGTAGAATTGTTTAATGTTACGTAACCGATTGGAGAAAGTGGCTCTCTACTGAACAAATATCTTTTAAAAAAGTAATCTATATCTTTATATATATAATTCTTCTGTGAGTGTGCATGTCACTGAACTTCTCTCAAACGACTGGACCGACTTTGATGAAATTTTTTGTGTGTGTTCAAGGGGATCTGGGAATGGTTTAGATTCACAATTTTGTCCGCTGGACAATGTTTTTTTAATTAATTTTTAATTTATTAGTAGTTGTTGATTTTGTAATGTTTTACATTGGATCCGACAGACGGCGCTACCATCGCAATGTCAAATTGTCAGACATCGTCCGTCGGGTCAGCTAGTATATATATATTAATTGCTGTTCGTTAGTCTGGCTAAAAATGATCTTATCTTTTACTTGAAATGTTCGTGAAGGTCTAGTTAAGGTTTAAAAGGTGAGGAATGATGGAATATTTGCCGGGAATTACATAATTAAGTTTTATTCATTCCAAACGAACGGAGTTCGGGCGACAGCTAGTAACGTAATAAAAACCTAAAGCATCAAATTTAATGTCTATATGTTTGTCTGTAAAAGTTTTTAATTTGTTTAGTTTACGTATTTATTTGGTTCATTCAACAAAATTAAGAAATAAAATATGTAACAAAAACCCAAAAAAAGTATTTGGCTCTCGAAAATTAGCTTAGCTAATTCGAATGTCTATTATTTCGTAACCATAATAATTGTTTCTTATCTAAATCAGATAAGTACCATCCATCTTGTTAACCGTCAAGTCAGTCTAAGGAGAAGCGATGTATAATTTCACCACAAACTCTATACCGACTGACTGACTGACTGACTGACTGACTGACTGACAGTATACGACCGTCCAATGCATGTATTGCAAATTGGGTACTGTTTTGTTATTCAATAAGGAAGTAGCCATTTTGAAATTGTTTCTCAGAATATTTGATTCACTTAACGAACGATTTAACTTTGAAATATCACATATAGCGGTTGCCCGCGACTCCGTCCGCGCGGCATTAAATAAATATAGTTAGCTTATGTGTTTTTCCAGATTATGATTTATATATAAGACCAATTTATTAAGCCATTCTGGAGATACCTTCAAACAAACATCCATCCATCTAAACATTTACATTTAAAATATTAGTAAGAGTAAGATAGTAGGGACGGGGATTTGGGGATTTACTTTGGGGGAACCTTGCATCCAATCGAGCACTATCACAAATAAAACGCTCCATATATCGCCCTTTAGGGTAGGCAGGATACTAAGATAAAAAATCTAATACTAAAAATGATCTAGCATGTCTGTTTGAAACACGATGAGTTATGTACATTTAATAAAGTCTCCTTGATAATGTCGAGGTAGCGTTTTTAGATTCACCTAGATTAGAACTGATAATTTATTGGGTCTCTCTAGGTCTTCCTCGTCGCAATAATATACGACCTAAGTAACTTATCTTTGATCTCAAGTATGAAATTTTTTCCTTTATTTTACTCAAGTTTTTCTTTATTTTTCCTCAGGTTTTACTGGAACGCAGTGCGAGGTTGAGATCGACGAGTGCGCGAATAACCCTTGCCTCAATGGGGGCGTTTGCCACGACATGATCAATGCTTTCCGCTGCACTTGTGTCATCGGGTAACTTACTTAATACCTATTTCCAATAAACAGCTATTTCAACTATGGCCAAACTTCTAAAATAACAGATTATGTCTCCTCCTTTTATTTCAATGAAAGTCTTCAAACAGTTCGCCCTATAACCCTATACATAACTGTATATTTTATAATATGTATTACGTATGTTGCAGTTTCACAGGCGCGCGTTGTCAGGTTAACATCGACGACTGCGCCTCCAGTCCTTGTCGTAACGGCGGAACTTGCCACGACTCCATCGCCGGCTACACATGCGAGTGTCCTCCAGGATATACTGGTCTGTATAAATACATATACTATGTTAAAAGTATTGACATCTATGTACACACTTTTGGACTGTATATAGTAATTATCGTCTCCAAAAGTATAGACATTTTGGTTCTACTACCACATTGTTTTTGATCTATCTAGAAATTTTTATATTCGTTACGGTATATGTGATTAATCAGAAAATTATTGGTAAAATCACCAACATATTGAATAATTAAAGAACTTAATTTATCTCTAGTTCTTATGAGAAGTTAACTCTAACCAGTAATTAAGCATATCGTCGGATTTCCCACATTTACCGTAACACGCAAAGCTGGTCTGTACGACCGGTCGCTAAAGCCGGTGTCCCCGCAGGTATGTCATGCGAGACCAACATCAACGACTGCCTGTCAGCGCCATGCCACCGCGGAGAGTGCATCGACGGTGATAACAGCTTCACCTGCAACTGCCACCCAGGGTACACCGGCAGAGTGTGTCAGACGCAGATCAACGAGTGCGAGTCAAACCCCTGCCAGTTCGGAGGTCAGTTAACTAAACTTATACGTAACGTTTATTATGAATCCGGCTCGAAGGACCATACCAAACTTACTCCTAAATAAGTTTAAGGTACTTTACTATTGTCAACGACATTCAAAATTACAATATAATATTACTTACACAAAATAATTAAGTAAAAATAGTAAGTAAGTACTAAATTGTACCGCATATCGTTGGTTTCTGAGACCAAAATATCTGTATAAAACATATCGTCATCCCTGTCATTATCTTTAACAAAACAGAGATAGCAATATGTTTTAAACGTGGATTTTCGATAAACCCAATGTTACATTCACTGTCTCCTATATCCAGGTCACTGCGAGGATCTAATAGACGGGTACCAGTGCCGCTGCAAGCCGGGCACCTCGGGCCGCAACTGTGAGATCAATGTGAACGAGTGCTACTCCAACCCCTGCAGAAACGGAGCCACCTGCATTGACGGCATCAACAGGTAACATCTCACCAACACCTTCCACACACCCAGAACACTACCATACGCAAGACAATGACAATAATCACTTGAGCTTTTGTTCAAACTAGACGTAATATTAAGGACGATAGGTCTTATTCTACCAATATCTAATAGAGTAATATCCACTACTCAAGCTGTTAAGAAAATAAACACATCATTTACTTGAAGTAGGAAAGGTTCATTTAGACATACGTCGGAATCGTACGAACAACTCAAGCAGTAGCTCCAGAGCGAGACAAACATATTTCCCAAACGTTTGTCTCGCTCTGAAGCGACCGCCGAGCGTTGTTCGTACGATTCCGGTCTTATGTCTTCCTAACTGTCGCCCAAGGCTTCATAAGTAGCTGTGTTCTTCCAGAGTATGTTCTACATCTATGTCAAATTTTATCGAGATCCGTTGAGACGTTCTGGAGATACCTTTTGACAAACATCCATCCGGATGGATGGATCCATCTACACATTCCCATTTACAATATTAGAAGATGAACCTTATGCCAGTGTGAAAACAAAAACAAAACACAACATTATAGGTTAACAAAGATATGTGATGATGAGTAGAAGTGACTGGAGCATGTCTCGTTGAGCAGATACACGTGCGAGTGCATCCCCGGCTTCACTGGCCAGCACTGCGAGACCAACATCAACGAATGTTTGTCCAACCCCTGCGCCAACGGCGGCAAGTGCATCGACCGCATCAACGGCTTCCGCTGCGAGTGCCCCAGGGGGTACTACGACGCTAGGTATACCTCGCTTCAAATATCTCACCAGCTCAACAACACTGAATGTGTCGAGCCGCAAATATATATGACAAGCTCATAAAATTGAAAGCTATTCAGATTTTTTTGTACAACATTGTGATTTTATGAAACTTATCAATAACTTATTTTGTACAGATGTTTGTCAGACGTCAACGAATGCGCTTCAAACCCTTGCATCAACGGTGGGACTTGTGAAGATGGTGTCAACCAATTCATCTGTCATTGTTTACCAGGATATGGAGGTAAAGACTATAGTTAAACTAGTTGTATCCCGCGAGCCCGCACCTATGTGTCCTTTCAGACTGTGTTCTACATGTATGCCAAATTTCATCAAAATCTTTGCAGCTGATCTGGAGATATCTTCTATCAAACATCTTATCATTCGTATATATATTAGTAAGAAGATTGATACTTCAACTTTTGATTAGGATGTATAGAACACGTGGGAAGGGGAAATATACCTTTTCTGTATCCCTCCTTGTCGATTAAAGCAAGAGCAAGGCAAGCAATCTGAAACTGCAATACCTATGGGCATCGTTTCGTTATTTCAACGAATTTAAGTTGCCGCTCTTTAGGTATTTTACATTATTTTTTTTTATTTATGTTCATAGGTCAACGTTGCGAACGTGATATAGACGAGTGCAGTTCGAATCCCTGTCAGCACGGCGGGACATGCCATGATCGTCTTAATGCATACAAATGTGACTGCGTACTCGGATTTACTGGTCAGTAAATATAACGAAATTATTTAAAATTAATGTCACCTAATATAGAAAGTCACAGGCTGAAATTATAGTAATAAAATAAGTAACTTCGATTTAATTATGTCAAACTAAATTATGACAGCACACTAGCGCCCTTCGGTCTTTGTACTGTAGCTGACATGTCATTTTGTTTTTTAATCTTATTTTCTATGTCTAAGTAGGTTTTGTATATATTCTGACTGAGGCAATCGCGATAGCATCGCCTCTTACCGGTTCGGGTATCTTTGTTTGACTATAGTTAGATTTTTTTTCTATGATTGTTAAATTGATTCAGAAACAGCCATTTTACTGTAGTTACCTGTAATTTTTTTATTCACAAGTTCCAGTACCATTTTAGTATGACACTCTGCAGGCTAGTTGGAGTACTAATATTTTTTTTATTAGGTGTGAACTGCGAGACGAACATCGACGACTGCGCGGGCAACCCGTGCCTACACGGCGGCTCCTGCATCGACCTGGTGAACGGGTACCGGTGCGTGTGCGCGCCGCCGCACTCCGGCCGCAACTGCGAGAATACGCTCGATCCCTGCCTGCCCAACCAGTCAGTACACCACTATTTACTTTTTTTTGTAAAAAACAAAGGTAAAACAGGACTAAGTCCACCGTTATATGTTTTTTTTGTAAGAGACAAAGGTAAAATGTCAATAAGTACAACCGTATATATTTTTTTGGCAAAAGCAAAGGTAAAATACCCATAATCTTTAATATATGGACAGGCTACAAACCGTAAAATTTTGTGCGTATTTGATTGTCGCCATTTTGTCGTTTTTCTTCTTACTTATGTTATTAATTATTTATTCGTATTGTAGATGTCGTCACGGCGGTCGGTGCGTGGCGGAGGCCTCATACGCGGAGTTCACATGTGCGTGCGGCGCGGGGTGGGCGGGCGCGCTGTGCGAGCGCGACGTGGACGAGTGCGCGGCCTCAGCGCCGTGTCACAACGCAGCCACGTGCGTCAACACCGCCGGGTCATACGCCTGTCTCTGTGCTAGAGGATACGAGGGCAGAGACTGCGCTATCAACACTGACGACTGCGCTTCTTGTGAGTTAACATTTTTTTTTATATAATATGCTATTAATTAACAGAGGCCAGTAACAACTTCTTTGTTTTTCCTGATGACTGTGTGCCGGAGGACTAATATTAGTCCTCTTTCCTTTCCCACTTTTTTCGTATAAGGAAAGAATATGAAGGGAAAGTGGAGTTACTGGAGGAGACACTTATGAAAGGGCAATATTCTCTTTCTGTTCGTCACCTCCTATGTCAGTTAAAAGTAGGCAACGCATTTACAATTGTGGTATAATAAAAATAAAAATTATCGTTGCCAGACATCATTTAAATTAGCTATAAAATTGACCAACCTTTATGTGATCGTGGTTGTGATTTATATTGTTATTCCCCCAGTCCCGTGTCAGAACGGCGCGACGTGTCTGGACAGTATCGGTGACTACAACTGCGTGTGCGCAAGCGGATTCGCCGGCAAACATTGTGAAGTTGATATAGACGAGTGCCAGTCCCGGCCCTGTATGAACGGAGCCACTTGCAATCAGGTAAATCAATATATCTTGTATAAATATACAGACAGACTATGAAACCTACATAAAATACGGTCTGGATTTTATACATTTTATTTTGAATGAACATACCCTATGTTAATTAATTATTTGTCGATGTTCAAAGATGATAATTTGTCTGTTTGCAGTACGTTGCGTCGTACACGTGCACGTGCCCGCTGGGCTTCTCCGGCACGGACTGTCAGACCAATGACGAGGATTGCACAGACTCCAGCTGCATGAACGGCGGCACCTGTCTCGACGGCATCAACTCTTACAACTGCTCCTGTCCACCGGGGTCAGTTACACCAGATAAAACTGATGCTATAACATATAGCATCAGTTTTATCACCAGATGGCGCTTAGTAACATCTAGTTTTAGAAATCTAAGGCTAAGTTAAAATGTTTGTTATGTTTTAGGTATACGGGTTCGAACTGCCAGTTCCGTATCAACATGTGCGACAGCTCGCCGTGCAGCAATGGTGCCACCTGCCATGATCATGTCACTTTCTACACCTGCCATTGTCCATACGGGTACACAGGCAAACACTGCGAGGCCTTCGTCGACTGGTGAGTGTTGCTCTGACCTCCTCTCATAGACAATGAGCTCCATCTCTGTATCTAATACACGTATGTGTTCAGGTGTGAGAACATGCCGTGTGAGAACGGCGCGACGTGCTCGCAGAAGGGCCCGCAGTACGCGTGCGCGTGCGCACCCGGCTGGTCCGGCAAGCTGTGCGACGTCGAGATGGTCTCCTGCAATGATGCTGCGCTCCGGAAAGGTAATACACCTCACACTACAATGGCATTCGAATTATTTGGCTAAGCACATGTGATAATAACTCGCTATTGTTTGCGTCAGGTGTGAAAATGAAGCAGCTCTGCAACAACGGCACCTGCGAGGACATCGGCAACTCGCACCGCTGCCACTGCCTCGAGGGCTACTCCGGCTCCTACTGCCAGCAGGAGATCAACGAGTGCGACTCCGCGCCCTGCCAGAACGGCGCCCAGTGCAGGGATCTCGTCGGCACGTACCAGTGCCAGTGCGCCAAGGGCTTCCAGGGCCAGAACTGTGAGCTCAACGTGAACGACTGCTTGCCCAACCCCTGCCAGAACGGCGGCACCTGCCACGACCTCGTCGACAACTTCTCCTGCTCCTGCCCCTTCGGCACCCTCGGCAAGATCTGCGAGATCAACGTGAACGACTGCAAGCAGGACGCCTGCCACAACAACGGCACCTGCATCGACAAGGTGGGCGGCTTCGAGTGCAAGTGCCCGCCCGGCTTCGTGGGGCCGCGCTGCGAGGGCGACATCAACGAGTGCCTCTCCGACCCCTGCTCCGACCCCGGCACCCAGGACTGCGTGCAGCTCGTCAACGACTATCACTGCAACTGCAAGCCCGGCTACATGGGCCGCCACTGCGATGCCAAGGTCAACTTCTGTGCCAACTCGCCCTGCCAGAACGGCGGCATCTGCACCGCCGTCCAGGGCGGTCACGAGTGCCTCTGCGGCGACGGCTTCTATGGCAAGAACTGCGAGTACTCCGGCTACGTCTGCGACCCCAACCCCTGTCAGAACGGCGGCTACTGTCGCCCCTCCGAGATCTCGGACTACGTTTGCGACTGCCCCTCCGGCCTCTCCGGCGTCAACTGCGAGCTCGACTCCATGAACGAGTGCCTCAGCAACCCCTGCAAGCACCCGGAGGCGCGCTGCATAGACAAGCCCGGTAGCTTTCTGTGCTACTGCCCGCGACAGTGGACCGGCAAGGTCTGCGAGATCCACGACCCCCACTCCCGCGGCGGCTACGGCAGCCCCATTTCCGGGGTCTACAGCAAGAACCCGAGTCTGACCTTCCAGGAGTTGGACCTGGCGTTCCAGCGGGAGCAGTGCGTCAAGTTGGGCTGCAAGGAGAAGCAGGGCGACCACCGCTGCGACGAGGAGTGCAACACGTACGCGTGCGAGTTCGACGGCAACGACTGCTCGCTGGGGCTCAACCCCTGGGCGAACTGCACCGCGCCCATCAAGTGCTGGGAGGTGTTCATGAACGGCGAGTGCAACGAGGTGTGCAACACGCAGGCCTGCCTGTTTGACGGCCGCGACTGTCAGAAGTCTCTACAGCGCTGCAACCCCGTGTACGACGCCTACTGCCAGAAGCACTATGCCAACGGGCACTGTGACTACGGCTGCAACAACGCCGAGTGCAACTGGGACGGCCTCGACTGCGAGAACGAGCCGCCCGACCTCGCCGAGGGCGTCATGTCCGTCATCCTGCTCATGGACGTGCGCACCTTCAAGGAGAACTCCGTTGCCTTTCTGCGGGACCTCGGCCACCAGCTGCGGACCACCGTCGTCATAAAGAAGGACCACCTCGGCAACGACATGGTGTACCCGTGGAAGGGATCGACTGACGTGGGACTGCAGGACACGGAGTTCGGCAAGAAACATCAGATCGCCTTCACGGAGAGGGGGCAGTCGGGCGTGCAGGTGTACCTCGAACTGGACAACAGAAAGTGTTCCTCCATGTCCGGGTCCGAGTGCTTCTTCTCGGCGCAGGACGCCGCCGACTTCCTGGCCGCGACCGCCTCCAAGCACTCGCTCTCCCCCGACTTTCCGATATTTCAAGTCAAAGGGGTCACGAGACCCGATGGCCCCATAGACTTGCCCACCAACTCGAAGTATGTGTTCATCGGAGTGATCCTCGTCCTGCTCGCGGGTCTGCTCATCGGCGTGCTGGTGACGGCGCAGCGGAAACGCGCCGCGGGCATCACGTGGTTCCCCGAGGGCTTCATCCGCAACAATTCGTCGACGCGGCGACGAACGCGACGGCGCGGCCCCGACGGACAGGAGATGAGGAACCTGAACAAGGCCTCCATCGGCTGCATCGATGTGGACATAAACGGCGGTCACATGGGCCCGCCGCACTGGTCGGACGAGGACGACGACGGCTCCGCGCCGCCGCGGGCGAAGCGGGCGCGCGGGCCCGGGGACGCCAACGGCGCGCCGGGAGGTTACGCGTCCGATCACACCGCCATAACCGACTACGAGGAGGCGGGACACGAACCCAGAGTATGGACCCAGCAGCACCTGGACGCGGCGGACATCAGGGTGCCGCCCAGTATGATGACTCCACCGGCAATTGTGAGTAGAATTGTAAATTTCAAGTTAAAAGCTCTAGTGACGATAATTTTTTACAGATTTGTGTTGCCAAGCAAACGATCAATACAAACCTTACTATAATAATTGTAACTAAAATAATGTTGTGGCGCAGCACGACGGGCACGTGGATGTGAACGCGCGCGGGCCGCTGGGCATGACTCCGCTGATGGTGGCGGCCATCCGCGGCGGCGCGCTGGACGCCGGCTCCGACGCTGAAGACGAGCAGACTGCGCACA